>NW_015090792.1:766347-781317 GCF_001431845.1 Calidris pugnax | reverse complement strand
TACCTGAAGAGCTCAACGCAAAATCACACTGTTCGATATTTTAGGCTCATATGGTGTGGTGTGTTTTGTATTTGTTTTGTTTCTTTTTTTTTTTTTTTTTTTGTGGTTGGACTCAATGATCTCAGAGGTCCCTTCCAACCACTAAGATTCTGTGATTCTGTGATTCTGTGATTACACAGCTTTTCTAACATCAGCTCTCTGTGGTGCATCTTGGCAGCAGCGGTCGATCCACTTGTTCAGTGGGACACGGCCAACACAGAGACTGAGCCCTCTCTTTTGCCTCCTGCAGTGGGTGCTCTCTACAGCAAAAGCCTTTTGTGGAACTGAAAGTTCAGGAGAAAACAGATTTTGAAATAGAGATTGAAATGCAAAATTGCTTTTTGCCTTGTGGAAAATGCAGTGGAAAGCATTTTGCCAAATAATCCCCAATTGTATCTAGGGCATCCCGAGTTTCCCTTCAGGCTGAGCTGTGTTGAAATAAAACCACAACGCAAACTGGGAAGAGCCTGAGAATCCATAATCTCCGTGGAACATTTTTCTTAAACACCGAAGACGTTTTCCAACTGATTGAGATATTCTTTAGAGTTCAGGATAAATCATGGCAACGTAGAGTGAATAAAAATTTTCTTGGACCCAAATAGGTTTTGTCTTTCATTTCTCAAGCAGTCACTTCGTTTTGGATCAATTCAAAGCAGAATTTCCCCCTTGTTGTGTCTCAGCTGCCCTGCTGAACACGGGACTGCCTCCCTCCTTCCTTGGAGAATTTTTTTCAAGCATCAAATGCTTCGTAACTTATTTTCAAACCTATTTTGTTCAACACAGTCTTCTGGCAATTCAGCAGGAACATTGCCAGCATTTTTGTTTGGTGTTCGTGTTGCACCTTGGACTCCTCAACGTTTAGTTCATGCACAAGTATTTCTGAAATGTTGGTCTTGGCACAAAAAAGCAATTAAACCTTCCTTCTTCCAGTACTTTCTCCATTTCAGTATTTCTCTCCATCTTTCAGAGTATGTTGCTCTTCCATCTTTCAGTATTTTCTGTAGTTCATACCTAACAGGTTTCTCTTCTCCTTTTTTACCAGATTCACAAATCTATCCCTTGCTCTCAGGCTGCGAAACACCTCATTCGCCTCCCAGCTCTAGAATTTCTAGCAAGATGCACAAGAACTGGCTTTTTGCTTCGTCTCACCAGTCCCTCGGTGTTTCTTTTGATTTTATTTTACCCTATTTCTCAGCCTCTTACTTGATTCGAACGTGAAGCCACAAAACTCTTCTCAACTGCTACCTGCTGGTCAGTTATTTTTATTTTGTGTAGCTTAAATACTTCTTACTGAGCCAGCAGCCTGTTGGATTTATTTATTTCTTTACTACAGCAGGTCAAGTTCTTGTCCTTTCTTTCCAAAACAGTGATTTGCATCAGAAGTGGTTCTGTAAAGTGTTCTGCTGCCCCAGTTTATTCCCTTTTTCTCCAGAATTGGTAAATAGGCGATTCACTTGTTATCCAGCTTTAGTGCCCTTTTACATTTACAAGCCTTCTGATGATTTTTGATGCTATTTATGATCATATTGTCAAAGGTGGAAAAAAACTCTAGTGATTTAGTCACTTTATGTGCTTTCCTTCAAGCAATTTAGAGATTCAGTAGCTGAGTAGCTGGGCTTTTAGTGGGCTGTAGAAGCCAGCCTATGGAGTGCTCCTTTCCCTGTGGCAAGCCAGTGGATTGCTCCTTGCACTTTCTTCCCCCCACCCTACAGACTTTCTGGACATAAACTCTTAGTCCCATGAGAGTACTACGCACAGCTTTTCTCTGTATCAAGGGCATTCAGCCCCTCTTGAGTGGGAGGCAACCTAGGTCTGCACGGAGCTTCTGCCTGATGAGGCATATGGAATCAGCACGGCAATAATTATTACTTACAGACATTTCTATAGGGTAGTTTGAAGCAGAATTGCTCTTTTTTTCAAGGGGTGGAGACCCTTTTTTTCAAAAACACCAAAGAGGAAGGCATTTTGATATAGTAGGTCCTTTCTCTATCATATATTCCTAGCACTTCTTTACTGTTGGGAAAGAAAGTTCATTTTTTAGGTCAAGATCATATCTCTGCCAGCCTGGTGGCTCAGATGCAGGATGCAACCTCTCGGAACCAAGTGCTACTTGTGACTTCTTTTTAGATTCTGAAAATACCTATCCACGTTCCTTAGTAAGTTTCTACAAAACTCCTTAAGGTTTGTCATTTCCACGAAGGATTCAGAATTTTCTTCTAATTTCTTTAATGGCGTAATGTTTGTTTCTGCAGTTGCTCATTTTACTGTTCTCCAAGCATGATGCCTTTGACAGCTTAATATCTATAATACCAAAACAGAGCGGAGGCGAAGGCAGCTTTTTAATGCCTCAGAATCATCGGAAGAATTGTTACTCTTCACTATTTTAAATTAACATATTCCCTTACAGAGCAACAGCTTGCTAGGCACACTTTATGGTATAAATGGATGTCATCGTTGTTAGTGAACGGCAGCATTGGCTGCTTCTGGTAATTAAAAATGCCATTGAGTGTAATAATACGTGCAGTTGCCTGAATGTTTGCATGGTTGTTGTTCAATATTGAGTGGCTGAGCAGCTAATTAGTCATCCAAGAGACGAGCAGCAAAACAGAAAATAATCACGACAACATCCTGACATTGCATGGATTAACTTGTCAGAGTGACTCAAGGCACCAATTCAAATATTGCAGAACGATGTCAAGACAATGATTATTTTGCCTTGGTCTGCACCTTCCTTTCCTTCTCCAAAAATAAACTTTGCATACTGTTCCCTGGGAGAACTGGAGGAGATGTTCCTTGTGGCATGTTCTGGTCACCTGTGCGGGTATTATCCATTATAAATTTATACAGTGTCTTTGAGCTGGATTTACAATGTCTGTGTCCGTAACGATGAAAATTGGGGTGGATTCATCACATTGCCAGGCAGTCATAGAGGGTAGAGTGGGACTTGGGCAGCTCTTGATCTCATTTAGATTTCTTGAAATCACAGCATATTAGGCCAGTCCCAGTCATATTTCTTCTCTTCTGATACATTAAAAAAAGATTTGTTAAGGCGATAAGAGGAGAGCATCTGAAGGATGAGGAAGTCCAGTAAAGGAGTGATCTTGGACAAAGATAGAGTCCACTTTTGAAACAGTATATCTTTATTTGAACAAAAAAATAGTGGGTCTTTAGTGATTTACTTTGTTTTTTAAGAATGAGGTCATGTCCTTGATAAATGCTAGAGCCTGTGTCATTCTCCCTCCTTTCCTGGAAACTCTTTGGCAGCAGTGGTGAGAGGAGCACAGAGAACTTGGTTTTGTGCTGGGTTTTTTGTTTGCTTGCCTGTTTTTTAATTCAATCAATAACTTCAGTATCTAGAAGATTTTAGGCAGCATCAAATCGCTACAGAAAATATTTTAGAGGTGGAAGGCCTACATCCTCTTCTTTCACTGATTAGTTTAGTCTTAGTATCAGAGAGGCAAGAATGGAGGGAGTTGTGTTTTGTTATGGAACCCCATCAGATTATTTCACCATTTCCTTCTCCAAAAGTCGTTCATCCTCTGTGTAAGGTAAACCTACTACAGGGCACTGGCAGTATGTGTCCAAGGGCATCCTGTGGGCACCTCCCCAGCGTGCTCTTGTCCTGTCCTTCAGGTAAGTGGTGGTGGATAAGCTCAGGAACCTGGTGCCACCCAGTTGAGCAGCGTGTTGAGCAGCCGGGGATGCATTCTCTTGCTGTGGTGTCCAGCCAGCGGAGCCAATTCTGCTCTTCAGGTAAGTGGTGGTGGATAAGCTCAGGAACCTGGAGCCACCCAGTTGATCCAAGGCGTGTTGAGCAGCTGGGGATGCATTCTCTTGCTGTGGTGTTCAGCCAGCGGAGCCAATTCTGCTTATTGAGTTTACTAGGATCTGCTAAGAGCAATTTTGTGCAAAATGCAATCGTATATGCCATATCAGGTATATATTCCAATCTTTATCTGGAATTAGGATCATGAAGCTAATCTAGCAATAAGGTCAAGGAGTGGTTTTTTTTAAATAAGTTTTAAAAAAACACTCTGTGCTGTATCTGTCACCCATAGGTAATCTTTAATTTCATAGCAAGTGACAGTAAGCCAGTTTCTCATAGTGTTTAGGCTCTGTTTCTATAAAGATCTCAGCAAATCACTATGATTTTATTCAATATAAAGTGCCATGTCTTCAGTTACTCTCAGTGTTCAGCACCAGTTGGGCTTGGCTGTCATCTTATCGTCTGAGATAAGGACCTACAGCCACGTTTTCCCACTGAGACACACGAAGGTCCTTTCCCTTTCCTACCCAGAAATTTCCAACATTTTCTAATGTGCCTGAAGTGTTTGAATGCCCTCTGCTTTTTACGGGAACTGAGAATACACAAGTCTTCCAGGAGATGGCCCAGACTGAAATTGGATGTAGTAAACAGTAACTGAATCACTATAAAATCTCTTATTGTTGTAGCTTTCGAACTAAGCTTCAGGAAGGGCTTCCCTCCTGCCACAGCATTAGATGATCTAAATGCAAGAGTTCTCCATTACTTTAAAATATATCTATTAAGGGTTTTTAACCTTATGGGCTCCTTTTCCATACACAGTAAAATTTTTACTCTGGAGGAGTGAAGGAAAAATTAAATGTCCGAATAATAAAATCAACATATATTTGCCACTGAGCCTTCTAAACATATGAAAACAACTTTGGATATTGCAAAATAACCTTAAATTTTAAAAAAAATATAAATCCCAAAGCAAGGGCTGCTTGATATTCTGAGGTTTAAACTTATGTGGAGTAGCCTTCATGGAAGGGATGCCTCAGCAGTAAGTCATCAGAGGAGAGTAAGTCATCAGAGGAGCAGTACTGCTGCTCCTGGGTTTTCATTAAAATTAAGGGCCAGTGAACATTGCCAGCACTTGTGATCTGTAAAAGCAGATTTGTTATTACTTTTTGAGATGAGCAACAGTTGGGTTTCTTGGTTGAATTAGTTTTTAATGCAGTTTTATAAATAAGCTGGAAATGTGTCAGTAGCAGTTCTCATCAGATGAACAGAAATTACGGGGTGGCCCTCACGAAGAGTCCACAAGGAGAGATGAGATGGGGAGGAGGGGATCCTCTGCTGGTACAAAATTCCTCCGTCTCAGCCTTGCGTCAGCGTGTTCGGTGTGTGTCAGGTGGACTTGGCTGGGAATGAGTAGAAAAGCAGGAGAGGTGGATGGTCATCTCGAAATCCTAGAGAGAGGATCCTGTATCCTAGCAGATACCTGTTATACCTAGTATATATGCATAAATATATATATATATATATACAAACACCTAGATAGATACCTAGTAAATATGTATTAGGATGCCCCTAAGGCAGAGTAACCCATCTCAGGCATGGAACAGGCTGCCCAGGGAGGGGGTTGAGTCCCCATCCCTGAATGTGTTTAAGAGTCGTTTAGATGTGGTGTTGGGGGATATGGTGTAGGGGAGAACTTTGTAGAGTAGGGTTGATGGTTGGACTCAATGGTTCCAAGGGTCTTTTCCAACCTGAATGATTCTATGATTCGATAATTATAAGTTCATAGCTGCCTGTTTAATACTGCTTCCCAGTCCGTCCCACACACGGGCCTCCTGCCCTCCCATCCGAGCATCCCAGCGAGGTCAGGTAACCACCTGCAGCAACAAAACATTTCCAAGGGATGTCACCCACTTGAAGTCGAGGTCCCCAACTGGTGAAGGACCATAGAGACTGATCAGCAGTTCCAGGCTCTGCTTTGGCAGGGACTTTGCACTGGTGGAGAACTCCTGTGTGAAGGCAGGGCTGTGTGTGTTGGGTGGTACTGCACAACCCCTGCTTCCATGCTCGAAATACACAACACAGTTGCTAGGGAAACCAGGTAGAAAACCAAATCTTGTTTGCTTTGCGTTTAGGATGAAAGTCCTTGCCCGACCATAAGGATTAATATATGTCCTGTAACTTTCCCCTGAGGAGGGTTTTCTTGTTTCTTGCTTTGGGGAAGCAAAGTCTGCGCGCCTTTAGTCCTTGATCCACCTAACAGAATGGCTTTTGGTTAGAGCACCACAAAAATGAATATTAATATGATTTTTTCATTTTTTCATTATTTTTATATTTTTAATATTCTATATCTTTTTATATTTTTAATATTCTATACATTTTTATATTTTTATATTATATATTTTTTATATTTTTATATTTTATGGCATTTTCTGCGAGCCTGAAGCCACACTGCCTGATTTTCCCCTGATTGTACTAGGAAAACATATATGTTTAGGAAAACTTGAGGCATTTAAGGACTTTCACAGTCTCTAACAGTGTTTGAGCAATTTTCTGGCACTCATAGGATCATGCGATCACCTCTTCAAACCACCACCTGGTTGCAGGAGGCTTGTGCTGTTCATTGCTTTTGAGCATAGTTTAATTTTACCCCCAAACAAAGTTGGCCAGAAGGTCACTGGGTATTTGGGAGGGATGGAGGGAGGGCACGTGTCTGAATGGCTGGGGTTCCTTCAAAAAAGACACCAAAACTGGAATTTAAATTTCAGGCAGCTAGAGACAGTCATGCTAATTTTGAAATATCCGTCATCTCATCAAGGTGAATGGCCGTTTTTGTTTTCATGTACAGACAGACACACAGGGAGTTTTCTGGAGTATGGTGGTGCTCAGATACAAATGAAGATATGAAAATGCATTAGAAAAAATATATTTAAAAGTAAAAAATAAAAAAGGAAGGAAAAAATGGGCATAAAAGGTTCCTTATTTCAGAAGTGTCCATAAAGGAAAATGCCATGCCACGGAGCAGGCAGTGTGCTGACATCCATCCACATGCCAGAAGCTTTTCTAGTTTAGACTCAACTTTTAATACAGATTCATCAGGAGGTGAATTTTTGGGAAGGAGAAAGTGATGTAGCAAAGATGCTGGAAGCGTTGGGGGCTGGTCCTTGGCAGGAGTCAGCAGCAGCTGCTTTCAGTTGGGACAGTAAATGCCAGTTCAGTAGGAACTGGGTTCATATAAGTTACCCAGTTCCAGCAATAAATCTCTGCCATTGCATTTTCCTACCCATCTGTATCAGCCAGGATGCTGTGTTTATTTTTATTTCTGATTATCCCATAATCTTGGTAAGAAGTAATTGTTATTTCACAGGATTATGCTGCCAAGTGAGGAAAAGTTATTTTCTGCACTTTTTAAAACCAGAATACAATGGACTTGTGGGCACTACTATCTTCTTTATGATGCAATGTTTCAGTGGTTTGGAGACTTTCTTTTAGGGCTCTGTATTTTTACAAAATGACTACATTTTTATATCTTCTGCACACACACAGCTGAACAAAACGTGTTTACTGCCTTAATTTTATCATAAATAAAGGTGGTATATTCTCAGTCTGTACAGGACACCACTGCTCTGTGCTGACATAAAGTGTTCTGCTGCCAGTGCTGAATTATATTTAAGCGATGTGCTATGCAAAGATTTAATTGGGATTGAGAAGTACTGTTGTCATCAGCAGTAAAAGCTCCACGAATCTATCAAATACCTTGAGAAGGTTTGTTCCTTGATCCATTACAAAATATTTTCTTGTTTAGTTCCTTCCTGGTTCTCAAAATCTGGCAAATCCTACTGTTTCCAAATACTGCATGAAAATAAATGGAATTATACAAATTGCATGGTGCATCTTGTATTAAGGCTGCATTTAGTAAAGCAAAATACTTATTGTAACTGGGTTTTCTCCAACAAAAATGTTGTTCCCGGCATCAAAGCTTTTCCAATCTCAATGTCATGATTAGTTCTGAGTCTTGCAGCTGTGGTTTGGAGTTGGGGCAACAAGCATCCCCTTGCATCGTGATCCACAGTTAACGGTCTAGCCCACAAATGAGTACCAAAAGTAATTGCTTCATTAAATCATTACAAACATTGCAAAATGGCAAAAAAAAAATCCATCCTGTTAATAAGAGCGTGTTGTTCTATTGGGGTGTTTATGAAAATGCAAAGGAAAAGAGAAAAATCTTTAAAGGCAATTACTTTGAACGTTTTTGTTGCTATAACAATGAGATGCAGCTCTTGATGAGCTGTCATTTCCTTAATGTTGTTAAAAAGTTTAGTTGCCATAACAACAGAATGCATTGTTATTTTCAGTAACTGATACTTTTGCTTTTTACCCTATGCATGTAGAACTAGCCTGTGTTGGGTTTTTTGTGTATGAAATATTTAACAGCTATTTCATAGAGCTGATGTGCTAAAGCGAGTGGTTATTGCACTCGAGCATTTCGGTTTTGGCACTTCCCTGTTCTCACATGAAATGAGGGCTGCTGGCACCACGATGTTGTGTTGGAGGTTGTGAAATGATCACCTTGGTCCTTTTTGAGCCTTTCTAGAAAATAAATCACTTCTCAGCTTCGTTTCCTGAATGCGTATATATTATCCTTTGGATGATTCCCACCTAAATTATTTGGTTACTATTCAAGAAAATGTAAAATTGGGAGAGTATTAATATATTCTTATACCCACTTCTGTTATTAGGTGTATTAGCTCTGTGTTTTATATACAGAAGAGACAATGCATTTTAGTATCACTCTTTTTCCACACCATGTCAGTTTTGGATATCAGACTTCCTATTTGCTCAGCTCTCCTACTTTGAAGTAGGTATCAATCCACACAAGAGGGTGTTTGCCAGGGGTAAAATGCTGGGTTGGTAAATACTGCATTTTAAAGGCTCACAGTTTCCTTTGGGGAATTACTTTCATGTGGGCAAAGAGCTCATATGGGTTGTCTGTACTTTTTTAAAAAAAGAGTTAAGACAACCACAGGTTAGTTGAGAATGAGCAAAGGGAAAAATCAAATCCTGAGGAAATGCTCAGTGCTGTAGAAAAAACTATTTTTGTGTCAGTGGTGACAGCTTTTCTGAGGCTACTGAGAGAAACCTGCAGCAAATAAATAAGTAAGACCAAGTAAATTATCTTTTCCAATTGTTTTTGTTTAACTCCCCGATACAATGCTGCAGCAGCATCCTTGGCTTGGGCCAGATTTTCTCATTGTGTGTGCACCCCCCCCGTTCTCTGCCATCTCTCATTTTCAGGCCAACGGATCAACCCGCGCCGTGGGATTGCTGTAGCAGGCAAGGAAGGATGCTCAGGCTTTGGGCTTAACGGGCTGTCCTGTCTCATCACTGTTAGACACGAGAGAAGGGGATGGGACAAGCGTTGTGGCTGGGTGGGTCTACCCAGTGAGCAGTTGGCACAGGTGTCTTTGCTTGGCAGCTCCAGCCACTCTGCCCCCAGCCTGGAGCGCTGCAGGGGCCCCGTTGGTGGGACCCAAGGGCAGGACCCGGCACTTGGCCTTCTTGAACCTCATCCCATTGGCCTCAGCCCATCCATCCAGCCTGTCCAGATCCCTCTGCAAAGCCTCTCTGCCCTCCAGCAGGTCGACACTCCCACCCAACGTGGTGTTGCCTGTGAACTGACTGAGGGTGCACTCGATCCCCTCGGCCAGATCATTGATAAAGATGTTCAAGAGAACGGGTCCCAGTCCCCAGCCCTGGGGACACCACTCGTGACCGGCCGCCAACTGGATTTGACTCCATTCCCCACCACTCTCTGGGCCCAGCCTCCCGCAGGTTTTTGTTGGGCTTTTGGGGTAAAAGCATGTAATTAGTGGAGAGAGATTAAAATAAAGGGAACTTCCCTTTTCCCAGTCCCATTTATGGATTGCCAGGCAGTGTCTGTATTAAAAACCCACAGCCCTGACCTGTTATTGCAGATGTTCCTGATCTGCAAAGACTTCCCGTCTCCGCTTGCCCGGTGTGTCCGCCGGCCAAGCTCCCTTCCCCAGCACCCCTGGGGGATCAATGCCACAACTCAGGAGCCAAAAAGAGAATATTTTTGATCTGCACATAGGACTGGGAGCAGCAGGGCGATGAAAGCAGCTTTCTGCAGTGTGGCTGCAGGGGTCTTGCCATGTCCAGCCCTATCTTTAGCCAGTGGGGAGCATTTTAGAGAGAGATTTCAAGGAAGACAAGGAGGTAGCATCATTATTCTGTACCAGCTTAGGTTGCCCCAAAGAGAGAACCTGCAGGATTTAGATAGCATGCTCTTGGCATTGCTGGGTATTTCCAGCATGTGTATAAACCCCGTTTGGTGATTGAGCACGAAGAATATCCCTGTCTCTTATTACAAGCAGGATTATTTTTGATGCATTCAGGGATGGCGAGGTGTGTTGTGCCCTCCAAGAGTATAGGGATGGATGCCAGGAGGAGCAGTCCGAATCCCGTTCTCATCCTCACCTGCAGCGCACGAGTATGAAGAGCTGGGGAATGAGACATGATTGATTTTTTAATTAATACCTTTAATTACAAGGTGCAATTAAATAACACCATGCTCATTTACTTAGTATTTATGATTAGCGCTTATTATCTAAATTTAATTGCCTCAACCTCCTCCCATCTTTTTTCCTTTTTTTTTTCTATTTTGTTTCCTGATAATTTAATATATCCTTATGTTTTATTAAAGCGGGGATGGAAACCAGGGGAGAGCTGAGTCCGGGTGAGACCACTTGAGTTGTCCAAAACCGAACAAGAATTAATCCTGAAATGAAATTTCCAAAGTCTCAGCCCTGCTGTTACCAAAAATTTCACGCTGCATATGTGGAGCAGGGAGTAAGGTGTACGAGTAGGCGCTTTCATTGTGTCTCCTCTCTCTCTCTCAGGTGCTGGTTTTCAGATAGTGTTTTCTGCTACAAACTATACATGAAAATAGCAGAGCTCTCTATATTTGCAACTGGATGTATCATAGGCTCCTAATTTTTTCTTAGCTCCATGAAGTTATTTTTAGCTGCATCGCAATTAGGTTGCAGAGTCTGTTTCAGAGATTCACTGCATAGTAGAAATTGTTTTAGGCTTCCTTTTTTTAGTATTTCCAGCTAACCGTAGGAACTGTTTACAAGAAAACAGTTTTTCCCATGTAAATATTGCTACATTTTCTTGACAGTAAAATATTTCACCAATACATGTGGATTTTGCTGAAGTGCAACCAGGCTGGTTCCCAGGTTGTTTAAAGAACATTCCTTGGGGGGGAAGTTAATTTGCAACAAGTTTTTACTGTAATTTGTTTTAATCGGTGAGGTTAAGAGTGATTATTTTCATCCAGCTCCCAACCAACAAACCCGCTGTCCCTGCTCTGTGTTTTCATTATGTCAGCCCGTAATATAGGTGTAACCAAGTCATCCCATAGTCACGATTCTCATTTTCTCTCCCCTCCCTCATGCTCCTAATAGCTGTTATATCCATTGCTAACATCTTTCACAGGGATAGAGCCACACAAGATAGTCACGCTTGTTCCTGTGGGACTCTTTATAGCACTTTTGATGGACAAATGTCAAAAATCTGGAATAGATGGCATGGATATAGAATTGAAGTCTTCAAGATAGGAGTTTTGGCAAGAAAAGCCAGCCCAAGGCTGTTTCCCGGTAGTTGTCACATCCTGGCCTGCAGGGAATTGCAGATGAGTAATGAGAAATTATCCACGTTGTGGATTTGGGTGAACTCAGAGTTATTTAGTGCAGATGTTTCTGCAGTTATGATCTATCGCTAAAACTTGCTGCTCAACAGACCCAAAAAGCTGCATTTCTCCTTGTTTGCAGGGATGTTGGGGTACAACGTGGGGAGCCTTAACCAGGCTAATTAACCAGGACTGCAAAATCATGGTTTTCAAGGTTGGGTGGGTGATCTTTAAGTCTGTATTAGTTCTGTACATTTTAAGGAATGTAGCACATTTTCCCTGGAAATTTTCCCTGGAGCAACTCGGCAGGTAGCCATCTCCAGCCTTTTGGTGCAAGCGCAGGTGGGAGCGTTGCTTCTGGAGGACAATTGGTTTGATTCCTCTCCATACTTTCAAGTATGTTTTGCTGGGAAAATGCTTAGTTCTCCTTTAGCGGGTGTCACAAGATTCTCTCCATAGATGTAAATACAATACTAGTAATTGGCTTTTTTTGAGTTAGAGTTTTGGGATTGTTTTACGTTTTCTAATTATTTATATTGGATGCACACTGATTGGAACAAAAAAATTCCTACGGAGCCTGTGTTCTTCAGAAAGAGAATCTTTTTTTCATAAAAGTATGTTTCCTGATTAAAATATTTATGTTCTGTCATGGATAACTAAACAAAAAAAAATAATTCTTAATATCTAAAATAGGAGAGTATCTCTGATTTGCAAAGGCATGAGAGGAGGAGGAAGGTGTTACAGTGCGACATGCTGTGAAAGTGCTGCTTGTTAGGATGTGGGGAACATCTTCTGGGGTGTGCTGTGATTTCTCAGGTAACATAGTCCAAGATTCAGGTACCAAGGCTCCTGAGGCTGCCCAGGGAGAAAGGCTGGTGGCTTTCATTACCTCGTGCCTATGTAATCCACTCCAGTCCTGGGAACAGCTTTCCTCTCTCATTTCCCATCTGCCACGTTGACTTTCCCTGCACGTCTAGTGAGGTCTTCCCATGCTACAGATTAAAGAGAAACTAATCTTGCAATTTATTTTTAATTTTAAAAAAATCCATCCAAATGAAATAACAGAGATGGTGGCACATAGGATAACTCAAGTCAGAAGCAATCTCAGGAGGTCTGGTCCAAGATCCTCGGGTAGTTCTGGCTTCAGACCAGCCTGATAAAGGCTTCATCCGTTTGGGTCCTGGGAACCTCTGAGGATGGAGCACAGCCTCTCTGGCAACCTGCTGCACTTTTTTCCACCTGAAAAGGCTTCATTTTCTCAACTAGAAGACAGTCTGGCCATACCTCTATAACTCTTTTTGGGTTCTTGATAGAGCCGGGATGTTTTGGGAGTGACAGTGGATATGAGGGGACAGACCTGCAGTAGCTTTATCATAAGGGCAGTGTAAAAAAGCACCCAGGGAGTCTCTCAACATGCTCTACCTGCTTTTATAATTGTCCTGCTGCACTTAGCGCTCATAAATTCAGGTCTAAAAGCAAACAGTGTGTCAGCACATCAGTATTTACGATCACTTAAAGAGATGGCGAATAGAGATGCAGAAAAGGAGGTGTGATAGACAGGGTTGGTTTATGGTTGGGGTTTTTTTTGGCAGCAGGAGCTTTGTCCTGAGGTGTAGTTCATTCCTCCAGGAGATGAGAAGATGTGCTTTTTGATAACTCTCATGTCCTGTGCAAAGGTCAGTCCTCCAAGGAATGTTTTTCCATGACACAGGGCTGCTGACCTCTTGCTACTGGTGGTTGTGGATGTGTACCAAAAATCGACACAGGAGTGGTGTTGTGTATAAACCTCTTGATGTGCAGTTGCTGTTTATTGTAGGGAAGTTTTTATTTTCTAAACAGAAAGAGGAGGTCAATCTGAATGAAATGCCTTTGCCAGTTGGGGTGTTTCATTAAGTTCACGTGGTGCATCCTTCTGCATGGGTGGAAGTGGAAAATAGTACATCTTTTTTTTTTCAGTATGAAAAATTTACAGACAAATTTACCAACGCATTGAGATGCTGAACAGATTGTTTTGTAATTAATATCACAGAAGCAGTTTCTACTTTGTTTCATTCACTTTAAGCAAAGGTACTCGAAACAGGCTGCATGTTCAAGATACAACTCTTTTCAAGCTCCAGTTGGAGCTTGAGACACCTTTCTACTTTAAACCAAGCTGCATTTAATATTAGTGTGTCAGCATTAATACAAATAAGGGACAAGCCAAACATAACCCCTTTCTCCCTTTCTGGCAGCATGGCTGTGTATTCCTCTTTCAAGTTCTCGAGCCCAGGCCTGAAGGTGTGTACGTAGCTCTGCGTTACCTGATGTCCTCCATAGGCAAAGGGATTCTCAGAAGCAAGTAATGTGCCCAGACCACAAAGTAAAAAATAAATTGATCCATGCTGAATTCATAGCAATTACAATAAAATGCATATAAGCCTATTTGTTCCCTGCCAGAGCAGATGAGATCATGTTGTTATTGATCAGAAGTTACTGGATTAATGCAAATATTAGCAATGGAATTCTAAGCTCAGGATTTACTGTTTCATTATATACCTTTTTTAAAAATTTTTTTTTTTAAATTCATCTAGAAGTCACAAACAGCATGGTGAGTATCTTCTATAAGACATTATTTGAAATGTATTTTAAAGCATTGTTTTCCTGGTGACCTCAAGGTGGTGAAGTCCAACACATTGAGGTGATGCAGAGCTGTCTGCTGGCCAGCTGGGGGTGAGATTAGCTCCTGGGCTGATACATAAAAGCAACCCTTTATGGTACTCCCAAGCTATGAATAGCTTTGGTCTCAAATGCTAGAAAAAACAGGACCCAAACACTTGGAAACATCTTACCATATCAAGTTGTTGGTTTTTTTTTTTTAATATTTGTGTCATTTAAAGACTTGTTAATCAGCTGACTTCTGAATCATCTTTATGAAAATACAGAGCCAGGAAACAGGGTGGCGGTAAGGTTGTAACAGATAGCACTTCTTCCTATTGCAAGGGCACAGGCAAGCATAGGTAAAACAGTGAATGCACTGAAATACTTAATTTTCAAGAAAAATACTTCCTCCTATGTTGTAGGAGGCAATGAGCTGCAGAGAGGTGGGGCGAGGGGCATAGAATCATAGAATCATCTAGGTTGGAAGGGACCTTAAAGATCATCTAGTCCAACCATCAACCTAACTCTGACCCAAAAAAAAACCAAACAAAAAAAACCCCACCACAACACAAAACAAAACACAAAACCATAACACTAAACCATATTCCTGAGGACCATGTCAACCCATCTTTTGAACACCTACAGGGATGGTGCCCCAACCCCTTCCCTGGGCAGCCCATTCCAAGGCTTCATAACCTTTTCAGTGGAAAAGATTTTCCTACTCTCCAATATAAACCTCCCGTGGCACAACTTGAGGCCATTTCCTCTTGTCCCATCACCTGTAACCTGGGAGACAAGACCGACCCCCGTTTCTCTACAC
>NW_015090792.1:739719-765844 GCF_001431845.1 Calidris pugnax | reverse complement strand
CCATCCCCCACCCCTCTCTGGGCCCAGCCTCCAGCCAGTTTTTAACCCAGTGGAGAGTCCTCCCATCCAAGCCATGGGCAGCCAGTTTCTGCAGGAGGATACTGGGGAGACTGTATCAAAGGCCTTGCTAAAGTCCAGGTAAACAACAGCCACAGCCTTTCCCTCACCCACCAAGCGGTCACTTTGTCATCGAAGGAGATCAGGTTTGTCCAGCAGGACCTGCCCCTCCTGAACCCGTGCTGGCTGGGCCTGGTCACCTGGGTAACCTTCCTGTGCCTCATAATGGCACTCAGGATGGTCTGTTCCATGGCCTTCCCAGGCACCGAGGTCAGACTGACAGGCCTGGAGTTCCCTGGATCATCCTTCCGACCCTTCTTGTGGATGGGTGTCACATTTGCTAGACACCAGTCGGCTGGGACCTCCCCAGTTTGCCAGGACTGCTGGTAAATGATGGAGAGTGGCTCAGTGAGCACTTCCACCAGATCCCTCAGTGCCCTCGGGTGAATCCCATCTGGGCCCATACACTTGTAAATACATTCGTTTATTTTCTAGCTTAGGGTATGGTAATGCTAAACTGAGCTTCAGGAGGAATATTTGCAAAAGTCCTACCTGGATATTGTTGGTTTTTGTTTTTTTTTTTTCCCTGAAGCACAAGAGAAAAAAACTTTTTAAATGGGGATTGAGGATGTACTATTTCAGGATACGCACATGAATATTCCACGTAACCGCTGCTCAGTACAAGCTGGTCCAGAAGTAAAACCTAAGTGTAGATGAGTCCCTGATGTATATATTCTGTTGTGGGGGTAATTACTGGGAAATTACTGGTCAAGGGCCTCCTAGAGGATTGAGCATCTCAAATATGGGGTTTGTTCTTCCCAGCAGTATAAACCAGTACAATAAGAATAGCACGAGGAGGGTCAGTGGGAATTTTCCGATGTAGGGAGATGTGAACAATAAAACAACGGGTTTGATGCCTATGGATGAGAGGGGATGTCTCTACGACAGGCGTTTTGGAGAATCGATACATGAAACGTTAAACACATCTCTCTCTCATCAAAGATTGTGCCCTGCAATCAAAGAACAGCAAATACAGTACCTTGAAGTAAGAAAGGTTTACCAAAAAAAGCGATGTATTAGCTCAGGCGAATTGTCTGAGATCAAAGAGTGCCAAGCTTTAGAAGAAATTGTAGTGGAAATACTCATTAAAGACTTGGAGTTAAATACAGCCGAGTAACATGGTCAGTTCCTCAGCAAAGGGCACCCTTTCTGCTCTGAAGGGAGGTGATAAATCTGGAAGGTGTGGATTATTTATTACTATGAATTTCTGATGGAAAGCCAAAGCCCTTCCCAGGCTGGTAGGAACAGATGCTTGTCAGCAGCTATGCTTTCTGCTGGCGAGTTGTCAGCAGATGTTCATTTCCACCCCCTCCAATGATTAATTTTAATCTAAACAATATAAAAAGTCAAACATAAAGCATTGTGAGGTACCATTAATTATTTAAAATCATTTCAGATATCAGATTTCCAGTTACAGTTACTTGCAACTCCCTGGTGATTCTGGAGTCATTGTGCTTGAAAAATAACCCAAATTACGTTTAATAATTCAATACCTTCTACTTTGGTGCTTTTATATCAACTGTTAGTGATATTTAACCCTCATTAGAAGGTTGTTGGCGTTTTTTTTAAAATCATATATGGCAAGGCTGCTGTAAACAGATATGTTGATTTTAATTGCATTTAGCTTTGGTTACAAAAAAAAATTATATAAATAAATCACTAAGAAAGGGTCAGGTTGTTCCGTTTGGCTTGAAGCTGTTTTTCTTTTAACAATATTTTATTTGAAAATTTTGTTTTATGTATTGTATTAATTATAAACCAGAAATAATGCAAGTTACAAATGAAGGCAAATTTGAACAGTCATTAATGGATACAAAATATTTTCACAGCAAATTTCAAAACTAAACTTTTTTACTTTCTTTTTTTTTAAATATTGACATTTACTGTGAAGAAATAAGGGTGAGTCTTACCCATCTCAAATGCATGGGAATTATGGTGATACTGTATATTCCTGAAGCAAATGAAACGCCAGTGAAAGAAGATTCCTTAAGTGTTCCAGAAATAGTGAAAGCACCCCGTATTTCTGGTCTAATGTTAAAATAGTTGGGTTTAGCGTTGACATAACAAAAATCTTAAAGCTCTGTTGTGATGCCAAAAAGGTAACAAATCCCATATTGTCCCAAATAATTCCCATTTTCTTCCATGTGACTTTCTTCCGTTCCCATTCTCCCTCTCTGCCTATTTGGAAGAGCTAGCTCTTCCCAATAAATTGGGTTTGGCCATGTCGTTCCCATGCTAATCGATCTCCTGGTCTCCAAAACAGTCTTGAAAGCCTGTAGACAACTTCTTCTAAATTATAAAAGAGAGACTGTAAAGGGAAAATGCTTTGGCTGTAGCTTTTAGATACACCAGGCCAGTACTTGAACCCCAAAGACAGCTTCTATTCATCTCAGCACTCAGCTGGGAAGCTCCTTACAAACTGGCCCTATTAGGTTTTTTTTCCATCTCGATCGATTTAAGCCAGTTCTGTCAACTGTGTCATTTCCCAAATACAGAAATCTTCAGTGGAAGTGTAACACTTTGTTTTCTCTTACTTTGAGCTAGAACTTCAAATATTATGTATATTTGGTTGAAGAAGATGACCTGTACAGGGCCTAAATTACCCTGTTGTTAGCAAGTGAGATTCATCTCCCACCTTTGTGAAGTCCCTTTTGTTACCTGGGTGGCTTGTGGTGAAGATTCAGACCACATTGAAGTCCACGGACTGTAAATTATGTGTTTTCAGACTGACTTAGTTCATTTCACTGGGAAAAGCAGCCCAAGTTAGTTTATTGCAGCACAAAGGGTTTTTTGGTGGTGCAATAATATGGTGCAAGAGCAAGGAGTGAGTATCTCCTTATGTGTCCTGCTTCTTGCCTCCACGTCATACATTTCACCCAAATCCAAGGCAAAGATGCCCTGAGAGCTCTGAGCACAGTAACATCAAATGAAGTATCTTGACATTTTATATCCCAGTATATTATTGGTGTGAGGGTGCAGATGAGCAATGCAGGAATGTGCATGATTCTGTAATTTCTTATATCTCCGGCAAAAGTTTTTAATTTAGCATTTATTGCATTAAATGTTGTCCTTTAGACTTCTCATCTAAAAAAAAAAATAAAAATCACTGCTTGCAATGATATGCAGGTAGCGAACACCAGCATCAGAGGGTGGTGGTGTAACTGGGAAATCTTGTTTGGGTTGGAGAGTGCTGACCCGCAGTGACCCTCTGCAAACTCAGTCCTTCTGCAAAGGGAGATCCAGGAGAGATCTCTGGTCTGGTAGCTGCTGGGATCCTGTCTAGCAAAAACAAAGGTGGTTAAACAACAGCAAAGACTCGATTGACGAAGATTAGTGGAGGAGAGACAAGGGGAGAATTATGTTTTTGAAGGCTGAATGGATTCATGCTATCCGAAGGGAATAGAGGAAACAAGAAAGTAGACTTTTTACTGCCTGCTGCCGTTTCCCACCAAGCTCATGGTGTGTTTTCATAGCGCAGCGAAGGATCCCTTGGCACCTCTTCTCCCAGCACCCTGTGCTCGAGCTGGACCATGGCACAGGTCATCATCTACCTTCTAACCCCGGGCACAGGGCTCTCTGAACCTCTTGGATTAGGACAAAAGGAAATGGCCTCAAGTTGTGCCAGGGGGGGTTCAGATTGGAAATTAGGAAAAAATTGACACGGAAAGGGTGATTAAGCCTTGGAATGGGCTGCCCAGGGAAGGGGTTGAGGCACCATCCCTGGAGGGATTCAAAAGACAGGTTGACATAGTGCTTAGAGACCTGGGTTAGTGATGTGGGTTTTTGTTTTTATCAGTTAAGTTGATGGTTGGACTAGATGATCTTGAAAGTCTTGTCCAACCTTGACAATTCTATGATTCTATGATCTGCCAAAAAGCCACCAAAGACGAGGCTGTAGCTCCTGTAAGTGCACCCAAGCAAACAGTAGATATGCTGGGGCAGTGCTGGTTTCTCTGGGAACTTCCAATAAGTACAACCTGGGTTGTGCAGCAGTCCTACTTTTCATTTATTTCTATTTTATAGAAGTTGTTAGCAGGCAGGCAAAAGGGCTGCTGCAAAGATTGAGGCATCAAAATTATTTATTTGTGTTTTTTTTTTTCTTAGAAAAGATTGAGTGTACCTCGTATATGAATATATGTATACTCTTTGTGTTTATTTAATGGTTTCATCCCACAAGGTCTAGAAATTCCAGATTAATTTAAATGCTTTTGGGTAAGATCCTTATTTGACTGAAAACTGAAAATAAAGAAGACAACAGAGTAACTGTTTGAAATTGGTGTTAGTACAAATATAGCCAAAGCGTAGGCGCCTTTAGTCTTCTCAGGGCTTAATGTATTTGTACAGTTTACAGGAAAGATTGTGACTAATCCTAAATATTGGGAACTTATTATTTTCCATGCAGAATTTTAATGAATTGAGTTTGTTTAAAGTTTCTGAGAAAGTTTCTACAGCCTTAATAACTGCAGCCATGCCAAGTGGTTAATACTTTTTTTGAATGTCTTCCACTGGTTTTGGGCTTGCTTTAGCTCCAAAACCGCAGTGTCTCAGGTGGTCCCTGCCACCTCCTGAGCTGCCTGGAAGGGCTGTGTCTGGAAGGAGAGGGCTCTGGGGAGTCTGGGCTGCAGAAGCAAATGCCTGTTGTGTTACGGTTGCATTGGGGTAATCCCCCCAGCATCTTTTGCCTCTACATCTAATTAATAACACATTAATAACACAGCGTTAATAACATTAATAACACGGCGTCTCCCCTCCCTTGCTTCCCCCGGGTGCTGCTCTGCGAGCTCGGTGGGGATGGTGTCCTTCGGAGGATGGCGATGGAGCTCATTAGATGGCAAACAGACACTGTTACAGAATCACAGAATCACAGAATCTTAGTGGTTGGAAGGGACCTCTGAGATCATCGAGTCCAACCACAAAAAAAAAACAAACAAAAAAAACCAAACCACACCAAACAAATACAAAACACACCACACCAAACGCCCACCAAAAACACCGCACCCACCAACTAAACCCCACACTCAACACCTCACCATAAACCAATAACCTTGGGCACTAGAGCATGCCCTGAAGAGCCATGTCTATACGTTTCTTAAATACCTCCAGGGATGGTGACTCCACCACCTCCCTGGGCAGGCTGTTCCAGTGCCTGACCACTCTCTCAGTAAAGTAATTCTTTCTAATATCTAATCTAAATCTCCCCTGCCCCAACTTCAGACCATTTCCTCTGGTCTTGTTGTTCGTCCTTTGGGAGAAGAGGCCAACACCTGCCTCTCTACAACCTCCTTTCAGGTAGTTGTAGAGGGCAATGAGGTCTCCCCTCAGCCTCCTCAAACTCAACATGCCCAGTTCCCTCAGCCTCTCCTCATAGGACTTGTTCTCCAGGCCCCACACCAGCCTGTTCTAGGGCTGCACATAAAAATGTGCAGAATGAAAATCTCTCTTGCTGATTCTCCCTGTCGCAGATTTACTCTTCTCTAGCACATGCATTTGCGTTCATTTGACATTTGTTGAAATGATAGAATAAGCCTGGGCTGTATTTTCTTGTCTTGGTTCTTACGCACTTTTCTGTCTATCTGTATAAATACATATTTTAAAAAATCCCGGTGTATAAACATTGTTACACCACTAGCTGTATCCAGGCTGGTTTCTCTCAGTAAAACAAACAGTGTTAAGTATGTATTTTCTCGTACTCCCCTGTTTTTGGCTGTCGGCAGCAGGGAGTTCTCTTGTTTCCACAGAGCTCCCATCATCACATAAGACAGAAAAACCTTGAGATATGCTGCTGTAATCAAAGTCGATTAACACATTTTGGTCTTAAAACAATGTTGTAATGAGAAAAATGTGCTAGATGAAGCCTCAGCCTTCCGTTTACTTCTAAATTATGGGTGTAAAAAGGAATTTCAGTAAGATAACTCAGACTGAAATCATAAACTTTGCAGGTTTGGAAACAGAAGCTGTCAGGACTATTCCCAGGCAATTTCCCCTTTAGCAAACCTGGCTCCCAGGCACGTCAAGCCCAGTGTGAGGGTTCTGTCCTCACTACCTGGGAAGAGTCACGACTGCAGCCTGAACCCAGCGGGTCCAGCTCGACAGGGCAAGGTGCTTTAATGCTGAAAGAAGCAGCAGAACATCTCAGCAACGCTGTAATAAATCAAACTTCTGGGGAAGGGAATCCAGTAATTTCAGTGGCTGCACATCTCAGTTGTTTTTTTAGAAGACAGCTGATCCTTCAGGCACCCTTGAGTATCAAAATACCATTATTTTCTGAAACAGTTTCCTGTAAAATACACTGCAGCAATAACTTTCTTTCAGCTATTGCCTCTATTAATTAGTTTGTTACATTGGTTTGTTATGAAACTTTTATACAGACATTTTATAGATAGATTTTATAGTTCAAAAAACTGTTGGTTTTTTTAAACTCTATAACCCAGCTTTTGAGCATCCCACTGACTTTAGTCTTCTGGACCCCCAAATACTCTGAGATGAGGAGCAGAAATTCTGCATGGACTATGAGGTTTTTTTGTGCATGTATATATTATGCAGAATTGCACATTTTTATTGGTTAGTCTTTCCTAGGATTCTCACAGATTTGCATAGTTTCCTAGAGAGCTTTGTCATCAGTCCTGAATATTAGAATCATAGAATCGTCCAGGTTGGAAGGCACCTTTAAGATCATTTAGTCCAACCATCAACCTAACTCTGATTAAAAAAAAACCAAAAAACCAACTCACAACAAAAAACTCCACCCCCCCCAAAACAAAACAAAAAACCCGCAAAACAAAACCAACCCAGCATTCATTAAAGAAAAACAGCTTTTGCTGAAGTTTTCCTATAGAGATGCTTATCTGAAAACCAGAGTAATAAAATGTATCTTGAGGAGCAGAAAGGGAGACAAAAGTTTCACTTAGTTGGTGCTTTTTTCCACTTTATTCTGATTTTTCCTGTAAGAAGCTGTCTAAAACTGCGCAGCAGATCGTATCTGACGTTTGTTTAATAAGGTGATGGTCAGAGCTGCTCTGTTGAGAAAGGTTGGATAAGGTCTTCTGCCCCTTGCTGATGGGACTAGTATCTTTACAATAAAAATTAAGCTATTAATGTTGCGGGGAGAGGTGCCAAATAGTATGCAAAGGCATCAGGCTGTAGCCTCTAACAGTCACAGAATCACAGAATGCTATGGGGTTGGAAGGGACCTCTGGAGATCATCTAGTCCAACCCCCTGCCAAAGCAGGTCCACCCAGAGCAGGTCCCACAGGAACGCGTCCAGGTGGGTTTGGAATGTCTCCAGAGAAGGAGACTCCACCACCTCTCTGGGCAGCCTCTTCCAGGGCTCTGCCACCCTCAAAATGAAGAAGTTCCTCCTCATGTTTAGGTGGAACTTCTTATGTTCAAGTTTGTGCCCATTTCCTCTTGTCCTGTCATTGGGAACCGCTGAAAAAAGACTGGCCCCATCCTCTTGACAACTACCCTTTAAGTATTTAGTAACATACAGGTATTTAGTAACATTTAAGTATTTAAGTACCATTTCCTGCCAGCACTCAGGTTTTTTTTTTTCTACTTTGTTAAGAAGACTTCTTATTGCAATCAGCATTGTCTTTAGATTTAAAGAAAGAAGCAAACTTTTGACAAACTGAAATTATAAAACTAAATTGTGAAATTCTGCTTCTAGAACATGTTGAT
Organism: Calidris pugnax; assembly: GCF_001431845.1. Classification (NCBI taxonomy): domain Eukaryota; kingdom Metazoa; phylum Chordata; class Aves; order Charadriiformes; family Scolopacidae; genus Calidris; species Calidris pugnax. The sequence goes on along the minus strand of NW_015090792.1, from coordinate 758,050 downwards.
GACTTTCTCAAAGGAACCAAAGTCTGTGGATTCAGCAGCTGTGGTTGTGTTGGGCGTTTGGGTATACCCTTGTTCTCAGCGATTCTTCTCCTCCAGCTGAGCTGGTCTACAAGTCTCACCGTGCAGTGCTGGACCCTGTGGGACAGTGTGCACGGTTTTATTTGTCATAAACCTAGGGGAATACAGGCTGGATTTTTTAAAAAGGACATAAACACAGCAGAGAAGCAGGAAGTTTTTATACCAAAAAAAAAAAAAAGAGTTAAACCGTAGACCCTCTGTCGTGGTAAAAAAAAAAAAGAAAAAAAAAAGAGTTAAACCACAGACCCTCTGTCGTGGCTTGGGCCAAATTGGCCTTTGACAGTGACAGACACACTTCCCCCCTTCTCCAGTGCAGGAGAAAAGGAGGAGAGATAAAGAGATTTACAAGTTTAGTAGGAACTACTTTAATGAAATATTAATAATAAAAGTAAAAGGAAATAATGAAATAGATACAATATATGCAAAACCATATCCAGCTGGGACTGGGGAAGTCCCCGACTGGACTCAGTGAGGGATGGGAACTGGGTTCCAGCTCTGGAGTCAGGAACACAGGGATGGGGATCAAAGGCAGACGAACAGACAGGGTCCTCCTCGGACGTCGGCCCCTGAAGAGAGAGGCTGACCCTTAGATCCCTCAGCTTTGACACTGAGCATGGGGCAGATGGGGTGGAATACCCTGTTGGTCAGGTTTGGGTCACCTCTCCTGTCCCCTCCTCCCTGCAGGGGGGACCCCTCTACGCTTTTCCATTTTCAGCTTTCCAATGGGGCAAATTAGAAAATTAGCTGACCTTGGTTGTTACAGCAATAAGTCTGAGCAGGAGCCTCTCTGGCATGAAGTACAAACTTTGGTCTTACCACTCTGAGAACAAACAGTTTTCTCCCCAATATGGTGTTAATTTCAGAGATTTAGAAGAGGCTGAACTAAGAAGTAAAATTACTGAACAGAGAGTTGGTTCTGTTTTACCTCAAACCAGTTCACCAGCCCAGGTTGGAAGGGATCTCTGAAGACCATCTGGTCCAACCTTTCATGGGGAAAGGAGCCTAGGTGAGGTTGTCTTGAATCTTGTCCAGCCACATCTTGAAAACCTCTTGTGATGGGGACTCCAGCATGTCCCTGGGGAGTTTCTTCTAGTGAATTATATCTCTCACTGTAAAAATTTATTTCTTATATCAAGATGAAACCTTTTCCAGTGCCCAGTTCACCAGCCCAGGTTGGAAGGGATCTCTGAAGACCATCTGGTCCAACCTTTCATGGGGAAAGGAGCCTAGGTGAGGTTGTCTTGAATCTTGTCCAGCCACATCTTGAAAACCTCTTGTGATGGGGACTCCAGCATGTCCCTGGGGAGTTTCTTCTAGTGAATTATATCTCTCACTGTAAAAATTTATTTCTTATATCGAGATGAAACCTTTTCCAGTGCGACTTATACCTTGGCCCTTGTCTTCTCCACGTGGCTCCTTGTGAAGAGAGAGCTTCTGTCCTCTTTGTGCCTGCCCTTTAAGTTCTGTAATACTGAGATCTCCCCAAGCCTTCTCTTCTCCAGGGAGAAGAGACCTAAGTCTGGCAGTCTTTCCTCAAAGGGCACGACTGAGATCTCCCCAAGCCTTCTCTTCTCCAAGGAGAGAAGTCTGGCAGTCTTTCCTCAAAGGGCACATTCTTCAGCCCTTCAGTCATCATTGTGGCCTTCCTCTGGACCGATCTCCAGTCTGTTCATGTCTTTCTTGAATTGTAAGGATGAGAACTGATCACAGTGCTCCAGGGGCAGCGTCACAAGCTCTGAGTGGGGTGATCACGTCTCTGTCTCTGCTAGTGATGTCCCTGTGGATGCAGCCCAGGATCTGATCTGCTTTTGTGCTGCAGCAGCTCACTGATGACTCTTGTTCAGCTGCTTGTCCACCAGGCCGCCCAGGTACCTCTCAGCAGGGCTTTTCCCATCCATACAGATCCCAACCTGTCCTGGGCTCTTCAGATTCATCATCCCAGGTGCAGGGCTTTGTGCTTGGCTTTGTTAATCTTCATGCAGTTCTTGCTACCCCACTCTTCTAGCCCATCCAGGTCAGATGACATAAGGACATAAGGACATAAGGTGTAACATCAGCAAGTTTGCAGATGACACCAAGTTAAGCAGGAGTGTTGACTCCCAGGAGGAGAGGGAAGCTTTGCAAGAGGATCTAGATAGATTGGATCACTGGGCCAATGCCAATGGAATGAGTTTCAACAAGGGCAAGTGTCAGGTCCTGCACTTAGGCCACAATAACCCCCTGCAGCGCTACAGGCTGGGGGAAGTGTGGCTGGAGCTGCCTGGAGGAAAGAGACCTGGGGGGTCTAGTTGACAAACGGCTGAATATGAGCCGGCCGTGTGCCCAGGGGGGCAAGAAAGCCAACGGCATCCTGGCTTGTATCAAAAATAGTGTGACCAGCAGAAGTAGGGAGGTGATTGTGCCCCTGTACTCAGCCCTGGGGAGGCCACACCTGGAGTGTTGTGTCCAGTTTTGGCACCTCAATCCAAGAGAGATCTGGAGGTGCTGGAGCGAGGGATGTGTTTAAGGGCCGTTTAGATGCAGTGCTGAGGGACATGGAGTAGGGGATGACTTTGTAGAGTAGGATAGATGGTTGGACTCAATGATCCCAAGGGTCTCTTCCAACCTAGACAATTCCATGATTCTATGATTCTATGACTTTCCCTTCTGACATCTGAACATCACCACCCAATTTGGTGTCATCCACAAACTTGCTGAGGGTGCTTTCAAGCCCATCATCAAGATCATTTAGGAAGGTGTTGAACATCATGGGGCCCATTATTGATCCCTGGAGCACCCTGAAGATCACTGAAGTTCAATTGCCACTCTGATGAGCTTCCAACATGGATTGACTCCTGCTGCTGCACGTTTGGTGTTGGGTTGTCATGTTTGTGCCTTCTCTGGGAGAAGTCCACCAAAGGGGTGACTCAGAATTGGACTTCCATCAAGTTTTTGTCAAACACATTTTTTGGAAGAAAGAAATGCCCTTAAAGACAAGGGTTTGGGTTCCTTGGTGGAACCAGGGGCAGGGTGCAGGGGATCACATGCATGAGTGGCAGAATGGAGCCGTAGGTAGCACCAAGTCCTCTGCATTGCCTCATGGTGGAGAAATGTCACTCCGATAATTGTTATGCCCTGAATATTACGCATCTTTTGCTACCCATGAGGAAGATCTGGCTGCTCTCTATTTCACACCAGGAGGAGATACGGATTTGATGTGTCAAACTGCGTTTGCCTTCTATCAGAGGATCCCCATAAAAGTCTCAATGTGACTCAGTGACCACTATTTGCACAATGTTTTTTTTTTCCAAATGCTGTGGGAACCACAGACTCAAAAGACACGTAGGGAAAGATCAATGGGCGAGACACTAATCTTGCACAACTAAGCCAAAGCTTTAAGAAATCGAATTGTTGACCTGGAAAACAGGCTCAGATTAAGAAATGTCAAATCAGTATGATGTCCTAAAAGCAAAGGGATAAGAAAATTGCGATATTTAGCGGTACCACAAACAGGATGGAAACGGATTAGTTGGGAGTGCTTTTGATGTGTGCTGTCAGTGCTGTATCACGAGATGTGGGGCAGTGTTGCTTGGATGAGATGTGGGATGAAAGGCAGATGTAGTTTGCATTCAGAGATGGCCCAGGAATCGCCTACAAAAGTGTGCTCAAAAGCTATGTACGATCTGCCCAACTCGAGAGAAGAGGACAGTGATGGACAAAATCATATGTTATTTCGAGTCAGGGAAATGTGAGTCATGAACATTTTGCATGGAGAAATTTTTGAGTTACTCTTACAGGATTACATGGCTCAGTGTGACCTATTCTTTTACGCTGTGGCAAATGAGACATTCAGTATTTGGGTAATTGGGTCATCAGAAATGAATGAGGAAAATAATTTTGCATACTCTGTAGTCATTGATTAAAAACATCGTTAAACAGAATTGAAATACATACACACATCTAGGGAAAAGAGTGATACAGAATGAAGAAAATATTTAACAAGGTGTAAAAATTCATTGAGATGGTTTTGGTCATATGCATTATAGGGGAAAACATACAAAATTAATGACTTTGTATTTCCTGATGTGGTTCACTTTAAACACAGATCTTCAAAATGAAGATGAGTCCTATCCATTTTAATTTTTATTATAATTTTGATATTATTATTATTTTATAATAAATTACTCATATTGATATAATGCGAATTTGAATGAAGTTCTCTGCATATTATATATTCAGAAATTATCCCTTGAAGTCAATAACTTAGTACATTATGGACCAATTTCAGAAACAAGACACAAAGTTTAATAGTCATAGCTCATATTGTTTTTTTAATTACTGGTAATGTAACCTTGCTGGGTTCCAGAGATGAGAGGTTCCTCAATTATGTCTAAAAGGTTATTTTCACCAGCAGGAGGTAACATCTTAGCTGGATTTGCTTTCAACTCTGAACACAGAGTCTTAAAAAGTCTGCACTCAGTCTTTAAATGCTTATAAGCCACGAAGCAGTGATTTGCAATTTGTTTCAGTCTTTGCCTTTTACTTGAAAAAAAGGTTGGAAATTGTGAGATTTGAATGAGCTGACTTGGATGAGTGGGTACAGCATGAGTTTATCAATCACAGGCGTTTGGGGCTACAGGCAGAGCATGTGGTCTGATTTAAAGGAGTTTGTGGTGCAATTGGGTTACCGGTCCCATTTAAACTAATAAAATCAGGAAAATTCAGAATTGAGGTGATCAATGAGATGGGTGGGATTGCCTTACTGGGAAAAACACAATTCCTAGAGGAGGAGCTGAGCCCTGAGCTGCTTTGCTTTGGGGAATTTGTCAAAATGCCAGTATTTCAGAGTATATATAGATATATATATGTGCTGAATATATATTTATACTTATCCATAAATATGGGTAAATACATATATTTGTTATGTAGATATAAATGTATGCATATATAATGAAGCATGTCTATTATAGAGCATATGTATTTCAGCATACATATATAGAACATATATTTAATTCTGTTGAGTGATGTTTGTGGAAATCTGCTGGCTCTGCCAGTTCCATATTTAAGCAGGAGGGTTTCTTGCCTGGAGTCCAGCTCTTTGTATTGCAACCGTCGGCAAACAGTTGAGTAAAATGAATCCCGAAGGGTGACTAAAGTCCTTAACTGGGTTTAGTCCCTCAAGTGTTCTCAGTCTGATGGGAAGTCTCCTTCTGGCATAATTGCAATCCCTCAGACATACATCAGTTTATCTCGCCTGCTGGCAGCAAAGCAAGTTTCTTTTTTCTTCTTTTTTTTTTTTCACCAAAGCAGACTTTTTAATAGAGAATCTACCCTCTCACTTATCAAGTGTTAATTGCGAATAACTCTGCTGCAAGAGAGTTTTTGAGTTGTGAGGAACGATAAACTAGTGGAATTAAGAAAATTCAGATTAACCTCTTCACATGTATCACATAATTTAATTCTATTTCTGTGTGTGTGAAATGAGAATTCCTCTGGATATGAATGGAGAGAAAACACAGTGTACCAATTATTAGTAAAGCTCATGATATCATGCATATTTTAAGACTGAAAAGCAAGTAGCTATGTGGATACTGAAGGAGAATATTGTTTATAGTTAGAAGAAGGTATTTGTGTTGTGATGCAGATCACCAACTTAAGCTTCCAGTATGCCCACACTCTTAGCCATTCCCCAGTCTCTGGTCTTTAACTCCTCAATAAAGCACATTTTGCCAGTTGATCACCTTTTATAGAAGTTGTATTATTCTCACTTTGGTCTTGTATCGTGGAAGACTAAATCTAGGATACTATACCTGGAAATCTAATCCACTGAAGTCTAAAATACTGTTTGTGTAACCACTCACCTCTCCTTCTCACCCATTAATGATTTTCTCAGTGCCTTAAGTCATTATTAAAGCAAAAAAAACCCCACCCGAAGTCCAGTGAAATGAAGTACAGTAAGCATCATTTTTGGAATACCATCAATTTTAGCTCGGATACAAGAGCCATCATTATCTATAATGCCATCCATTCAAGATCAGAAAAATTGCTCTGCTTTAAATGAAGGTAAACCTTGGTCCAGTACATTGGGAATCCCTCACTTCACAGAGGCAGGCTGGTGGGCTTGTTTTCTTTTTGCCACTGTAAAATCCTGCTAATATGTTGTATTTCCTAGATGTGCTGCATCCTCACGGCCTCTGTTGTTAACCCGATCTCGCTCTTCAGTGAAAAAACACTCAAGCAGGAAAAGAATTAGATCTATTAGGTCAAAAATGTGAGCATAAATTGCCTTTAATACTTAATAAATCAAGTCTAAGGATACTTGAAGTCGGTATTTTGTAGCCCTGGGAGACTTTCTGATGAGGTTGGAAGTGTCAGGTATCTATCCCCATGATTAAAGTTGATGTACATTATGTACTAGGCACCAGGAAATAATATCATTCAAAAAACACACTAAAATGCTAAGACCAGAATGGGGCCTTCCATCCAGGAGTATTTACTTTGTTCAGTGCTTCTGCCTTAATCCAGTGCCACACAAACAGAACTCTAAGCTCCTACAAAACAGTTTAAGTGGAAGCTAATTTAAGTCCTCTAAAATGAAGCAATATAGTGTCTTGATGGGCAAACATGGCTAATCACTTTTCAATGAATGCAAGCTAAGTCATCATCTCTGGCACAGGAATAACTGTAGTCACAGCACGTTGACAGCATCGTGGAGACCCCATTAAAATTGACAGTGAAGGCTTGCTCAGTGGCTGGGCAGGAGCAACATCGGGTCCCTTCCTACCTGGGAGATCTCCTGCCCACCCTCGGGGGACTTTCAGCAAGAGGGTTCAAAGAGAAAGTAGGACTGAACATAAATTCATGGTTATTGCCTTACTGCAATTTAATGAAGGATGTATTGTGTGCAGGTCTGGAGCCCTCAATATAAGAAGGACATGGACCTGATGGAGAGGGTCCAGAGGAGGGCCACAAGGATGATCAGGGGGATGGAGCACCTCTGCTCCGAGGACAGGCTGAGGGAGCTGGGGTTGTTCAGCCTGGAGAAGAGGAGGCTCCAGGGAGACCTAATAGCAGCCTTCCAGTACCTGAGGGGCCTACAGGAAGGCTGGGGAGAGCCTGTTTAGAAAGGCCTGCAGTGACAGGACGAGGGGCAATGGCTTCAAGCTGGAGGGGAACAGATTTAGATTGGAGATGAGGAGAGGGTTCTTCACTGTGAGGGTGGTGGAGCACTGGAACAGGTTGCCCAGGGAGGTGGTTGAGGCCCCATCCCTGGAGATATTCAAGGTGAGGCCTGACGAGGCCCTGGGCAACCTGGTCTAGTTGGGGGTGTCCCTGCTGACTGCGGGGGGGTCGGACTAGATGGCCTTTGGAGGTCCCTTCCGGCCTGGGCAATTCTATGATTCTATGATTCTATGAATATATGTTTTCGGAAGGAGAAATGGGCTCTCAGAAGTTGAACTATAATGTAAATGATACACTAAGCTCAGCAAACGTAGAATTTTTCTGAAGATATGAATAGGTTTGGTGATTATTATCTAATTTGGATCTGTTAAGTATTTGCCTAAATTACTTGCCATTTTAAATCTCAGGTTCTCTTGGGTTTCTTTATCTGACATTATATAGAGCTGAAAATCAAGCTCTGGTATCTAATGAGAAGTTCAGGGTTCCCTCTTGAGGACTGCAACTTTTGCCTTTAGAAGAGAGCTGAGCACATTCATTTTTAATCACAAAATTAATCCTGTGCACCTGTCTAAAAAAGATTATTTATAATATTAACTCTTCATGGGTATGGTATATTAAAACCTTCTGTATTCATTTGAAAGTGTGTTGATTTTTGCTCTGAGTAGTGTTTTTGTCAGGGAAAACTGAGCCAGCCTGTAAATCTTGCTAATCCAGAAAGGCTTGTGATTTGTGTGTGTGTGTGTGTGTGTATGTGTATACACATATACCACCCACGGATACACGTATATACACAGAGTCATGGTAAGACTTCTAATAACTTCTCCTTACACGAAGAACTCCAGACAGATGGTGGCTAAATTCATTAAAGTTGAGGCTGAGCATCCTCTGTGTCAGCTACCTTCAGAAACCACTGAGAGGTCCTCAAAACATCACCTTTGATATGACCACTTTTTCCAGAGTTATCTATTTGACTTACTTTTGTCAAAGAAATATTTGGGGAGAAATAAAACCTTTTAATTTTTTTTTTTCCTATTCCAACATATTCTAGTAAAAGCTTTTACTTTTCTAGACTTTCTTAAGCTCTAAGATAAGCGCAGGATGAGTTTGGATTTGATGAATAGCAAAGTGTGGATTGCTTTATAATACTCAGTGCTTTCTATGTATGTGTTGACCAAAATACTTCTTTTTCAGTTTAAAACTGTTTCAGATGTGCCTTTGTTTTGCCCTGAAATAAGAATAAACTAAAAGTTGCTGCACAGTGAATATCTTGGATATTTGTATGCTAATAACAAAGAATAAACAAGATATTGGAATGCTGAGTATGTAATCAATGTTATGACTTAATTACACCACTGAGGCTTGCTGAGATAATTTACATTCCTGGAATATTGATAGAGAAGGATGTGGCTTTTTCAGGAGAGATGAGCCGAGGAAGGACTGCCGTTTAAGTTAAGGACATACAAACTTTCTGAGTGTGAGAGCTCATGATACTTGAATAATAATAACAAGATGCTGTTGGACTACTCAGAAAAGCAAGAGAAGGGATTTTTTTTGCTAGTAGTCAGTAAGGTCAGAGATTCGGTGGATGATGTCTCAGGAAAGCAGAGCAAGGCAGAGGCGTTAAAAAACACTCCCTTGGACTTTCCCAAATTTACCTCGCTAACAAAGAGGAAGATCACACTGAGAAAAAGCCCAAGAGGGTGAGACTGTGGGATCTCTGGTGTCCTGTACTACAGTGGGAAGTCATACAAAAATCAGAACCAATGCTAAAGTTTCATTGATGAGCATGAGTACCTTGGGATAAATAATGAAAATAACAGATGGTGTCCTGGAGTTTTGGAGAAGAAAACCTGCATCAAAGCCGTGGCAATTGGTCTAGTTGCAGCTGAGTTGTCTCTGAAAAGTAGTGTCATGTCCCACCGTCGTTTTTCTCTGATTTCAGTGTTTTGCAACTTCTTTTCCTTTGTTGAGGAAGGGAAAAAGGAATGGAATGCCAGCTGCACTGTGCATCAATCCTTAAAGATGTGGGAGTGGCTAAAGAGCTCGGCTCCCATCTTCAGAAGCACCAGACATTTAGGAACCAAAGCACCATTTAAAAAAATCAATAAGGCTTCCTCCTTTGTACTGAGCACTGGAAAATGAGCTGTTGGTGCCTAAGTCAATTAGATGGATTGTAACATTTTCTTCAGGCTTTGCGAAATACTCAGCAAAGTTTTGAAAGTTCATTTAAATGCTTTAGGCACAGTTTACCACCAGTTTGATGAATGCTTCTGCTCATAGTCCATTCATTCAGTAGGAAGCAGTCCTGTTGTGAATAGAAACCACTACTGATGCGTTGCTTTTGGAGTCCAAGAGAAGGTGCTGTCACACAAGCTTGGCATCAAATTAGAAGAAAGCTGAAGAAGCCCCAAAGCTCTGTCTTCTCCTTCCATCCAGCTGCTCCCTTGGGTGATAGCATGTCTAAAGGAAGTGTTATTAAGAAACTGGCTGCCCATGGCTTGGATGGGAATACCCTCTGCTGGGTTAAAAACTGGCTGGAGGGACGGACCCAGAGAGTGGTGGGGAATGGAGTCAAATCCAGTTGGCGGCCGGTCACGAGTGGTGTCCCCAGGGCTGGGGACTGGGACCCGTTCCCTTGAACATCTTTATCAATGATCTGGCCGAGGGGATCGAGTGCCCCCTCAGTCAGTTCACAGGCAACACCACGTTGGGTGGGAGTGTCGACCTGCTGGAGGGTAGAGAGGCTTTGCAGAGGGACCTGGACAGGCTGGATGGATGGGCCGAGGCCAATGGGATGAGGTTCAAGAAGGCCAAGTGCCGGGTCCTGCCCTTGGGTCCCACCAACGGGGCCCCTGCAGCGCTCCAGGCTGGGGGCAGAGTGGCTGGAGCTGCCTGGCAGAAAAGGACCTGGGGGTGTTGGTGGCCTGTGGGCTGAACAGGAGCCAGCAGTGTGCCCAGGTGGCCAAGAAGGCCACCAGCATCCTGGCCTGTGTCAGGAACAGCGTGGGGAGTAGGGCCTGAGAGGTGATTGTCCTCCTGTACTCGGCACTGGTGAGGCCCCACCTCGAGTGCTGTGTCCAGTTTTGGGCCCCCTACCATAAAAAAGACATTGAGGTGCTGGAGCGGGTCCAGAGAAGGGCAACAAAGCTGGTGAGGGGTCTGGAGAATAAGTCTTATGAGGAGAGGCTGAGGGAGCTGGGGTTATTCAGCCTGGAGAAGAGGAGGCTGAGGGGAGACCTTATTGCTCTCTACAACTCCCTGAAAGGAGGGTGTAGAGAGGTGGGGGTCGGTCTCTTCTCTCAAGTCACAGGCGACAGGACAAGAGGAAATGGCCTCAAGTTGCGCCAGGGGAGGTTCAGGCTGGATATTAGGAAAAATTTTTTCACTGAAAGGGTTCTCAGCCATTGGAATGGGCTGCCCAGGGAGGTGGTTGAGGCACCATCCCTGGAGGTGTTCAAAAGACGGGTTGATGTAGTGCTGGGAGGTCTGGTTTAGTGATGATGCTCCTTGTTTGTTGTGCGGGTGTCTATTTTTGTCAGTTAGGTTGATGGTTGGACAAGATGATCTTTAAGGTCCCTTCCAACCTAGAAGATTCTGTGATTCTGTGATTCTGTGAAAAGGAATGACAGAAAAATGCAAATCATACGGTTTTAAGCTAAAATCCAGGTTGTGATTACTTTGGAACGTTGTCACCTCCAGCAGTCCGTAAGTGCTATGTGAATATCAGTAGTATTTAACACAGAGTTTTTACCTTGCCCTTTTGATGGAAGCATGAATTAATAAACTTAACTTGGAATGATGAGTAACAAAATAGTCTTTGTTTTCATCTTAAAAGTCGTGTTTGTTGTCAACCTTCATGAAAGGCTGTGCTGAGCCTTGGGGTCTTGGTACAAACCATGCAAGTGAGGGACTTCTGTAGGAGGAGCTGTCAGGATATTTGTCTCGTTCCGGGGTTAAGTACTGTAGGCTTTTTGTATTTCAGGCTAGATTACAACTGACAGAGCTTGATATCAATCCAGAAATAGACTGCTTCCCTGGCGAGGAGTAAGGAATTTAAGACCTTGCAGTAATTGAGGGATTTTTGATTGACTCCTGGATCAGTTCACCAGATGCTACACTAGCTAAAAGTAGTGGCATGGCCTCAGAGTCCACGTCCTATGCACTTCTAATAAGATTTGCATATTTGGCTGAATTAAAATTAGCTGAGGAAGAAATAGTTCAACTGCTGACAACAGAGCCTACAGATAAATTTGTACAAATGGAGTTTTTTCTTTTAGATATTGTCCCACTTGTAGCATCTTCATCACCTGCAGCCTGCTTAACTACATTTTTTTTAAAAAATCTTGCTTCTTTACACTGACAAAGGAAAGGGAGATGAGACATGCTGTTGTTTGACAGCCCTTCTGTTTGAGGGCAGTTGATATTCCTGCATGACTTTATGATGTTGGCTCTCAAAACTCCTTTCCTTACACATCCATCAACGCCGGGTCCTGCTTTGATTTGCTCATGGAAATGTTGACATCTTGCTTCGCTGCATGGGTAATAATCCAGAAGACAGAGCCTCTAGCTTTACAGACACTTTTCTTATATATTAAAAATACATATATACACACACACACATTGCATTGATAGATACCTAGTCTGCATGTAGATAAGTAGATCTGGATAGAACAGGTATTTGTGTCCATATGTGCTATGTCTATATATCAATTAAGATACATCTGAAGCAATGCATGTACCTTGGTCCTTTCTGTTCACATTTACTTTAGGAGTTAAAAAAATGAAGTATTTCTCTTCTCCATGGGGAAAAAATGCTTGGAAAACAGTAAATGTTTCATTGTAACATCATCTCAGATTTTCCATGCAGTATTTCAAGGAAATGTGACGAAGCCATCATTTACATGTTTTATGTATTTAAATTGCAGTAAAATTTTTGGCTATTTTAGTGTGCAACTGAAGTACGTAAAAAGCCTTAACCTTTTGAAGATTTTAAGTTCAATGTTCTGGCTTATTTTTATCTAGATTAGTGTTGGACACGAGCCAACTTCCACTTTGATTAACCTTTTATTAGAAAAGAAAAAGTACAAAGCACTTTGAGTAGCCCTCAAGAAAAAAGCGAACAAGCCAAACCACTGAAATTCCCCTGAGAAGAAGTCTGTTTCCTTCCCAGAAAATGGTCAGTGTCTGATATTGCAGTCAGAAACCTAATGCTGGGCAAAGGAAAACCTTTTAATGATTTACAGTTTACATTGATTTACAGTTTACATGACATTTTGGTGGTCCCTTCCAACCTAGACAATTCTATGATTCTATAATTCTATGACACTTGATAGGAACCAGACTCTCAAAAACCAAAGCAAAAAAGCCCAGCCCAACAAACCTATAAAAAGCAACACACACAAAAAAATTATTAAGAATTAGTGCAGCGGCACTAAGGGCTGAAGCGAAGGTGGGTTGGGTCCAGAGCTGGTTCTTGATCAACTGCAGGAAGGGTTTGATGGCCCATAACCAAGCACAGCGCTGGTTTGGGACTGGAGAGACTCCCAGCATCTGAGCTGAAACCTCTGCTCTGTGACATTGTGACCCTTTGCTTGGTTAAATTTGAGCTTGACTCCTCCAACCCATGAATTTGTTTCCTTTGGTTGATCAAGATACTGTATTTTGTCAGTAAGGCTGAGGTGGCTTTGCAGTTCCTCTCTGATTAGATGGTTTCTCAGCGTTCAGAGTTAATGCCATTTTCTTTTTTTCATTGTATAAACTGCAGTTTCTTTATGCTTGCCCTAAACTTGTCGTTAACATTCAAGGAGTGACTTGCAAACCCTCAAGGCATTCAGATGGCTTGGACTTGAGAGAAGTCAAGATGAACAGCCTGGGTTTGATGGCCTTAGCTCATCTGCACAGCAGTTACCATACCACAAAGAGGACATAAAGGTAGAGAAATATGGACCGCAGAGGGGACTGCTGTATTTTGGGTATTGGGGAGATTCTGGTGTGCTGCAGGCCAGGTTGGGAAAAACCACGCAGAACCTGTCCCAGGCATGGGCTCAAGTCAATGAGCAGCAAGTCAATGAGTTGGGCAAGAAGACGCCATTGAGTCTGGGTGCACCTCCACCAAACAGACACAGTGTTCCCATCGGCTTTAGCGCTGGGTTTTCTTACTGGATAATAGCTGAAAAAAAAATATTAAGGATTCAGCAGCTTTTATTTATTTATTCCTTGTCATCTCTTCCAATACTTTCTTCTTTTTTATACTTTATATCCTTGTTTTTCGAGGTGGCCCATAGGGAAGAAGAAAGACTTTAATTGGTATTTGTGATGGTCTTGATATTCATTCTGGCAAGAAGAAAACTGAAGTTTCCTGTAGTTTAGGAAAAAAAATAGCAGAATGACTTTTTTCTGTTTTAAATTCCACTGAGTCAAGTTCTCCAGTGAGGATACATTCGTGTCAGTGCGTCTTGACTAAAATGGCTCATTTTCAAGGAAGGACACATTTCCTTCGGTACAAAAATTAGGGGTTAAAAATCTGACTGCATTTAGGTGGCGCAGATGGATTTCTGCAGTTGATAGCGTAGTGGCCATTCTGGGCTCAGCTGAATATTATTGAACTTCAGTAAAAATTATGTTCATTTACTGTGCTTGTAACTGGCTGGAATATGACAACCACTAAAAATGGCTTTCTAAAAGTACTTTTGCTTGACATTCGCAATATCTTTCTGCTGTATTACAAGGTGGAGACACCTTGAAAGGTTGAATGGAGACACCTTGAAAGGTTGAATGGAGACACTAAAATGCAACAGGACCCAGTTTTCCTCTGGCTTTTTTTTTTTTTTTTCCAAAGCTATTTAAATACTGGCTGAGGAATGCAGAAGGGTGAGACCAGTAACATAAAGAAGAACCAGCATTTGAGCAACTGTGAGCCTTATGTTGGATGGGACTGTTGGTGCATCTGGGGCATGACTTTGCCTAGTAGTGGAGATCGTGGCGAAATGATGTTGTTCTCTTTATCATCATCAGGACCCGCAAAGATTTTGCTTAAGAGGATTGTGGGTTTTTCAGTGCTGTCCTAAAAATTGAATTTTAGGGAGTAGGGTTGGCATCACAATGTGAACACCCCCAGGAACCCATCCACCGCCGCATATCACCCACCCACCCAGGTTTATTTTTCCTGAATTTTACTCTAGCGAACATCTCAGCCATCCTGGTGGGCATCTCCAGCACATCATTTTTCTGAGCTGCTGTGAAACGTTGAGAAAACAGAAATACCTAACTACATGCAAATTTTGTTATTCTTTGCTTAGATTTTGAATTTAGAGAGGTCCCAAGGAAAATATGTGTCTTGTATAGTATGGCTAAACTTTGTTCAATTTCTCCTGTTTGCATAGCCTGCTTAAAGAAATGTGAGGTAGGGAATAAATACTGTAACTAAATATCTAAGGCACGAATGAGGTTGATGCATTTAATACTAAGGCTCTGTCCCACACCCAGAGTAGAGGCAAAAATGTTTCCAAAAGCCAGTTTGTGAGGGAATAGATGGTAAAAGCAAATCCCAGTAGATTTTTTTTTAAGGGCTCCTGGTTTTAATGTTGCATCCATCATTGAAAGTCTTGCCTGAATTTGTATGAATGGCAGTTTACATCCACATAAAAATGAGAATAAAGTGTCCTTATGCTGAAAGAAAAATAGGTGGGTCACAACTCAGCTCTGCGTCTTCCATAATATTTTCCAGTTATGTGAGTCAGTAATTTTTTTCTACAAGTTTTTTCTAACCAGCTGTAAAATGACTGACAAGGAGCTGACATATCCAAAGGATAAATGCTTTTATTACAGCTTTTTTCTAACAGCATTGATTCACAGCTGAACAGTTCTCTGGAATCACAGAATCACAGAATGGTTAGAGTTGGAAGGGACCTTAAAGATCATTGAGTTCCACCCCCCTGCCCTGGGCAGGGACACCTCCCACCAGACCAGGTCACTCCAAGCCCCATCCAACCTGGCCTTGAACCCCTCCAGGGATGGGGCAGCCACAGCTTCTCTGGGCAACCTGGGCCAGGCTCTCACCCCCCTCACAGCAAAGAATTTCTTGCTACTATCTAGTCTAAATCTCCCCTCTTTCAGTTTAAAACCATTCCCCCTTGTCCTGTCGCCCTGCTCCCCGATAAAGAGTCCCCCCCCATCTCTCCCTTAGGCCCCCTTCCTGGGCTGCCAGAGCCCACTGCTGGCTCATGTCGAGCTTCTCATCCACGAGCACTCCCAAGACATTCTCCTCAGGGCTGTCTCAATCCATTCTCCACCCAACCTGTATTTATGCCTGGGATTGCCCTGACCCAGGTGCAGGACCTCGCACTTGGCTGGGGTGAACTTCATGAGGTTTGCACGAACCCACCTCTCAAGCCTGTCCAGGTCCCTCTGGATGGCATCCTTCCCTCCAGTATGTTGACTGCACCACACAGCTTGGTGTCCTTGGCAAACTTGCTGAGTTTTGCACTCAATCCCACTGTCCATGTCTCCAACAAAGATGTTGAACAGCACTGGCCCCAGTACTGACCCCTGTGGAAGGTCACAAATCACTGGCTTCCACTTGGACATTGAGCCATTGACTGCAGGTCTCATAGGTTTTTTTGCTGTTTATTTCATAAGCTTAAGTGAAAACTTTCATGCAACAGTTACTCTAAATAAATGCTTTCCTAAAGAAGTAAGCGTTTTGCCTACTGTACAGTTTTAAATGGCTACTTTTAAACTTTTCAGCAAAAGACAATATATGAAGAACAAAATGGCTATCTTCTCAAGGTCTGATTCTCAAGAACATTCCTAGCCAATGCCAAACATACACCCTTGTAGAGTTTATTTTTTATTATTAACTGTATAAATATTAAGGTTTCCCTGATGTATCTTTTTCAGATCAGACCTAATAAACTCTGGAGATGATGCTGGGTTATCTCCTTTAGAGACTTGAGGTTTGGACTGAACCTTCCCTACATTTCCTACATTTCAGTCTTTTGTCCTTTAACCTTTCTGTAACCAAGTACAAATGGGTTTGGGTGGGGTTTTTTTTGTCCAGCTGTGAGAAACGCAACATTTGAAACACCCAGTTCTCCAAAGTTTTCATGTATATGTGGTCTCCAGAGAAGAGGCTGTTGATAGAAATATGGTAGTTTAGTTCCAAAAATTGCATTGCTTTCCTCTTTTTTGGAACTACATTTTCTAATCATCCGTAGCTAAAATGTATTTTCCTCAATACATATTTTTAAACTGAACATCCATGCAGTGATTATTAAAAAAAAAAGCCAAACCCAAAGCAGTCCCCCTGTATTTCAGAGGACAGTTATAGACATCATGAAAAGCCTTCAAAAGTCCAGCTACCTTATTCTGCTTAACATAAGCTAATGCCTTGGGTGCTTTGTATGCTCAAAATCCATCATTTTCTCATCAGCAAAATGGCATATCCTTTTTCTTTTTTTCATAAAAGCTCTTTTCCCTATTTGATAAATCTTTCGGTAAGCATCTCATATCAACTACAACTTTAAGCTTGTATCATGTGAGTTAGCTTCTTCGTATGCTGTCACTGAGAAGGGAAATGGCATTTCAGATTGAACTCCTGTTGATCTCCACATGGAGTTTCTTTCTGCTGAACTTAATAGCAGTAACTTGAGAGCTCTGCATTTCTGAAGGAGAAATCCTTCAAACTTCTGCCAAAAAATAATGATGAAAAACCACCAAAAAACCCAACAAAAACAAGAAGCAAGGAATTTATACTGCAGATCCTTGATGAGCTGTCTAAATGTGAGTATCCTCACTGCCCGTCTAAGCAAAGACAGTTCTCCTGGTGTGTCCTGCCACAGCTGGTCTGTAGATGGACAAGATGGATGCATCCTTCAGCAAGTATCATATGTTTAGAAGGCATTTATTGCTTCGATAGTGGGCAGTAGAAACTACTTCTGGTCAGTGATAAATGAGCTTAGAAGAGAAGATGCACTAACTCCAGATAGATCCAGTACAGTACAGAGTGCTCTTTTGGGGCTGAAAGAGCCTGGAAAGATGACTTAATAGATCTTTTCCCATGTATAGTATGATCTTCCATCAGTTCAGGTCTTGTAGGGTGTGAAAATTCCTCATGTCCTTTCTGATGAGAGCTGTGCAGATAGTGCAAGTCAAGGTGGTATGGTTAGAAGTGTGAAGATTTTTTTTCTCATTTATTGCCACTTATTTGTAAGAGGTTTGCTGGAAGTTTTAAATACCTAAAAAGGAATGCTTTTTATAGCTTTCCTTAAATCTGAGCTAGGAGCAAGAGGGCAGGCTTTACCTTGATCTGCTTATTACTCATGAGTTCTAAGGGAAGCTTTTCTCAAGTACATGTCTATTCATTCTCAGGGTGGCATTCAAGTACACATGAACTGAGGAATTTATGCAGTTCTGCTTCAAGCAAACATTTTTCTGCCTTTTTCAAAGAAAAGCACTGACCCACGTGCTTCCAAGCATCATCGTAGAATCATAGACTCTTTTGGGTTGGAAGGGACCTTCAAGATCATCAAGTTCCAACCCCCCACCCTGGGCAGGGACACCTCCCACCAGACCAGGTTGCTCCAAGCCCTGTCCAACCTGACCTGAACGCCTCCAGGGATGGGACAGCCACAGCTTCCCCGGGCAATGTGTGCCAGAATGAGTGGTGCCTTTGACATGGCCATGTTAATGTTTAGTGTGCCATTTACCTTGGGTTTGTGGCCCAAACCCGGTTTTCTAACACAGGGATGCTGCTTGGGAGTCACAGCATCCAGAGGCACCATCTATTCTGGGGGGACTTCCGCTGACTCTTCCCCTCCAATGCAATGGGGTGCTCCTGGCTGCCTTTGGGTGGTTGCGTTGCCTGATTCTCGACCTGGGAGAGCACTGGATTTTTCAGGTAAACTCTACGTGACTTTTCACAGAATCACAGAATCACAGAATCTTAGTGGTTGGAAGTGACCTCTGAGATAATCGAGTCCAACCACAAAAAAAAAAAAACAAACCAAAAAAAACCCCAAACACACCAAAAAAAAAAAAATCATGTCTCTAAGCACTATGTCAACCTGTCTTTTGAACACCTCCAGGGATGGTG
>NW_015090792.1:547643-739321 GCF_001431845.1 Calidris pugnax | reverse complement strand
CCCTTAGCGTCTCCTCATATGACTTGTTCTCTAGACCCCTCACTAGCTTGGTGGCTCTCCTCTGGACATGCTCCAGCACTTCAATGTTGTTCTTGTAGTGAGGGGCCCAGAACTGAACACAGTACTCGAGGTGAGGCCTCACCAGTGCCGAGTACAGAGGCACGATGACTTCCCTACTCCTGCTGGCCACACTATTCTTGATACGAGCCAGGATGCCATTGGCCTTCTTGGCCACCTGGGCACACTGCTGGCTCTTGTTTTCCATACAAGACATTTCTGGAAGGTGGCGATTTGGTGTAAGGCCTGTGCTGAAGGTCTCTAACAGGCTTAAGTGGTTAGCATGCTGAGAGAGAACCCCTTCCCTGCTTCCCTCGGGTCTGACATGAGTACATGATGCTTTGGCAGTGGTTTCAAGCTCAATTTAGTGCTTAAAAAAAATTCAGAGAATGCAGTCTTTGGAGTATATTAGAGTTTTTGTTAGTGGTTGAAGTTTCCTTTGAAGGGCCCAGTCTCTATCCCTGGTGGCAATGGTGGGAATGGGAGTTTTACTGCTAAGTCTTTCTTGCTTTCTTTAATTTTAAGCAGTGGATGTCATTAATATAAGAATTTATTTAAACAGAGATGGTACAGGAATTCAAACTCTCAGGTACACATAGCAACAATCAGTGTGTAAGAAATAGGATTAAGGGGTGGCAGCATTCATGATATTGATGAACACTTTGGCATCCCTGAATCTATTACATTAGGTCACATTTTTAATGTTAATTATATGCAGCATTTGAAAGTCTTTTTCTTCATAGGCTGAACTGTATCATCAGGGTAGATTTTGCTCTCAGTTTGTGTGCTCAGTCAAAAATATAGTTTGTCTTTTCCCAGGAATGCCTGTATAACACTCTATATTCATGACTTCATGTTATTGCCACCATTATTTTCTGCAGTAAAGACACAACTCTATGTAGTTTAGCTATTTTGTAATTTAAAAAATTATCATGAATGATATTCAGAATACCTTAGCACATTTTAAAAATTCTTCAGCTGAAGAGGATATGCACATTCAGCTGGGCTGGGTGCAGCCCTGAGTTAGGCAAAATAATGCACAAGGAAGTAGAGAACTCAATGCAAATACAAAACTTGTGACACTGTCTGAGGTCCCTGTAGAATCCTGTAAAGTGAAGGTTCACCCAAATTTGTATATTCTTAGCAAACTGCAAATGAGTGTGATTGCTGTAATTCTGTCCAAGAAGGGAGTTAATTACTAGACTGAAATCCAGGCAAATTCTCCTTTGGTTTCCTTCTTCCCTTTCAGTGCAGGAACTGACTTGTTTCATCTCATGCATTACACAAATATATTGATCCATTAAACACTCAAAGATGTCCCTTTATATTAGATGTTCTTTACGTTGATATACAAACTAAAACCCACCATGTTGATACGTCCTTAGCATACTGGACAGCTTCTTTCTTTATTCTTCTAACTTATTTTTGTAATTATTTTTATACCACCATTAAGGAAAGGTGTTAGTTTTATGTTGAAAGGCAATTATAGAATCATAGAATTGTCCAGGTTGGAAGGGACCTTCAAGATCATCTAGTCCAACCATCAACCTCACTCCGATAAAAACCATCACTAAACCATGTCTCTAAGCACTAGGTCAACCCAGCTTTTAAATACCTCCAGGGATGGGGCCTCAACCCCTTCCCTGGGCAGCCCATTGAAATGTGTCAACATTTTCCCTACTCTCCATCCTGAACCTCCCCTGGCGCAACTTGAGGCCGTTTCTTCTTGTCCCATCGCCTGGGACTTGGGAGA
This sequence comes from Calidris pugnax, assembly GCF_001431845.1. NCBI lineage: Eukaryota > Metazoa > Chordata > Aves > Charadriiformes > Scolopacidae > Calidris > Calidris pugnax. The sequence continues at coordinate 737,511 of NW_015090792.1, read as the reverse complement.
AGAGACCGACCCCCCCTGGCTACACCCTCCTTTCAGGGAGTTGGAGAGAGCCAGAAGGTCTCCCCTCAGCCTCCTTTTCTCCAGGCTGAACACCCCCAGCTCCCTCAGCCTCTCCTCAGGAGACTTGTTCTCCAGACCCCTCAGCACATGATTCCTCAGGAGACTTCTTCTCCAGACCCCTCAGCACATGACACCTTGTGCCATTTTACCGTCTCATGGCAGCTGCATAACCCTGTGGAGAACCAAAGCTGCTCTCTCTAGTCAGCAGCAAAACTTGCCAAGATTGGAATATGAAGGTTATTGGATTGGAAGTACATTTTCATACACAAGCACCAGAAAAATACTTAAAAAATGAATAGCACTCCTGCATTTTAAAATTTCGATATGTTCTTTTGTTAATAGCTTGTTTCTTTCCGAACAAGCCCAGCCTCTGAAACAGAACAGCGTGTTAAAGGTAATTTAATCCTTATCCTGAGGATAACATGATATCTTTTGCTAAAAATAGAGCCCAGACACATGAGAATTTGGGGTTTTCTGTTGTCTGGATATGCTGTGGCTCCCAAGGGGACCAAAATCCAGGTGCATACTCAATCACTGTCCAAAAGTTTGCTGGGCCTATCTGCTATTTGTGTCTTTATGGCTGGATCATAAAGTACTGCCCATTTCAGACAGTAGTTTTTTCAGGATATGAATTTGGGTCTTTTCCCATGGATTCGCAAGGAAAAGGGCGTACGAATTTAGTTCAGAAACTGTTAGAGCTCAGGCAAGCACATCACCAGTTTGGAGGTGTCAGCAACGCTGTTTGTTTCAAGTGAAGATGAAATGATGTGAAACTCTCCCAGGAGCTGACCATAAGTGGGGTGGGGGTAAATAACCTTCCACGGTGAATTACAGGTTGGAGGCTGTCCTAGGAAAAGCCCAGCATTGTGCTAATAAGTCAAAGCATCCATGACTCAACAACTCTTGGATTCCATATACAGTGGGGATGTAGCATGGTGGTGTTTGATCTCTCTATCATACACAAAATCACATCGGGTTGGAAGGGACCTCTGGAGATCACCCAGTCCAACCCCCTGCCAAAGCAGGTCCACCCAGAGCAGGTCCCACAGGAACGTGTCCAGGTGGGTTTGAATGTCTCCAGAGAAGGAGACTCCACCACCTCCCTGGGCAGCCTCTTCCAGGGCTCTGCCACCCTCACAGGAAAGAAGTTCCTCCTCATGTTTAGATGGAATTTCTTATGTTCAGGTTTCTGCCCATCTCCTCTTGTCTTATGCCCAGGCACCACTAAAAAAACACCTGGCCCCATCCTCTTGACACCCGCCCTTAAGGTTTTTATAGGCATTGATCAGATTCCCCCACAGTCTTCTCTTCTCTCAGGTTTGTGCATTGAAATGTACTTCCAATTCAATAACCTTCATATTCCAGTGGTCTAGTCACAGAAGGCAATCATGGGCTTTCCAAGACTAACCTAATTTTTAAAAAATAAAAAGAAAAAGAAAACAAAAACAACCCTGAGAGATAGATGAAGGCTGTTCTTGGTTATTCAGGGTGGATAAAATGGGCTGAGCTAACATAAAGTAGGGCACTATTTACCTTTTTTTTAGCCAAGATGTGTGTTGTCAGAGTAATCAGGGACATCTGTTTTTCTCATGCTCTGATTACAGTCTTGCATTGTACAATTGGCTGCTTTTTTCTTTATAGATATGCAAGAAATTAGTGCTTCCTTTAACAGATTTTTGGTTTTAATAACTGTATTTTGTCTTGTTGACAAGCTGGAATAGTTACTGTGTTACCCAAGACCGAAGTTATTTCTGAATCCTAGTATACCAGAAAGCTAATAACAATATATAATATATGTATAATATATAATAATACTGTTGTCAGACATTGTTTCTATCTAGCACTTGAATTTCCAACAACAGAGAGAAAATGTACAAATCTTGGTTCTGACCCATTTGTACCATGATGACCCAAAACAGTGAAAGTGTTGCTGAGATGGATCTCAGAAGGAGATGCCCATCTTCACTTCATGCTTCATTCAGCATCATCCAGGGCACTCATTCTGTTGCCCAAATCTTTTTGTGCCACATCCACAGATGTTAATTATTTTTGCAGACATGGAAGCTTCTTCCATGAAAGGTTCAATCATATGGAATGCTATCAGCCAACGAAGTGGAACTGAGCCTTGATGGTCCAGATCCCATTTCTCTGTTAAAGTGAGTCTCCTCTCACCAGGGTCAGGATTTCAGTGAAATTTTTGGCTTTGAAAAGTGGTAGGATTATAATAAAATACAGTGAAAAACTAAATAGCAATTAAATGATATATGAACTATAAAATCTATGATTAAGTAATACTGTAGGTTTGATATAAAATAATTAGCAGGTATTTACTTTTTGTCACTGAATGTTTGAGTAATGATTAGTCCACTGTAAAACAGACAGCAGGCCTACCAAATATTTGTCCTGCTGCATGTTACTTTGTGTTCTTTCTTCTATTCCTCAGATTTAATAATCTGAATATATTGATGATGTGGGTTATTAAAAATGGCATCTCATTAGTGAAATAATATTTGACTTTGAAGTAGCTACTTTTAAAAGTATGTTATTGTCATGTAGTCCGTACTTTTAAATGTATCTCTACAGGATGACAAATCTCAGGCAGCAGGAGAAGGAGCATTTCGTTTGACAGCCATACATTGTCCAAGTCTCATTTGCTTCTCTGCTCTTTGAAAGAAGAGGCTATTTTCAGACTAATATTTTGGCTCTGTACTGCAAGCAGTGGCCTTGCTGGTAAATGCAAAACAATTCTGTACCTCATCATCTTTAAGCTATTGCCATCAATCATTGGCATGACTGCTGAAGATTATCAGAGAAAAAAAAACAAAAAACAAACACAGCAGAATCTGCTATCAGTAGTTTATTGTATATATTGGGCATTTTTACAATATAGCCATCAAAAACCCCTGCTGGCAGACCCCTGGAGTAAGTACATGAACAGAAATTGGCTCCAGTGAAAGTCTGGCAAGTCCAAATGGAAGTGCCCCAATCCAAACAGGTTGATGGTCCCATTAGTATTTTGGGGGATGCTGTAATACTCTGGTTTTTTCCACCCTTGGCATATTGGCACGTAATCTGTGTGATCACAGCATTCCAGCCATCCGTTGCCAAAAGAGCAGCAAGAAAAGACAACTAAAACAATAGTGACAGATTTTGTCTTTGACGCCGATTTGCAACACCAGAAAACATCTTTGCAGTTGTGTGGAGCATCTGGGAGGGATGCAGAGAGGTTCCCTGCCTTCGTCACCTCTGCACAGCCCTCTTCTTCTATTGCCATGGTTAATCCAGGGTATTCATACTCCTTTTTTTTTTTTTTTAATCAAAATTTGAGTGTTTTGAGTTGTGAAGAGTGTTGTGAGCATCTTATGAAGACCTGTGACTGTTAAAAAGGAGAATGAAGGCAGAGAAATGGAAAGCTCCATAAAAAATAGAGCATTTCAATTTTTCATTATAAGGTGATGGTCTCTGAGCTGAGGCTTATAATTTAGGAATAAGGTCCTGGGTTTGTGATATATTGTGCTCTGAGAAAGTCAGCCTGGTGATCTCTTAAAAAAGGGCAAGCTGAGCAATAGGAGAGAAATAGAGATTTAAAAAGAAAAAAGAGAATAAAGGCCTTTCTATACCTCCGTAAATCCATGGCTTGCTGATATCTTGAATACTGCATGCAGTTCTGGTTCTCTGCCTCAGAAAATCTCTAGTTAAACTGAAGAAGGTTGGAAGAACTGTTGAAAGAGTAATGAAGGCATTTAACAGCTTCCATACAACAAAATACCAAATACACTTATCACTGTGTAATCTAGAAACCACAACAGAGCATTTATGAGTGAGGTCTGTAAGATCACAAATAACATGAAGATGCAAGGAGAGACCAGTTTTCCACTTCTCCTTCCAGTATGGGAAGGGAGCGGATGAAGATGCTAAGCAGGGTGCAGGTTCGAAGAACCCACAGCATGGGAGGAGGTGGACCTTTGGTCTTACCCAGTGTGGCCATGATTGTGCTCCCCTGAGCACATCTGTGACAGCCTGAGTTGTCCTCACCTGCTGGACATTGAACTGCTGGAGCCACAAGCAGGTGAGGGGTCTGGAGAACAAGTCCTACGAGGAGAAGCTGAGGGAACTGGGCATGTTGAGTTTGGAGAAGAGGAGGCTGAGGGGAGACCTCATTGCCCTCTACAGCTCCCTGAAAGGAGGTTGTAGAGAGGTGGGGGTTGGCCTCTTCTCCCAAGGGAATAATGACAGGAGCAGAGGAAATGGTCTGAAGTTGTGGCAGGGGAGGTTTAGATCAGATATCAGGAAGAATGACTTTGCTGAGAGGGTGGTCAGGCACTGGAACAGCCTGCCCAGGGAGGTGGTGGAGTCACCATCCCTGGAGGGATTGAAGAAACGTGTAGACGTGGCACTTCAGGGCATGCTTTAGTGCCCAAGTGTGTGGGTGTTGTGTGTGTGTGTGTGTGTGTGTGTGTTTGTATGGTTGGACTCGGTGATCTCAGAGGTCCCTTCCAGCCATGAAGATTCAGTGATTCTGCCCAACTCATCACACGTACCACTGGCTCAGTGTGCTGGCTTTGCATGGGTTGCAGGGCTGGGTTGGGAGGAGGGAGGGGCTGCAAACTCTTCATTAACAGCTTTCCTGGGGATAGAAAGATCATTTTTTTTCCAGGTGTCAGAAAACAACCTTAATCAACTCTTGAAGCCTCCAAATATGCTCTGATATGTCTCGTGAACCACATGTAGCTGGGAATAAAGTAAAATTATAGAAATGGAGGAAAAGGAGCATGATGAAAGAAACTGTAAACCTTATATGCTGCCCAGAGAGGTGGTGGAGTCTCCTTCTCTGGAGACATTCAAACCCCACCTGGACACGTTCCTGTGGGACCTGCTCTGGGTGGACCTGCTTTGGCAGGGGGTTGGACTAGATGATCTCCAGAGGTCCCTTCTGTGACTCTGAGACATACTTGTTTGAATCAAAACCCTTCATGTGCTGGCATGCACCAGAAATGGTGAGGCTTTTCCTCCAAAGAGGCTGGAGGTCCATGTTAATGGCTGTAGCTGCAGAGGGACTATGCTTCCACTTCTTCCTGTTGAGTATGCTTTCTGAGTCTTTATAGGGTAAATGACTGGTATTTTGATAGAAATGCATTTTATGGACAGACACACTTAAATTCTTTACTTTCCGTTGAGGAGTCTAATCTTGGGAGAGGATTAATCAAGATTAGATAAGAGCAACCCTATAAGAATGGATTTTTAGTGTCCAAATGACCCAGTCCCAGCGATTTTCTAAAATTATTCCAATAAAGCCTTGTTAAATAAAGCTGCTCGCAGCTGTGGAACAGGGAGCTAGAAGCAGGTCCATACTAAACTGATGCAGAAGCAGGCATGATTGCTGGGGAACAACAGAACATGTGGCTTTCGTGGAGGTTTGAGGCTGTCAGCACAGCAAATGTGATGAACCATCGTGGCACCGCCTGTTAAATGATAGTGGTTGAGTTACAACACTTTGCTTGAGCTTTAGAAGACTTCCCAGATGTTTACATTAATAATTGGGCTGTGATGAGGGAGTAGTCTCATGCTACGTATCGTTTAGCAGAGGCTGCTGCTAAAAAACTTTCAGCTCCCATATCATGTCCATACACGTCTTTGCCTGACTAAGAGCTACAGCCACCACTACAACCCAAAGAGGCGTTATTAGACGCAGAAAATGTTGGAAGAACAACATCATTCAGGAAGATAATTATGCCTTGCTCTGCTCTCCGAAATGATCCATCATTTAAATATTTTCTGAATAGTTTTCAGCAGAGCCAAGCACGCAACCCTATTTTAAATTCACTCTGCTGAGCCTGTTCTACCTGAACCTGGAGGAATTCCTGATACTTAGGAAGGATGTTAAGGGTTCCCTCCTAAGTGTAAGCATCTGTGAATCAGCAGGGACATCCACATGGCCAGCAGTCCAGGCACCTGGGAGATTTAACCCCCTGGTACTTGTTTGGGATTAATCTTGGATTTCTGCACAGTCGAGGCTGAAAACCAGTTAACTGGTTTAAAACTGGGCTAAAACCAGTTCAAATGGGCCAGTACGTAGTGTTGCTGATATTGATGCTGGGTGAAATAATGGGAACATTTCTACGAGATCCAGCTGACACAGGATTAAAGGCTAAACATATTTGCAATGCCAATGAGCATATATTTATGTAAAGCAGAGTTGGCCAGACATGCCTGATTTCTTCCCTGGGGAAGATTTGCATTTGTTGCAGATCCAGTGTGCTAAGGCTGGTTTTAGGGTCTTTGGTGCTGCTCATCATTTTGATTTCCAGCCCTTGGCACAAAGGCAGAGCACGCACTTGGAAACTAAGAGTTTCCTGATGAGAGAGCGTAATCAAGTGGAGGTTATGGGCATAGGTCAGCCGTGCATATTTCTTTCTGATCTGAAAATAAATATCAAACACTCCAGGGATAAAATTTCCAGGTGTCTAGAAGAACATTGGTATTTAGAGTATCCAAGTAAGGACGAGGATGTAGTAGGCATGTTGCTGTCTCAAATCTGGCGTCTGATACACATGATCTTGGAGTCGCTTATAGCCTTCTGCTCTTTTAATTGGAATGCGCTTTATAGGAATATTGGATTTGCAATGATCTGGTAAGACAAACCTCACTTAAATGCACTCTCTGGAAAGAATGCTGAACGTCTGAAGCACGAGGCTGACGGTCCTTCCTCTGCAAACCTTCTTCCTGTTAGGGGATTATTGAAAAGCACAAGCATTTGCATTTTTGGAGGTTATATTAGCTACTTTTCTCAAAGAACTTTGGGTTAAGTCTATCCTGAAAGGGCAACATCTTCATGATAAAAGAAAACCACTTAGACCCATCAGCACTTTTTATTGATTATCCACAAGGTGGGTAACATTAATTTAATTTGACAGAATTACCTGCTCTCCATGGCACAGGGTTGCATAGGTTTTACAGTTAGTGCAGGGGAGGACTGCATGAATACATCTCAAATGAAATTACTTTCCCCCAATGACATTGTTTTCCCTTTTTTGTGTGCGTATTTTGTGCAATTGAAGCTACAATGACAAAGACAACAGTAACTCAATCTGGGAGCTGTAGCTGATCCTACGAAGAAAAAATAGTGTTTCCAGAGGATATTTTCTGGTTGTATCTATGAGGAGAGAGGGGAAAGGCATCAGCATTTACGGTCTGTAGAGCTCTGTACTGTAAAATACAAAAGAGCAGCCATTCCTGTACATTTGCCTGCCATTTATTCTTGTGCTGCTCAGAAGACTCAAGTTGCATTGGGGTTTGTATGGGTTCTTATCTGATCCTTTATCTTGTTTATGTACTAGATTTTTCTCTTAGTTATTTAATCATGTAAATCCCTTTGAAACTGGAAGCTGCGACAGGGTAGGTTTAGACTGGACATTAGGAAAAAATTCTTCACAGAAAGAGTGGTCAGAGACTGGAACAGGCTGCCCAGGGAGGGGGTTGAGTCGCCATCCCTGGATGTGTTTAAGAGTCATTTAGATGTGGTGTTGGGGGATGTGGTGTAGGGGAGAACTTTGTAGAGTAGGGTTGATGGTTGGACTCAATGGTCCAAAGGGTCTTTTCCCTTTGAAAAACTTTGAAAGAATAGCTTCTGCAGTGGTCAGAGAATTAGAATCATAGAATCACAGAATGGTTTGGGTTGGAAGGGACCTTAAAGATCATCGAGTTCCAACCCCCCTGCCCTGGACAGGGACACCTCCCACCAGACCAGGTTGCTCCAAGCCCCATCCAACCTGGCCTTGAACCCCTCCAGGGATGGGGCAGCCACAGCTTCTCTGGGCAGCCTGGGCCAGGGTCATCACTATTTCTGGACGGAGACCTGATCTGTTGGTTAGACACAGAGAGAGATGGCTGGAGTAGGAGCACAGATGCAGTCTGTCTTCTCAAGGGTTATTTTTTGTAGCTTTTGATCAGAGTAATTGCAGAAATTTGCCAAGCTGTGAGGCTTGGCCAGTAGAATATTTGGGTTTTTTCTTGGTGTAGGAATGACCAAGGGTGCATTGGGTATACATTGCAGTTGTCTGGATTGCTTCCCGTCAGTGCCCTAAACCATTTTTTCTGAAGTATCATGGAAGAGAAAGTGGGGGGAAAAACTGAAGATCCAAACTAAAAACAGCTGCTTAAAACTGCCAGACCTCGGTAACAAACTGTAGCTGCCTCTACCTCTTTTCTGTTAAAGCTTTGTTAAAATAATCCCCGTTTGAGTCTGTATTGAAGAACCGTGTTCAATAAAGAACTGAAGAACACAAAAGCATGCACTTTGCAAAGATTCAAAGCAGTAAAAAAATAAACATTAAAGATTAAGTTCTCCCTGGCCAGAGTCACTGAGGCCAGTAATGTACCTATCTTATTCTGGCAACAAAAGCCTGGTTAGGAATAGCCATGGAAAAACCAGGCGGCATCGCAGTTATTGCTGCGGCTCTGGCTGTGTCTCATCTCAGCCTCATTTCTTTCTTCACTTCATGGTGGGATTTGGCCCACAGGCCAAATGAATGGAATATGTGGAATCCCGGGGAACTGCAAGCACATAAATAAGGCTGCTGAAGTCTACTTACTTGGTCTCTTAAGGTATACATGCACCTATGTGTTGTGTTGAGACGTGCTCCGCGTCTCTCAGGGTTGACATTTTAGGGCACAAACACATTACAGTTCCCTGAATTGGAAGAAATATGTGCTGTGAAGGTATTTGAAACACAGCTGTTACAGGCAGTTAAATGTGTAACAGTAAGCATCATTTAATGTTAATATATAAAAAAAAAAAGGACCATAAGAGATTTCAGAGTACAGGCAGGAAGAAATTACTGTTTCAATAAGGTTTGCCAATTTGTTGGATCTGGTTGTTGGAGCACTTAAAGGAGGTGTGATGCCCTCTCTCTGTTTAGTAATAAGTTCAAGCTCCCATTTATTATGGGAGAATTAGGTACCTGGAAGTGCTCCAGCGTGCTTGGCGGTATAGGCTGAACTGCTGGAACTGTTGGAAATGAGCAGTAAAAAGCTTTCCTATGGATTAGGAGAGTGGATTCTTCTTTAGCATCTACCTCCTCCCTCTTCCAACTGGAAATTTGGGTGGATGCTGCTGCATGCCGAGGCCCATGGGCTTATCTGCATCGTGTCTGCCTCAGTCTCTCCTAACTTTACCTCTCCCGAATTTAAGTTGTCCTAAGGTGTATCTAAGTCTGGTTTTCCCTGTGATGGCCACCTTCTCCTTTGCCCTTACTCCTTCACACCTCTCCTTACCAGCTGCAAACAACCAAGTCCAACTTTGTTTCGTGTCTTACACCTCCGTGCTTGTCAGCTCACTCTTTCATCTCTTTTCTTTTTCACTAACAGCTGAGCTCACTGCTGGCTCCCACAGCTCAAAAAATAAAACAGATCCTGAACAGCAGCAGTGGCGTTTAGTTAGCTCCAAAGGAGATGAGGAAACTTTCCAGGGTAGGCAGTTTTCAGTGTATTTTAACCTCAATTACTGCTTGCCTTTGGGATGCAATGTCAAGTATTACATGAATTATGAAAAATCTCCACTGGCTGGGGACTGGAGGAATTTAAAAATAATTAATAAATGTTATTATAGTAAGAAAAAAAGACTCTTAAATATTCAGTTTTTGAACATGATTTCTGATCACTAAAGTGCTTCAGTGCAGCTGAGATGCATGCTACCACAGTGGCTTTTAAATTAGCAGCATTTTTCATCATAGCCGAAACGATTTGTAATGATGGAGTGATGCTTCTGGGTATCAGCAAGGGATTTTATTTGATGTATGTACTAATCAACAGCCATTGTAGCTTTATGCCCCTTAGCGACTTCAGTAAATGCATCAGAAACATTTTTTTCCCCCCAAACTGTCCCTTGCAGCATGCATTGAAAACCCACAAGTTTATCTAATGAAATACAGCATTATTTTCTTTATTATGTATTGAATGGCTTGGAAAATAACTTCTTGTGAATTACGTTAAACACACCGTCAGCCAGAGGAAATTAACATCTACCTTCACTCTGGCAAAATGTTCTTGCCACCGAGATTGGATGGTTAAAGGAGCAAGATTTGGAGACTAAGGACAAGTGTGAATTAATTTTCTTGTATGTTGATGTGCTGGCACGTTCGAGTGAGGAATTGGGGTCTTCTCCTCCAGGCAGGCTGGTGGGTTTCCTAGGATTCAGGGATGGGAAGGGAGCCATCAGCATGCTCAGATGGCGCTGGTGCCTTTTGATGTGTAATAATATATTTTGATGTGTATGTGTAAATAAAGCTGCAAAAACTCTGTGTGCCTGCTGCAGAAAGAGGGGGGGGTAGCTCTTTCTGGGAATAATCTCCCAGAGGAAACAAATTAGGCAAAGAGAGAAACAGCAACTTCTTTATGTGTGCTCTGGGGCTGGTTCTTTTTCCCTCGTCTTGCACACAGGTGAGTAGAGCAAAGCAGAAAACCCATGGCAAGAAATTTCTTTATATCCCTCTTTCCTTCTGCAGAAAAATTCCTTATAGTTAGCTTTTTTGGCCCTTTTATTCCTCCAATAAGCAGCTGTCCTTGAGCAGGCTTTATGCCCTCGGTATTGCCAGGGCCTCTGTCTGCCTCAAAGTCTGGTTCAGAGCAGTGGTCTTGTACTGAAGGGAGTCCTCTGCTCGTCCCCACTCACCGTGTGTCACTTTGCTATGCAAAGTGGTTTTGGCTCGTGCCAACTAGTTTTGGTTTGGTGGAGACTAACCTCCCAGAGCTCCCACCTACGTGTGATCCAAGTGCTGGTGGATCCACATCTGCTCCTGCAAGCCTACAAGGTCTTCCCACATTGACTTACAAAGCAGACACTCCAAAAAGGCTCTCAAGTGATGAGGAGGACCTGCACCACCCCGCAATGGCTCTAGTGCTACCTGAAAGGTCCCCTCCTGTTTGCTTTCTGCTGCTCCTTCCTGTGCCTTTCTGCTCATGTGACACCCCTTGCCCTCCTTCACTCGCCTTCTCCACCTTCCCAGCCCTTCCTGAAAACGTTCATTATTTTTACCAGTGTCCCTTTTTCCTACCATTATCTCCTGCTGTACCACCATCTGCCCTTCAGCCCTTGGGTGGGAGGGTGGAGGGTTTGGCCTGTGAGGGCAGCACCGGGGGATGGAGGTGACCTGGCTGTGGACCATGGGGTCCAGGGGGACCATCGTGTAGTTTTCACCTGTCTCACCATCATGTTTTCAACTGTCTGACACGAATGTTTGAACCACATGCCTTGTTGCAGAGCAGGAGGAGGGTTTCTTCCCAAAAAGGGAGGAGGGGACAGTATAGATGCTGTCCCGTCGCTTGGGGAAGGTGGAGGAGAAGATTTCTCTCTAGTCCCATCTTAAATGCTTTGTGAAGAGGCCAGCTATTGCTGTCTGTGCTTAGCAAAATATCAAGGCAGTAATGTTTTTGGAAGTTCTCAGAGTGCTTTAAGGCAATGTTGTATCTTCTGCCTCCTGCTTTTTCATCGGATAAATAACGAGACCTTGTTTTCAGAAGTCGTAATGCTCAGTCCTTCTCTTTCATGAGTGATATTTTTAAATTGCCCTTTTCCGTTTCCCTTTGGTATCCAATGTTATTGCTACCGTTTGACTTTTACTTTATTAAGACTGTGGTTGTCCAATAGTTTCCAAATACAGAAGCAAGAAAAGTCCTTTCCCAGAGATCAGGTCATTTCAGGAAGACGTAGACACAGAGACTGGAAAAAACAAAGCAAAAGGGCTAAATCACAACTGGACTCCAAGTCTTACACAACATTAAGGCTACGAAGGAGCAGAAATATCATTAAATTATATATGATATGTGGCAAAGAATGGGGAGGGAGTGGTGGCAGGCAGGAGAAGGTTTTGACGGTCCCGGAGTTGGTTTACCCATTGCGTGGAGAGCAAAACCCCTTCCCCTTTCCCTAGACCATTCATCAGTTGTACAGGCTATTTTTAATGATTTAATCTGTGGGCTTTTTTGCTATGATCAGCACACTGCCGAGAGGGAGAAAGGATTTACTGGAGAGGAAGCTGTCTGCTGATTGCTTGCACAGTTATCTCCATCCAGCTGGACTCAAAGCTACCATCTCTTTTTCATTTCAGCCAGCAAACAGCCAGCACACGGTGCTCATTTTTGATCCCCTTCAACCCATTTGGATTTCAAGCTGCGCACAGAAGGGTGCTTTTGCTTTACAGCCCATTTCTAATTCCTCCACCTCCCAGCGCCGCTTTGCTTGGGAGGAGAGATGCTGGAAATGCCTCCCCACCACCCCCGTGGTCTCGGAGCTGGTTGTGCTGAGGAGGCAAAGGGTAATCTTGGTGGGAATAAACAAATTTAGAAGGGCATTAGAGGAAGGAGGATGAGCAGCAGGACCCTATCGCCGTTATCTGCACACTCAGTGGGCAGTCAGGATACAGGGAGGAAATAATCCCCTGGAAAGACATTTTAAATGTGATTAATAGGTACCAGAAGTTATCATCTTATTTTAACAGGGGATGCGTTGGGTAATAAAAGTGTGGATGCTCAGCTCTGGACTGTAATTCTTCCCCAAACTGTTTTTTCTGAAGGAAGGGTGAGCCTGCGGTCTCTGCTTTGGCCAGAATTATGTGTTGATCTAGGAGGCAATGATTTGTTGAATAATTAGAGCCCAAAGTATTAATTCTGGTACTGAATAAACATTAACATAGACTCCTCAATGTGATTTCTTGTTAAACCTTGTTAGAGTAAACGTGCTTTCAAAACAGATGAATGGTGAAGCAAATTGGAGGAGGGAATTTTCTGACTCTGGCTGGAAACAGCCGTGCGTTTCAGCAGCCGGACCCAACCTGCAGCAGAAATGTCCACTGTTTTGGTTTGCATGTTTTTAAGTGGCTGCTTTTATATTTTACTCTTGCCATCTATTCCACGTGGTCAAGAGCTGAGCAGAAGTGCCCCTTTCTCTTTGCACGGCCAGCTCATTCTCATAGGCATTGGCCCAGCAAATGCCAGTGTTTGCTGTTGAATTGATGGAGGTATTAAAAGCTTACTAATATTTTAAGCTGTGCCATGATGTGTGAGCCAGAAAAAAAAAGCTTTAGCATCCCAGATGTTTCTCCCTACAGTCAGTGTAGTTGCTCACAGCTTTTACCAATGGTGCTTTGCTACCAGCACGAGCAGGGGTGACTGTCCCAGGTGCCCTGTGTTACCCAGGTATCACCAGCAGCAGGTCCCTAATGTGAAGACAACCACCAGGGCAAGCCTTTATGAACGTTCCCCTGTAATTAAGTATTAATTAAAATTTCAGGAAAAAAACTATAGAGGCAGAGTGAATTACTGGGATTTGCATATCTCTCAAAGCACAGTCTCTTCTGTGTGGTGTTGTCGATACACCAGAGGGACGGGATGTCATCCAAAAGGACCTGGCCAGGCTGGAGAGGTGGGCCCAGGTGAACCTCATGAGGTTCAACAAGAGCAAATGCAAGGTTCTGCACCTGGGCTGGAACAATCCTCACCACCAATACAAACTAGGGGGTGAGGTATTAGAAAGCAGCCCTGAGGAAAGGGACTTGGGGGTGCTGGTGGATGAGAAGCTGGACATGAGCAGGCAGTGGGCAGCTGCAGCCCAGAAGGCCAATCCCATCCTGGGCTGCATCAAAAGAAGCGTTGCCAGCAGGTCCAGAGAGGGGATTCTGCCACTTTACTCTGCTCTGGTGAGACCTCACCTGGAGTCTTGTGTGCAGGTCTGGAGCCCTCAATATAAGAAGGACATGGACCTGATGGAGAGGGTCCAGAGGAGGGCCACAAGGATGATCAGGGGGATGGAGCACCTCTGCTACGAGGACAGGCTGAGGGAGCTGGGGTTGTTCAGCCTGGAGAAGAGGAGGCTCCAGGGAGACCTAATAGCAGCCTTCCAGTACCTGAGGGGAGCCTACAGGAAGGCTGGGGAGAACCTGTTTACAAAGGCCTGTAGTGACAGGACGAGGGGAAATGGCTTCAAGCTGGAGGGGAACAGATTTAGACTGGAGATGAGGAGAGGGTTCTTCACTGTGAGGGTGGTGGAGCACTGGGACAGGTTGCCCAGGGAGGTGGCTGAGGCCCCTTCCCTGGAGATATTCAAGGAGAGGCTCGATGAGGCCCTGGGCAACCTGGTCTAGTTGGGGGTGTCCCTGCTGACTGCGGGGGGGTCGGACTAGATGGAGCCTTTGGAGGTCCCTTCCGGCCTGGACAATTCTATGATTCTATGATTCTCTGTGAGAGCAAGGAAGGTCCTCACCCAGCCCTCATTGAGTGTTCTACTGATCTGGAAGCATGGAGGTTACCGATGGCTGCTTTGCATTGGCTTGTGGGGTTGCTCTGTTTCTTTTCCCCAAGCCAAACGCTGTGGTCGGCGTGCTCTTCCCATAGCTTTGCTCTTAACAGCTTGAAGGTGTCAGAGTTAATGAGGAGGAGAAAGAAGTCGCAACAATCACAGAGTGATTAAAGGTCTGGTATAAAAATAACATTTCAGGCTTGTTGTGAAAAGAGAGAGAAGGTGGCAGTAAGAATTTAAAGTCTGGTTCAAAACATGTCATGGTTTTGTCGTGAGAATGATATTTTCCTTCCAACCTTTGAAAGGTGGATAACTTGTCCTTCTGCCTCTTTTCCTTGGTGTCATTGTCACAACGAAGCAAATATCCCAGCTGGAGAAGGGCAGCACCAGCCCTGGAGCCTTGTGCCTCTCGGGCAAGCGTTGCATTCTGCCTTTCTCTGGTTAGGAACGTGCAAATATCTCAGTCTTGTGATTATTCATATTTTGCGTTGTCTTACTAGGGCCAGTGCTGCATAGTGGATTATAAGGCTCAGCTGTCATCATTTTTACGCTGTTCACAGAAGAATTTATTCCCTCGCTTTGCTTAGTATTACAGAGTCTGAAAATTCATCCTTCATTTACACGCATGTCCTTTTGCTTGGCAGAATAAAATTACTGCTAATTCTGCTGCTATAACTACTATATCTGTATGTGCTAATAGCATCACATCAAAAAAGAAAATCTTTACATTACTTTGCTTTCATGCAGACAGACGTGGTTTTGCTTTTCCTTTATATTTCTATTTTTTGTGCCATCATAGAATCATAGACTCATTGAGGTTGGAAGAGACCCTTGGGATCATCGAGTCCAACCATCTACCCTACTCTACAAAGTCATCCCCTACACCCTTAAACACATCCAGGGATGGTGACTCCACCCCCTCCCTGGGCAGCCTGTTCCAATGCCCGACCACTCTTTCAGTGAAAAATTCCTTCCTAATGTTCAGTCTAAACCTGCCCTGTTGGAGCTTGAAGCCGTTCCCTCTCGTTCTATTGTTAATTACCTGTGAGAAGAGACCAGCACCAACCTCTCTACAGTGTCCTTTCAAGTAGTTGTAGAGAGTGATGAGGTCTCCCCTCAGCCTCCTCTTCCTCATACTAAACAGCCCCAGCTCCTTCAGCCGCTCTTCATATGATTTGTCTTCCAGGCCCTTCACTAGTTTCGTTGCCTCCTCTGCACTCGCTCCAGCACCTCCAGATCTCTCTTGTATTGAGGTGCCCAAAACTGGACACAATACCCAAGGTGTGGCTTCACCAGTGCTGAGTACAGGGGCACAATCACCTCCCTACTTCTGCTGGTCACACTATTTCCATCATTTCCCAGTACATTTTAAGTTGTCGTAGGAAAAGCCTCAGTGAGCAGCTATGAGCGTCAGTAGCAAAATAAATTCAAGACACGGACTTGAGCTGACTCAAACGTAAAAGTATATGACAAAACCCCTTCTGTAAAAGCTACCATGCAGCTCTAAAGACCGGTAGTGTTGTCCTCCTTTTGGAAAGGACGTTAAATGTGGTGTTGGGGGATATGGTGTAGGGGAGAGCTTTGTAGAGTAGGGTAGATGGTTGGACTCGATGATCCCAAAGGTCTTTTCCAACCTGAATGGTTCTAGGATTCTGTTCTATGAAACTCCTGAGCAAGTGTAGGGAGGTGCTGCTCACAGATCCAGCGGTGTGATGCATCCCGGAGCGGCTGCGCTAGAAGGGGAGATCCGGGAAACATGAGTGGGACCCCGGGGATCCCATTAGCTCCTGCAGCAAACTCTGCCCACTGGGTCTGTAACAAGATTTATGCATTCCAGGGCTGGACTCTTTGGTACTTGTTACATGAAGAACACCCCTCCTCATCTATTCCATATGTGCTGCTTTAATTAGGCTTTTCAATCAATAAAAAATGTCTTGCCAGAAAGATGTCCCTGGTCAATTAGTTACACCTAGTGAAGGCATATATGGCACTTTTCTCCTTCTTATTGTTGTTATTCATGAATTAAAGCGTCCCGCGGTGCAGAATTATAAGTGAGAGCATCTGGCTGTGTAAATGGATTTCCACATGGCTTCATGCTGATCTCTCTGGTTGAATAAGCTTTAGGGTCGTAGGAGCTACTTCTGTAGCTGAGTAGTCAGGTAGCACCTAAGGCTGGGAGGGGAAGCAGGAAAATAATGGTTTGACACTTTTTTAGAAAGCGTCATTGATTTTGCTAAATGCAAACAGCTCTTTGGAAAAAAAAAGGTCTTCCTTACAAAACCATTCTTCATAAATCAGGGTGGAAAATAGATTTCTTGAACCTGTATGATGTTGTCCTTTAGGAAAAAGAATATCAGTCGATGAAGCTGAAACTCCTGCTCATTTTAAGTCTTTTATTATCAAGGTCTGTCGCAGAGCTCAGTGATAGTCCCTGCAATAAGGGTGGAGACAAGGATCTCGTCACTTTGTGGCTTGCTAGGAAGTAAAACATTTAAACCATCTTTTTCCCCTTTTTCTATGGCCACTGGAGGTCTAGTGATGACTCTGCGGAAGGAAGAGGATAACTTCCACCTGGCTTTAGGTGTTAGCACTACTTTGGGTGCTCATGGAGCAATGAAGGAGCCAATGCTTATTTTTGAGATGGAGCCGGAGATGAGAATTAGTGAATTCAGAAGAGCTGAAGTCTTAGCAAAGCTTTCTACCAGCAGCGGCAGAGATACTTCCCTCTCTTCTTTTCCAGTGATACTAATATATCACTTTATATCTTTCACAAATGTTACGAGCCATAGTAATTGCTTATTATGTGCTTCAACTTTCTTTTTAGAACAGGCATTACATGTGCACTTCTTTTTATTATTTTAACACGCAGACGTTATCTGACAGCCCTGTATCCTTAAAGCAGTATTTTCTTTTGAATGGATTATAAAATAACTTTTTGTATTTACCAATCATTCCTAAAATACTCAGCCCCATTCTAATTCTAACTAACTGCTGGCTTTAACCATTCCTAAAATACTCAGCCCCATTCTAATTTTCAAGCATATATCTCTTTAGGATACCAACTGCTGGCTTTAATCATTCATTTAAACCTTTACCCTCTATGAGTAATCAAACTAGTTCTAAACTTGTGCAGATCATCCTGAAAATGAGCCCCAAGCTCTGCCCTGTAGGTTTATGGTTTTGCGCCCGCTCATTGTGTTTGTTTTTTTACCAACTACCCAAGCAACTGCACTTCCCAAGAGCATTTTTCAGGGTGAACACCGAACTAATATATCACTTTATATCTTTCACAAATGTTACGAGCCATAGTAATTGCTTATTATGTGCTTCAACTTTCTTTTTAGAACAGGCATTACATGTGCACTTCTTTTTATTATTTTAACACGCAGACGTTATCTGACAGCCCTGTATCCTTAAAGCAGTATTTTCTTTTGAATGGATTATAAAATAACTTTTTGTATTTACCAATCATTCCTAAAATACTCAGCCCCATTCTAATTCTAACTAACTGCTGGCTTTAACCATTCATTTAAACCTTTACCCTCTATGAGTAATCAAACTAGTTCTAAACTTGTGCAGATCATCCTGAAAATGAGCCCCAAGCTCTGCCCTGTAGGTTTATGGTTTTGCGCCCGCTCATTGTGTTTGTTTTTTTACCAACTACCCAAGCAACTGCACTTCCCAAGAGCATTTTTCAGGGTGAACACCGAAACGTGTATATTTTTTGAATAAGAAGCATGAAAGAGGCTCTTTGATGGGCTCTCCCCATGAAAGGGATGCTTGTCCAGCCTTGACAGCTTCAAGAAATGGAACAACTTGCAGGACATATTTACAGATTCTTCCATAAGGCTCCTGGCAGTGTTCCTGGTCAGACCCCAGGAGCCACAGGTGTCGCTGCCTGGGATTTTCCTCTGCTTTTAGGACCTTTTGTCTTTTTGACCTAATATCACAAAGTCACATCCAGTTCTTCTGGCCCATTTTTGTCTGCTAGCAGCAGAGCTCCGTTCCCAAAATACAGACCCCTGGTGCTGTTCCCCACCTGTATCACAGGAGACTGGTTTCCACACTGGGGAGTCCCTCTAAGATGCCTCATCTCTTTATTATTATTTTTACCGTTGCTTTGTCCCCCAGGCTGGCTTCTTCATTTATCAATGTCCTTCCAAATTAGAACAGTGTTAAGATACCTCCTTTAATTGGGTATATTCAGTTTCCTTATTCTTGGGTGTCCTTTAGGCAATGAGCTAGAACTCATTTGTAGGTCTCTTTAAAATGTGAATATATTACTTAGCTCATTACTCTTATACACAAAGTTTCTTGGTAATGCATTTATGATCTTGGCATGCCAATGAGGTGACACGTCCCAGGCTAAATCTCACACCCCTAAGAAAGGTTTGAGTTATTTTCTCCTTTTCCTTTCACAAATAATTGAAGACATTTTACTTCAACCTTCCTTGTGTTTGTGATATTGAATTAGTTGTTTGAGCAACTAAATTTTAGGCTTCTGACCTGCATTAGACCCTTGTTGGTTTTCCATTAATCTCACCTAATGCATATCACTCTCCATCAAACGCAAAATAGTACTTGAGAGTATTTTTTGTGGCTTTCAAATTGTTCTGAATAGATTCTTCCTAAACTACTTAAAGGAACTATGTCAGCTTTCATTTTTTATATGCATGTTCAATACTATAATGAATACAATTTCTTAAGTAGTTTGTGAGCTCTTGCTCATACAAGGTAAGTTTAATTAAAAACCTAGAAAAACTTCTGTATCGTAGGAGTATAAGAAGAGTAGAACTACATTCATACAGAAGGCAAGAGTTGACATAGTAAAGGTTACGTAAAATAGCAGTTAGCTTAAAAAGAGCATATTAGGACATCTAATTAGCAGGTTCTGAAGTAGAAATGATGTGGATGTTTTGAAATTCCAAGGAAGAAACCCTGATACAATTAAGGACTTTGCTAACGCTCAGTTACTCCTTGTCATGGCTTCTCATTAAGTCCAAGAAGTTATGAGTCTTCAGAAGAGGACTGAGATATTTTTGGGAGAAATTGAAAGATTGGGAATTATGTTAGATAAAACCAAATGACAATGTATGGCCTTAGCCAAATGCTACGGGCCTTAAATTAATAAAAACATCCAGGCTGGGGTTATTACTGAATAATTCATTAGGAGACTTGTAGTTTTCTTTGAAACGTTGGGTGAAGGTGGTTGTTAGGGGCCAAAGGTTGGATTACTGAGTTCACTTTTCTGGCAAGAAAAGTCCTGATATTGCCCTTAGTATCTAATGCAGATTGTTGTACTTACTACTGGCTGATAGATTTGAAGTGTAAGGATATTTTAGGTTGCAAGCTGTATGATGGAGGAATAAGGATGGATGAAATCCTCTCCATTGCAACCAATGTTTGGCTTGAAGCTTTGCAAGGACCTCAGGGCTCGCACGAGTCAGCTAAACTCCAGTTGCCATTTCTTTCTACATATTCATTCCTCTCCTGCTGTGATACAGGATTTTTAGAGGGTGAATTGCCCATAGCAAAAGAATCAAAGAGGCAAGACGTCCCTGGGGTAGGCATGGGTGAAGCTTGGGGTAGGACCGGCTCTTCATCTGAATCACACGTATGAATGGCAGGGACAGCCAGCCCATACCACCAATGGGAAAGGTCTTCCCTTGGTGTCCCTCAAACACCAAGTGCATCCCTTCCTTCAAAGAATAATAGCAGCGTAACATGGGCAATGGGGTGAATTGATCCTTTTTTAATTTTTGTTTTAAATGGACCATTTTGCTGACTCCACAGAGCCCAGTCACTTCAGTGAGAGGAGGAGTCAGTCCACATTCTCCAGTGTGACATACCAAAACCAAAGTAAAACCAATAGTGAATTCTGTTAATTCTAATTAAATATCAATGGTGTTATTCTGTTTACTGATTTCTTACTAAAGAGGAACAGAAGGTGTGGTCGTGATTTCCGCTGAGTCATTTCCACAGAACACCTGTGGTGTTTCATTTTGTTTGCCCCAGTTTTTCCTTGGATGTCTTCATTGTGAATTTTACTACCCTTAAAAATTTGGTTCACTGACTTCTTAATACTAGAGGTGAGTTTAGTCCAGTGAAAAAGAGCAGGTTTTGTTAATAAACATTTCCATCAGTTTCTTGTCTTAGTCATATCTGATCTTACCCAGACGTGTTTCATTCCTATGGAAAGTGTATACAGTTCCTTGAGGTGACTGGGGTCTTCATGGTTTATTGTAGCGAAAGCCAAGTGATCTGGAGAACTTTTCATGGAGTCATGGCCTTCCTGCCTTGTTTCCTTCTCACACAACCTGAAGGTGTTATTAGTCCTCACTGAGACCAGTGTTTAAACAGCAGCCCAAACCAGTTCTTTAAAAAGTAAAACAATTCTGAGGCTTGCCCATTAATCTGTTTTTGAATGCTTTATCCATTTACTATGAAAAAAATGCCCATTTCTCTGCTGCAATCTTGATTCCAGACTGTGATTAAAGACCAGGTTGTGCTTTTGAGTACTATGAAAGCGCAAACAGTGTGTAGTTTTGGTTTGTTTTTTAAAAAGGGGCTCTTGCTCATGCAACGAGGAGATTATTTTACCTGTATCTACACCACGTGTAGGTGAGCATCCATCCTCACCTGCCAGGAGGTTTGGGAGATGGGTTAAAAGTGGCATGCATGGATGCAGCAACCTCCTGTGAGGTGTCTCAGGATTGCTAGCTCTCTTTAATGACAGATAGTCCCAGATACACATACGAGAGCCTCTCTTGCTGTAGACACTCGGGTGCAGTCGTGCCAAAGTGCTGAGGATTTTCTTACCTCCTCTTCTCGGCGTGTGAGGGGGCAAAGGCTGGGGTAGGTTGAGCATGATGATAAGTGTGCCCTTCACTGTAGTATCCATGGCAAAGCAGAGGCTCTTAATGATTGCAAAACCATGCAAATCCAGATAAGAAATTAATTTTATTTATGGCCTGAAAAGAGCGTGAGTATTGAAGCAGTTGTTGCCCTGAACAGCAGTTACCTTCGCTCCTCCACGCGAGCGATAAGCAGCCTGGGAGCTGCTGCCCAACCAGGGATTGTAACGTAATACTGACATTTCTGACATCAAAATTCAAGTTAGAATCATAGAATCATTGAGGTTGGAAGAGACCCTTGGGATCATCGAGTCCAACCATCTCCCCTACTCTACAAAGTCCTCCCCTACACCATGTCCCTCAGCACTGCATCTAAACGGCCCTTAAACTCAGCCAGGGATGGGGACTCCACCCCCTCCCTGGGCAGCCTGTTCCAATGCCCGACCACTCTTTGGGTGAAAAATTCCTTCCTAATGTTCAATCTAACCCTCCCCTGTTGGAGCTTGAAGCCATTCCCTCTCGTTCTATTGTTAATTACCTGTGAGAAGAGACCAGCACCAACCTCTCTACAGGGTCCTTTCAAGTAGTTGTAGAGAGTGATGAGGTCTCCCCTCAGCCTCCTCTTCCTCATACTAAACAGCCCCAGCTCCCTCAGCCGCTCTTCATATGATTTGTCTTCCAGGCCCTTCACTAGTTTCGTTGCCCTCCTCTGCACTCGCTCCAGCACCTCGAGATCTCTCTTGGATTGAGGTGCCCAAAACTGGACACAACACTCGAGGTGTGGCGTCCCCAGTGCTGAGTACAGGGGCACAATCCCCTCCCTACTTCTGCTGGTCACACTATTTTTGATACAAGCCAGAATGCCATTGGCTTTCTTGGCCACCTGGGCACACTGCTGGCTCATATTCAGCCGCTTGTCAATTAGAACCCCCAGGTTAGCCAAGCTCAGAGAGGGAGATGGGGAAAAAATACGAAAGGTGAAAGTCAAGTCAAAATCTGGCTGTACCTGCTTCGGGTGACAGTTAATATGCTGATCCTTCCAGGCTTTCACAGACGTGTGTATCTGTCCTCTGTGTTAAAGACTGTTACCAACAGACCATTACCAACAGCTATCGACCTCCGTTACGGAGGTAAATGAAGGTGACACCACCTCATCCTGCACTTACACCGCGGCACAGAATTGCCACCATGGGGTCAAAAAACCCCATTTGTAACCCAGCTCCATGAGAAGGACCAGACTGGGGTGTCCTGCTGCCACCCAGACACCACACCCCAGAAACTCCCTGCAGGGTCTGAAGTGCTGCTGTAATGCCAGCTCTGAGAATAACACTGCCCCAAGCTCTGGGCATCCAAGAGCATTCTGCTCTACTCCTAATCCTACAGCATCCTAATTCTGGGATTAGTATGAGGTCTGCTGGAAATTTTTTCACTCTTTTTTTCTTCTTAATTCTGCTTAATGCTTGTGCCCCTCTCTGTGTATCAGGAAAAACCACAGCTCTGGCCCAAGAATTAAAAATAAATAAATAATCAATATTTTCTGCTGATTCTGTGGGTATGTTTTCATTTATTATTGTTAAACATTGTTCCTAAAAAACTGTCCCCGTTTAGGAGCACATGGATATATGCTGTCCTGGAGAAAAAGTGTATTTAAATCTTTTTCTGTCCCTGCTTGAATGTTGCATCTGTCCTTGGCCAAAAATAAAATTACTGCTTTGTGCAGTATGAGGGGCAAGATCTCCCTGGGGAGTCACAGGAAAAAACCTATTGAGAAAATGGATAGCTTTGGGATGAAGTTGCCATTGTACTAGTGCCATTGTTGTTCAAAACTTGAAACAGAAACATCTGAGAATAGAGAAATTCATTCTTGCTCCAGCTGTTAATTCCATCCCCTCTGTGTCGGGGATGGATGGATGGATGGATGGATAAAGCGGAGTCTGCTGGGCTTCACGTTTCAGGGGGTGTCTGGAGGGGTAAAACAATTCAGTCTGCTCTTTCTGCTTAGTTAAATGTGCTTTTCATCATCATCATATATGATACACATGATGAAGCACAAGTAACTGGAAATGACTGTGTTCTCCCTGATGGTAATTTGCACAATAATCCCTGCAAAATTAAACCCAAGTGGGAAGATGGTTCAGTTTGAGTGGAAATTTTACATCTCATTGCTGCAAGAAAAGCCCTAAGGACACGAAGGTGCTGCTCTTTCCTTGCCTAAGGCTTTCCTGGGCAGATAAACAAATAGATATTTGCACAAAATAGCATAAAAGCAAAAGCAAGGGGATGAATGCTGGCTACAGTGCAAGGCAACAGAAAGTTTCAGGTTCCGATAATGGTGTCAGCCAGCGCCTGAGCTGAGGGTGATTCACTCCATGATCCTTGGAAAACTTGGAAAGGCTTCACTAAAGCATGTGAAGACTTGGGAAGGTGCTGAAAGATTGCGGGGCCGTATGAGTATTGCATTTAATTTTGAAACAATACACCTATTTAGGTGCTGTTCTGGTGGTTGCTCTGATTTTAAGCATTTAAAGCGTCTTTCAATGTTTTTCTGATAAAGCTGTGCTTGCACTGGCTGTGGTTAAAAGGAGGTTTTGTGATTGATCTGGCTTCACAGAAAAGCAACCCGCCCTTAAAATCTGTGTTAGCAGCTGCACCCCAAGGACTTTCCCAGCTGTATTAACATATAATAGATACGTTAGATATGATAGATATGTTAGATAGATAATAGATAACATATATAACACATATAACAAATAATACCTATGTTGCTCTTTCGTAAATAGGTTTTTCACTTAAACTTTGCAGTTTCCCCCGTTTTCACTGTGTTTGCATGTGGTACAGAGAAAGGCTGTAGCTCGGAGCTGAGCCTGGTGTTCAGCACTTTCGGCTGCTGAGTCCACAAAGAAGAAAAGAATCCAAAAACTTCATCCTTCAGCAGGCCGGAGACGTAATGACAAGTATAAAAAAATTAAGAGAATTAAGCCTTGGAGAGGATCAATAATGCATAGTCCCTATTATTTAGTGCAATAAATGGGCAAAATCCGAATTCTTTCTCTAATCTTTATAGAAATATGTATTTTGCCCCTACTGACACCAAAGTAATGCCATGTGAGTGATAGCAGCAATAAAGATGAGATAAATAAAAATTGCATTTTAAAACAGGTTTGTGCTGTGTCGTGAAAGATGCGCACATATTCTCCTTTACATCCAGAGAAAATACCTTTATCTCACCTTGCTTAATGTTCAGAGAGCTCCCAGCACATGAGCAAACCAGGGGACATGGATAAACCAGCCAGGATGCAGCCCAAGCTTTGGGCTGGTTTGGGAATTCTTGTGTCCCTAGGGTTGTCTTTTCATCTGTTTAAAATGGAATATATTTTCATAGGTCGCCCAGGTAAAGGAAGATTGCTTTCAGGAAAAACTTCTTTTTTGGAAAATAAGTTTGAAATTGTTTATGGATTTTTTTTACTTGCTTAAATCAGTGATTTTCGTGTAGAGAGGGGTCTGACTCATACACTAAAATGATTGATTTAAATAATTTCAGTCAACTTGTTATCAGAAATTAAGTGTTGGCCCCAGTGAACAGTTCAAATTTAAACTTTTATGGTAATATCTCCACCCCGTCCAGTTTTGATCTGCAAAATCTTTTGGGGTTGTCTTTTCATCTGTTTAAAATGGAATATATTTTCATAGGTCGCCCAGGTAAAGGAAGATTGCTTTCAGGAAAAACTTCTTTTTTGGAAAATAAGTTTGAAATTGTTTATGGAATTTTTTTACTTGCTTAAATCAGTGATTTTCGTGTAGAGAGGGGTCTGACTCATACACTGAAATGATTGATTTAAATAATTTCAGTCAACTTGTTATCAGAAATTAAGTGTTGGCCCCAGTGAACAGTTCGTAATGACAAGTATATGGTAATATCTCCACCCCGTCCAGTTTTGATCTGCAAAATCTTTATTCTTTTGCTGCAGCTCTCACTGCTCTTCCCTGTTTATCCAGGAGCATTTTGCTTTGGTTTCAGCCCTTGCACCAACTAACCTTCATCGTGACTTTTGGACTAAATGAATCCATTTTTCAAAGGAAATCTTGCCAGAAAACATAGGAAGTTGTGCCTTTGCTGAGTTTAATTTAACCACTCTGTCCTTTAACCATGTTTTTCTCGTTATCTAGCACCTTTGTTAGGAGCTCACACAAAATCCTTATTTTGATGGGATTACTCATCTCTAACACACAACTAAAATATTCTGCAATGACTGTGGAATGCCCAGCATCATCTGAGACCCTCACCTGGAAAGTCATACCGTATAATTAATCATTTAAAGGTCCCAGTCCTGGGCATTCCTATTTGTATCCATGCCTCAAAGTGACGGAGGAGTATATATGGCAATATTTATTTTATAATATACCTTAGTTTGTGAGTATGCATGTCGTTGCCTCATAGTCTTGCTACTTTCTTTGCATGCCAGCCAAAATCTTGGTGGCTTCTAGGATGATTGCATTGTGTGCTGTTACAAAAATAAAACAAAATCCCAGCTGTAACATTTTATTATGAAAAAGTGTAAAAAAGGCAGTAAACTTTAATTGTGGTATCACTCCAGTCTGCTGGAGTGATATTATATAAAATATTATACTGCTTTGATTGCAGTATAATATTTTATATTATTGAGTAGTCTTAGGAAACTCATGCTACAGATACATGCACACGCATGTTTTCATAATGTTATTTATTATATTCCTTTATGACTGTAGTTCTTACAGTCAGAGAATAAGATATTCTTGTGAAATTGTGCTTCACAGAAAATTTTGCCCCCAGTATTCAACACACGCTCTTTGCAGAGGGGTGGATAAGAAAATCTTTGCATCCCCTTCTGTCTGCATCTGTTATGACTCAGTTATTCACCGTGGGATTGACTTTGTGGTATACATCCCATATACATATTTTTCATCTTGGGGCACTTATAAATATATCTCTTTGAAGTTGTTAATATCATCAAATCTAACAGAATTCATACTGTTCCTTCAGTAACCCCCTGATACATTTACAGAGGATTGTAAGCGTAACAGGAGATGATGCTCACACCTGATTATAAGGATCTTATTGACATTTAAAGCTCTACCGTGATTAGCTATTATTAAAACATCTGTTTATCATTAGGCAGGATAAATGTGAATATAAAGTATGAGCAGGGATTATAATTAGCAGGGCAAAAGTGCATTGTTTGCACTTAACTTTTCCTGAGCTGCACGATCCTTATTAGTACAGTTAGCTAGTACACAGCTGTATATATAATTGTGGGATATATTTTTAAAGTAGATAAATATATACATTATGTAATGTATATAAAATTAGAAATAATTACGTATGTGTATATATATGTAATATATTCAGTTGTGTGTCTATATAACCTGGGCTACTAGGGGGTGCTTTCAGGGGAATGTGACTTGTTCTAGGCTCCGGTCCTGTGCTCCCATGAAGATTGCCAGCTGTGGAGATTTGTTTTAACAGAACAATTTCTAGCAGCAATAAATCCATCTTCATTTTGCTTGAGAGGTACTAAATTACATTTGCCATTTACTTAAGTGCATTAAGAGACCGAGCAAGAGCCTACCTAGTGTGGGCCATGCAGCGGTGATTCTTTCTGGTCCTTGGGGGCTGATATCAAATACGATGTAATGCTTCATAAAACATCTGGGGATCAGAGGAGGATGAGTAAATGTTTGCCATTTATCTGGCTCTGTGGTACCCGTGTGGACCTCGGAGGTAGGTGGTGTCTTTGCAGCTCAACCTGAACCCATTGTGGGGAAAAAAAAAAATCCTCAGAGTACCTTCATTGTTCGCTACATATGTGAAAAGTAAGAGGTGATTGCCAGCTGTTGCTGATTTAAGGCATAATGACATACAGCCTATCAGCCTGGCTGAACAAAGAGATCGGGTCACAACTCAGGGAAAAAAGGAGAATTTATGGCCTTTGGAAGAAGGGGCAGGCCACTCAGGAAGATTAGAAAGGCATAGTAAAGTTATGTAGGGAAAAGACTAGAAAGGCCAAAGCCCAGCTTGAACTGAACCTGGCCTTGGATGTTAAAAACAATAAAAAGAATTTCTATAAATATATTAGCAGCAAGAAGAGGACTCAGGAGAACCTCCATCCTCTATTGGATATGGGAGGTAACGTAGTGACAGAGGATGAGGAGAAGGCTGAATGCCTTCTTTGCCTCAGTCTTTAGTAGTAGAGTAGGTTGTTTCCCGAGTACCCGGACCCCTGAGCCAGCAGACAGGGGCAGGGAGCAGAATGAAGCCCCCATGATCCAAAGGGAAGCTGTGAGGGATCTGCTCCAGCACCTGGATATAAACAAGTGTATGGGGCCAGATGGGATCCACCCGAGGGCACTGAGGGAGCTGGTGGAAGTGCCCACTGAGCCACTCTCCATCATTTCCCAGCAGTCCTGGCAAACTGGGGAGGTCCCAGCCGACTGGTGTCTAGCAAATGTGACACCCATCCACAAGAAGGGTCGGAAGGATGATCCAGGGAACTCCAGGCCTGTCAGTCTGACCTCGGTGCCTGGGAAGGCCATGGAACAGACCATCCTGAGGGCCATTATGAGGCACATGAAGGTTACCCAGGTGACCAGGCCCAGCCAGCACGGGTTCAGGAGGGGCAGGTCCTGCTGCACAAACCTGATCTCCTTCGATGACAAAGTGACCGCTTGGTGGGTGAGGGAGAGGCTGTGGCTGTTGTTTACCTGGACTTTAGCAAGGCCTTTGATACAGTCTCCCCCAGGATCCTCCTGGAGAAACTGGCTGCCCATGGCTTGGATGGGAGGACTCTCCGCTGGGTTAAAAACTGGCTGGAGGCCGGGCCCAGAGAGTGGTGGGGAATGGAGTCAAATCCTGTTGGCGGCCGGTCACGAGTGGTGTCCCCAGGGCTGGGGACTGGGACCCGTTCTCTTGAACATCTTTATCAATGATCTGGCCGAGGGGATCGAGTGCACCCTCAGTCAGTTCACAGGCAACACCACGTTGGGTGGGAGTGTCGACCTGCTGGAGGGCAGAGAGGCTTTGCAGAGGGATCTGGACAGGCTGGATGGATGGGCCGAGGCCAATGGGATGAGATTCAAGAAGGCCAAGTGCTGGGTCCTGCCCTTGGGTCCCACCAACGGGGCCCCTGCAGCGCTCCAGGCTGGGGGCAGAGTGGCTGGAGCTGCCTGGCAGAAAAGGACCTGGGGGTGTTGGTGGCCTGTGGGCTGAACAGGAGCCAGCAGTGTGCCCAGGTGGCCAAGAAGGCCACCAGCATCCTGGCCTGTGTCAGGAACAGCGTGGGGAGTAGGGCCTGAGAGGTGATGGTCCCCCTGTGCTGGGCACTGGTGAGGCCCCACCTCGAGGGCTGGGTCCAATTTTGGGCCCCTTCCCACAAAAAGACATTGAGGGGCTGGAGCGGGTCCAGAGAAGGGCAACGGAGCTGGTGAGGGGTCTGGAGCACAAGTCTCCTGAGGAGAGGCTGAGGGAGCTGGGGGTGTTCAGCCTGGAGAAAAGGAGGCTGAGGGGAGACCTTCTCGCTCTCTCCAACTCCCTGAAAGGAGGGTGTATCCAGGGGGGGGTTGGTCTCTTCTTCCTAGTCCCAGGCGATGGAACAAGAGGAAATGGCCTCAAGTTGCACCAGGGGAGGTTCAGATTGGAGAGTAGGAAAATCTTTTCCACTGAAAAGGTTCTGAAGCCTTGGACTGGGCTGCCCAGGGAAGTGGTTGAGGCGCCATCCCTGGAGGCGTTCAAAAGACAGGTTGACATGGTGGTGGGGGACATGGTTTAGTGATGGGTTTTTTTGTCAGTTAGGTTGATGGTTGGACTAGATGATCTTGAAGGTCCCTTCCAACCTAGATGATTCTATGTTTCTAATATATGTGACAGGCCAAGGATGGGGACTGTGCCATTCGGAGACTGTGCTCTTGAATGCTGTGATGTACTCGAACAGGACTTTGGTCTTAGATGCTGATCAAATGTGTCCATTAGGGACCTGCTGGCCAGGATTGGTATCGGGATGAAACCTTTTGTTTTGCAGAGCTACTTGTTTGCATAAGATGGTGGCTCCATTAGAATACAGTGGGAAGCAGCAGCAGATAGAGTTATTTACGGGAAGGATGCTCTGTCTTTCAGAATTACAGGAAAAAGAGGTGAATTTAAGTATTTGCTGTTTTCTGAATTTACTCCGCTTAACAGAGATGCCTGTGCTATTAAGACTGTATGGAAGAAGTATAGGTGAAAACTTCGATTTTACTATAAGGGATGGCTGTACTTTGGTAAAAATACTTTCAATGATCTATTAAGATGCATTCATGGTAGGTGTTCATGAAAGGGCACTGGGATGCTGTTGGGTATTTTAGTCCAGACAAAAAAAACCCAACCCAAACTATATTTAATTCATTATTTTCCCATTTGCCACATTTTTTTTTTTTTAAGTATTCAGTTATCAGTGGTTTTGATAAATTACTTTTGATTTATCAGGCAAGCAAATTACTTTTGATTTATAAGGCAAGCCTTTATAAGGCAAGCAAGTTGCCTTATTACCTTGTGTGACAATCATAAATCACACAATGCAAACCATCCCGAAATGACCATGTTGGCTGAAATTCACCTAGATAGAAAGCACCTTTACGGGATAGTGTTTTCCTGCTTTTAGTGAATTTACTGGGACTCTTCTGATGTTTTATTAACTTGATACCAACCAACCCTCATCATACCAGCCAGTACAGCAGGAGACTGTCCTTTTCATTGAGTTTCCCCCACACACACCCTGTTGAATAATATCATTTTTTTTTTCCTCTAGGGTAGAGCTCATCTAAAAATTAATTAAAAACCCTATTTTGCAAAAGACAGTAAAAAACCCAGAAAAATAGATATCCCATTCATATGAATTGTCTCTTCCACTCTGAACAAAGTGAATTATTTTTTTTTTACAGAAATCTCTCATGTTCATATGAATTGTCTCTTCCACTCTGAACAAAGTGAATGACTTTTTTTTACAGAAATCTCTCATACTAAAGCTATAGGTCATTCTTTCCCATCAGTTTGATTATAGAACTAAAAACTCTTCTCAAAATGGAGTTTCTGTCTTGAAAATGAGAAGAGGCTTTGGAACTTGATGATCTTTAAGGTCCCTTCCAACTCTAACCATTCTATGATTCTGTGCATTCCCTTAGATCTGCAATGTGATTTGTGAAGAAAACTTTGAATTTGCATTTGGAAGGCTTTGCATCCTGCAAATGCAGTTAGAGATAAAAATTCATTAGCCAGGGTGTTTGCAAAGTAAAGGACCAGCAAATAAAAGCAAAGTCATTTCTTGGGGTTTTATTCATGAGAAAATTTGTAAATATTTTGCTAAAAGTCATTTTGCTCATTTCTGTTTCCTGTAGTGAAAAGGGATATGGGGATGAAATTTATCGCAATGACTGTGAAAAAAAAATAAATATAAGTACAGAGGTCTTTAGAGCAATTTTGTTTAATTAAAATGCTTCTCTAAGGAGAAACTCTATTAGAAACCATATGTATGCAGACATTTGTAGTTAATGCAAATGTCTAAACCACATCTAAGATGAAAATCTGGACCCTTTGGGGTTCTGCCCATCTAATTCACGTTCCTGTTTTCTTCAAGCGTCTGTGCCTTATGCACTGGGGATCTGTTACGTTTGGTTTTACAATGGAAATTAGCTTCTGAAATATCTGGTGTAGTGTATGGTGCAGAACGTCGACGTCTTGAAAGTTATCAGAGACCAGAAAACTAAAGTTGGAAAAAAAATATTCAAAATGTCCGGAATTGGTACATGTTCAGTCGTTAGGATGTGAAAGGACTCAGTTCTGGAAAACCTCTCAAGGTCAAGGAGAAATTTGTCATGTACTTTGGGGGTAGGATGACACCTAAATGAACTTTGCTGTCTCTGAAATAGGATAATGCGCTAAAAATTCCTGTGTGTCCTGGGCAATGACGTGTCCCGGGTTATGTTGAGCTGCCCCCCTACTTCTTGCTTCCTTTCAGCCTGCATTGATTTCTTCTTATCTCACAGCTGCTCTTAAGCGATCTTTCCAAAAGCCCATGTATACAGCTAAAATTTCAGATATTTTGAATTGTTTCAGTGCATGCTTAGCCCATTGTCCAGCAGATGAGTTTTATGTTACTGTTCTGAAGTGTGTACCCATTTCCATGCTTGCTCATGAATGAATTAATTTTCCTCAGAAGTCACAACAGGTTTTTCAAATTTTGACATTTTGCTAATTACATTTTTCCCCTTGTCTTGTTTTTTCCAGCTCTCGTAAATGTGAAACTTTGGGCTATTGATCGGCAATGTTTTCAAACGATAATGATGAGGACAGGCCTCATCAAGCATACTGAGTATATGGAATTTTTAAAAAGGTATGACACTTGTTTACTTTATCCAAAAGTACAGTGAAACCGCCGTACTCATCTTTTGACTTTTTTTCTTGTGAGTGCAGTATTTGTTTTGTTTCATTCTCATCTCTCTTTTTTCTTCCTTTGCTGTTTAACCATCTGTAAGCCATATCCTCCAGCCCCAGGAGGATTCTTGCTGCAGTTTAGTTTCATTTCTGTTGTGAGTAATTCATTGGCATAGAGTCACGCTGCCGAGGTGTAAGAGAAAAAGCTTTAATATGAGTAATTCAAAGTGTCCCTTATTAAAGAAAATACCCGTTAAAACAAAAAAACCCACCACCCCTAGAAAAAAAAAATCTGCTTTGTAAACTATAGTAGAAAGATACAAGTCCATTCAAAATGTGTTCTTATGCTTCTAGAGGTAAAATTCATTTTTCTAGAGAAGCAAAAGGTGTAGGCTCCAGTAAATACAGCTTAGAGGAGTAACAAGCCTAGTTACAAAGCCAAGTCTTTCACTCCTTACATTTGACTCTCAAACTTTCCTTTGGTTTGTGCTGCTATCTCAAACATTCCTTCTTCACTCCTTACATTTGACTCTCAAACTTTCCTTTGGTTTGTGCTGCTATCTCAAACTGGAACAAACATTCCTTACTGGAGCAATGCCTAATATCCCAATAATCCAACATGCCACAGCAGTGAGGACCGGGCTATATCCACAAAATAATCCCAAATAGAAGCATAGCATCACCAAATCCTAAAGATCACTAAGTCAATGTGATCCCATCATTACTAAGATCTTACTACACCAGGCTTGTCCCACATCAGAATGCTCCCTGCTGCATCGTTTCCCCCCAGGACAGACACCCTTCACTGTGCAGAAGTGGTACAAGGGGTAAAATTATGCCCAAGAGAACATTTCTCTTGATGGTGGATGGGGATGGGATCAAAATCCTTCAGATTTGTTGCCCTGTTCACATCTCTCCATGGGGAAGCTGGACTTGATTGCTTTCTTTAATCTTTTGAATGTGGGAGCAATGCCTAATATCCCAATAATCCAACATGCCACAGCAGTGAGGACCGGGCTATATCCACAAAATAATCCCAAATAGAAGCATAGCATCACCAAATCCTAAAGATCACTAAGTCAATGTGATCCCATCATTACTAAGATCTTACTACACCAGGCTTGTCCCACATCAGAATGCTCCCTGCTGCATCGTTTCCCCCCAGGACAGACACCCTTCACTGTGCAGAAGTGGTACAAGGGGTAAAATTATGCCCAAGAGAACATTTCTCTTGATGGTGGATGGGGATGGGATCAAAATCCTTCAGATTTGTTGCCCTGTTCACATCTCTCCATGGGGAAGCTGGACTTGATTGCTTTCTTTAATCTTTTGAATGTGGCTAATTTTCAGCATAGGGAAGTGTTTTAATGCGGCAGCAAAGGGCACGGACTCCGCCAGGTGATGAAGTGAAGACGTTTGAAGTTTTATTTTTACAGCATATATAGTTTCTCTCTTTTGATCACACACTGAGCTCTCTACACAGATAGGTTGTGGGGCCTGTCCACACGCTGGTATGAGCAATACAATTGGCTACGTAGAAGTGTTCATGCCCCAGGCCAATTAGTCGTTATTATTTGTTTTGTTATTGTTAATCTATTTTGCTAGCTTACTATCTATTTCATGTTACCATACAAGGACATTGTTTACTGTTCTCAAGGCTTCCTTCCCATCACTGCAAGAACACCTGGAGCTCTCGCTCAGCATCACATCTCCACAATTCCTCACTCCCCACAGTTCCCCCTGCTTTATTTACTAACAAAGCACCAGCTAGAGTTTTGTTAATCAGTGCGCTGCACACATTGTAACAAACAGGAAATACAGATCATAGTACGTAGAAAGATGATGATACGGAAAAGCACGATTTGTAAGGCTGATTGCATCCAACCAGTTAAGCCCCAATCATTAAAAAGATCATTTAACCATCCCAATCCTTCAGATACTTTTAAATGCTGCAACAACAGCTTGCATTTCATCACCTGTGGGGGTTTTGGTTTTGGTTTTCTTCAAAGTTCCTTGGGGAGTTCCCAGAGTTCTGGGACTAGCCTCTTTTTGCTGCAAATCAGTTTCTATAAGGGTAGAGGTTTAATAATCAGTTTCCCCCCCCTCTTTGCTTTGAGAGTCTTCCAACCGGATAGGACGCACTGCCCTTTACGATACAAGACAGCAGACAGAGACTGCTAAAATCAGCAGGGCACACCTTCTCCTCTTGCTGTCCTGTCTCGCAGGAACAGGAGGGCTGATCCTGGATGAGCCCCTAATTTGTGAGAAACACCAGCTCACACTTAGAATCTTAAAGAGAACAAAGTCATCGTAGCGCAGATTAAAAATTTATTGTATGAAACAGCCTCATTTAACCATCCCAATCCTTCAGATACTTTTAAATGCTGCAACAACAGCTTGCATTTCATCACCTGTGGGGGTTTTGGTTTTGGTTTTCTTCAAAGTTCCTTGGGGAGTTCCCAGAGTTCTGGGACTAGCCTCTTTTTGCTGCAAATCAGTTTCTATAAGGGTAGAGGTTTAATAATCAGTTTCCCCCCCCTCTTTGCTTTGAGAGTCTTCCAACCGGATAGGACGCACTGCCCTTTACGATACAAGACAGCAGACAGAGACTGCTAAAATCAGCAGGGCACACCTTCTCCTCTTGCTGTCCTGTCTCGCAGGAACAGGAGGGCTGATCCTGGATGAGCCCCTAATTTGTGAGAAACACCAGCTCACACTTAGAATCTTAAAGAGAACAAAGTCATCGTAGCGCAGATTAAAAATTTATTGTATGAAACAGCCCTGAATCGGGTGCATTTCAAAACAGAGGCACATACAATCTTTTAGCTTTTAGGTATTTGCATCCTACCCCCTTTTTCTACACTGTGCCTGCTTCCACTCAGTGGCCACAGATCACCTTGCTGCCCGCCTGCCCGTCCGTCCCGCGCTCTGAGCCCAACATGTTCACAGAATATGGCGAGGAAGGGCCGTAGTTGAGCACTCCCCTTTGGAGTTCTCTGATGACAGCAAAAGTCAGTCCTTCCCACTTCGGTTGTTGACAGGGCTCGTAAATTCCTGGTGCAACAAGCTTTGATGTTATGCTTAAGTCCCCGGCCACTAATGCCTCCTGTCAAACCTTTCCCCAGTGGTCGTGTGGGTCAGGGGGAAATAAATTTAGTTTTTTGTTGGGGTCAATCCCCCCTGGATCAAAAGGATGCTCAGATTGATCATCTAGGTCTTGACATGGAAGGGAAACAGGAGGGGCAGTGGCATTTCTCACCTTGAGTGCTGTGTCCAGTTTTGGGCCCCCTACCATAAAAAAGACATTGAGGTGCTGGAGCGGGTCCAGAGAAGGGCGACAAAGATGGTGAGGGGTCTGGAGAATAAGTCTTATGAGGAGAGGCTGAGGGAGCTGGGGGTGTTCAGCCTGGAGAAGAGGAGGCTGAGGGGAGACCTTATTGCTCTCTCCAACTCCCTGAAAGGAGGGTGTAGAGAGGTGGGGGTCGGTCTCTTCTCTCAAGTCACAGGCAACAGGACAAGAGGAAATGGCCTCAAGTGACGCCAGGGGAGGTTCAGGCTGGAGATTAGGAAAAATTTTTTCACTGAAAGGGTTCTCAGGCATTGGAATGGGCTGCCCAGGGAGGTGGTTGAGGCACCATCCCTGGAGGTGTTCAAAAGACGGGTTGATGTAGTGCTGGGAGGTCTGGTTTAGTGATGATGCTCCTTGTTTGTTGTGTGGGTGTCTATTTTTGTCAGTTAGGTTGACGGTTGGACAAGATGATCTTTAAGGTCCCTTCCAACCTAGAAGACTCTGTGATTCTGTGATTACTGCAGCTTGCCACTTCAGCCTCCTTCTTCTGAATTACCTGTCTCTATGGAGTTAATAGCTCCCCTGCTAACTTATCTGAACACGTGGCTCTGTCCCGTAGTTTCACACCAGCTTCATAAACATGGTTGTAAGGCTCACGGATACCCTTTTTAAAGTTTTTTTCAAGGTTTGAGGATTTATGGCTACTTTATGCTTCCGCAATAATTCATCCATTAATCTGAGGACTGACTCCTCCGCACTGAGATGTTGTTCCCATCTCCGTCCCCCACAGCTCACCTCACTCACCCCGAGGTGAATTTGCCGGCTCCTGCTTCCTTTCAGCAGCTCTTCAGTTCCGTGGGTCTTGCCACCATCCAGTCTGTTGACTCAGAGAATTAAGACTCTGTGATTCTGTGATTACTGCAGCTTGCCACTTCAGCCTCCTTCTTCTGAATTACCTGTCTCTATGGAGTTAATAGCTCCCCTGCTAACTTATCTGAACACGTGGCTCTGTCCCGTAGTTTCACACCAGCTTCATAAACATGGTTGTAAGGCTCACGGATACCCTTTTTAAAGTTTTTTTCAAGGTTTGAGGATTTATGGCTACTTTATGCTTCCGCAATAATTCATCCATTAATCTGAGGACTGACTCCTCCGCACTGAGATGTTGTTCCCATCTCCGTCCCCCACAGCTCACCTCACTCACCCCGAGGTGAATTTGCCGGCTCCTGCTTCCTTTCAGCAGCTCTTCAGTTCCGTGGGTCTTGCCACCATCCAGTCTGTTGACTCAGAGAATTGCTCCTCACACGGGGCACCATTTGCGGCAACAAAGGGCACGGAGTCCGTCAAGCGATGAAGCGAAGACGTTTTAATGTTTTGTTTTTACAGCATATATAGTTTCTCTCTTTTGATCACGCGCTGGGCTCTCTACACAGATAGGTTGTGGGGCGTGTCCACACGCCGTTATGAGCAATACAATTGGCTACATAGTGTTCATGCCCCAGGCCAATTAGTCATTATTTGTTTTGTTATTGCTATCTATTTTGCTAGCTTACTATCTATTTCATGTTACCATATAAGGACATTGAATCATAGAATCATAGAATCGTCTAGGTTGGAAGACCATGGAAGACACTATACCATATTCTTGAGGACCATTGTTTACTGTTCTCAAGGCTTCCTTCCCATCACTGCAAGAACACCTGCCAAGCTCTCGCTCAGCATCACATCTCCACAATTCCTCACTCCCCACATTTTAGCAATTATTGCTTCATTTCCAAAGGTTGCTTCTTCTTACCAAAGAGAGGTTTCTGGGAAATGCACTGTTGTAAGGTCTAGAACCAGTGTAAACTGGTGACCTCAATAATGATACACCCCCTAAAAAAGGATGTTTTGGATGTGATCTTTAAGGTCCCTTCCAACCTAGAAGATTCTGTGATTCTGTGATTCTGTGATTACTGCAGCTTGCCACTTCAGCCTCCTTCTTCTGAATTACCTGTCTCTATGAAGTTAATAGCTCCCCTGCTAACTTATCTGAATGCGTGGCTCTGTCCCATAGTTTCACACCAGCTTCATAAACATGGTTGTAAGGCTCACGGATTCCCATTTTAAAGTTTTTTTCAAGGTTTGAGGATTTATGGCTACTTTATGATTCCGCAATAATTCATTGAATCATAGAATCATAGAATTGTCTAGGTTGGAAGACCATGGAAGACACTTAACCAAATTCTTTGAGGACCACCATCCCTGGAGGTGTTCAAAAGACGGGTTGATGTAGTGCTGGGAGGTCTGGTTTAGTGATGATGCTCCTTGTTTGTTGTGTGGGTGTCTATTTTTGTCAGTTAGGTTGACGGTTGGACAAGATGATCTTTAAGGTCCCTTCCAACCTAGAAGACTCTGTGATTCTGTGATTACTGCAGCTTGCCACTTCAGCCTCCTTCTTCTGAATTACCTGTCTCTATGGAGTTAATAGCTCCCCTGCTAACTTATCTGAACACGTGGCTCTGTCCCGTAGTTTCACACCAGCTTCATAAACATGGTTGTAAGGCTCACGGATACCCTTTTTAAAGTTTTTTTCAAGGTTTGAGGATTTATGGCTACTTTATGCTTCCGCAATAATTCATCCATTAATCTGAGGACTGACTCCTCCGCACTGAGATGTTGTTCCCATCTCCGTCCCCCACAGCTCACCTCACTCACCCCGAGGTGAATTTGCCGGCTCCTGCTTCCTTTCAGCAGCTCTTCAGTTCCGTGGGTCTTGCCACCATCCAGTCTGTTGACTCAGAGAATTGCTCCTCACACGGGGCACCATTTGCGGCAACAAAGGGCACGGAGTCCGTCAAGCGATGAAGCGAAGACGTTTTAATGTTTTGTTTTTACAGCATATATAGTTTCTCTCTTTTGATCACGCGCTGGGCTCTCTACACAGATAGGTTGTGGGGCGTGTCCACACGCCGTTATGAGCAATACAATTGGCTACATAGTGTTCATGCCCCAGGCCAATTAGTCATTATTTGTTTTGTTATTGCTATCTATTTTGCTAGCTTACTATCTATTTCATGTTACCATATAAGGACATTGAATCATAGAATCATAGAATCGTCTAGGTTGGAAGACCATGGAAGACACTATACCATATTCTTGAGGACCATTGTTTACTGTTCTCAAGGCTTCCTTCCCATCACTGCAAGAACACCTGCCAAGCTCTCGCTCAGCATCACATCTCCACAATTCCTCACTCCCCACATTTTAGCAATTATTGCTTCATTTCCAAAGGTTGCTTCTTCTTACCAAAGAGAGGTTTCTGGGAAATGCACTGTTGTAAGGTCTAGAACCAGTGTAAACTGGTGACCTCAATAATGATACACCCCCTAAAAAAGGATGTTTTGGATGAAAAATTAATCCCACACAGCCATGTCATGTAAGAGATACCAGGTCTCCCTAATGTAGGTACACTAATTTTTACCCTGCCATGTCCCGTGCTTGATCTGCTTGTGTTTCTGACCTGCTTTTTTATATGTTTTCAAATGTAAGACATTTAAAATTGGAAAAACGTACACAGTACATTCAGTTGGGCATTCCGTAACATAAACTCAAAGAGCAGGCTGTATTCATTCAACTTTAAATTAGTTTTCCTCCAGTTAATAAAGGAGGAAAAAGAGACTCAGAAAAATAATAACAATAATAATAGGCATCATTTAGTATATAATAATATATACTATATATATTAGTATTATATAATACGGTACTATATATATTATTAATATATAATTATAGATTATACTATACTATATAATATTATACCATATGTAATTTAGTATATAAATTATATTTAGTATATAATTTATATATACTATAGACAAGGCCTTTGATAGAGTCTCCCCCAGGATCCTCCTGGAGAAAATGGCTGCCCATGGCTTGGATGGGAGGACTCTCCGCTGGGTTAAAAACTGGCTGGAGGCCGGGCCCAGAGAGTGGTGGGGAATGGAGTCAAATCCAGTTGGCGGCCGGTCACGAGTGGTGTCCCCAGGGCTGGGGACTGGGACCCGTTCTCTTGAACATCTTTATCAATGATCTGGCCGAGGGGATCGAGTGCACCCTCAGTCAGTTCACAGGCAACACCACGTTGGGTGGGAGTGTCGACCTGCTGGAGGGCAGAGAGGCTTTGCAGAGGGATCTGGACAGGCTGGATGGATGGGCTGAGGCCAATGGGATGAGGTTCAAGAAGGCCAAGTGCCGGGTCCTGCCCTTGGGTCCCACCAACGGGGCCCCTGCAGCGCTCCAGGCTGGGGGCAGAGTGGCTGGAGCTGCCTGGCAGAAAAGGACCTGGGGGTGTTGGTGGCCTGTGGGCTGAACAGGAGCCAGCAGTGTGCCCAGGTGGCCAAGAAGGCCACCAGCATCCTGGCCTGTGTCAGGAAGAGTGTGGGGAGTAGGACCCGAGAGGTGATCATCCCCCTGTGCCGGGCACTGATGAGGCCTCACCTTGAGGGCTGTGTCCAGTTTTGGGCCCCTTCCCACAAAAAAGACATTGAGGTGCTGGAGTGGGTCCAGAGAAGGGCAACGGAGCTGGTGAGGGGTCTGGAGCACAAGTCTCCTGAGGAGAGGCTGAGGGAGCTGGGGGTGTTCAGCCTGGAGAAGAGGAGGCTGAGGGGAGACCTTCTCACACTCTATAACTACCTGAAGGGGGGGTGTAGAGAAGCGGGGGTTGGTCTCTTCTCCCAAGTCACAGGAGATAGGACAAGAGGAAATGGTCTCAAGTTGCGCCAGGGGAGGTTTAGATTGGATATTAGGAAAAATTTCCTCACAGAAAGTGTTATCCAGCATTGGAATGGGCTGCCGAGGGAAGTGGTTGAGGCACCATCCCTGGAGGTGTTCAAAAGATGGGTTGACATGGTCCTCAGGAATATGGTTTCATAATTTTTATTTCCTATTTCTTATTTATTTTTTTGTCAGAGTTATGTTGATGGTTGGACTTGATGATCTTTAAGGTCCCTTCCAACCTAGACAATTCTATGATTCTATGATTCTATACATATATATAAAAAATAGTATATAAATATGTATATATACTATGTCTGTGAATATACTGTTGGGGAATGAAAAATAGGGCTGTCCCACAGGGTGACCACAGTCCTGCGATCTGCAGGTAAGGTTTTAGGGATGGGGCAGGGCAAGTGGAACCAGGAAGGTGATCCGTGGGACGAATACCCTGAACATGAGTGTGGCTGTACCACAGCTCAGCCAGGAACACGGGTTAGGAATTACTGAAAGCTCAGGAACCCTTAGTTACTTAGATATGGGAGTAGAGACCTGTCCAGCTCCCTAGACTGGTTCTTGACTGGGTTGACATCCCACCTACTGGCCTCTCCTTGTGGCCAGGAGTTTCAGTTGCAATTATTTTCAGTCAGGAAAAAAAAAAAAAAAAAGAAGCTAAAATAATTGGTCAAGTAGCATGACCTCTGATGAGGACAAGGTGTTTCCCTGGAGAGGACCAGGAGCTCAGTGGAGATGTTCTGCTGCTCAGAGATGACACGAAAGTGTAGTCATCAAAGTCTAGCTTTTTCCCCGTGTCTCAGTTTATGGGTATTAACAAGCAAACTCAGGAGACAAAACAAAACCCATTGCTGTACTGAAGGGGTTTAAAAAGTCATGAATTCAAACGTTAACAAGCATTGGCCTTTCTTGTGTGTGAATGAGACCAAGAAATGAATATAAGATCAGTTCTGGGGGTTAGAGTTTCTGGCTCTCTTTCAAGGCTGAAACTATGCACGCATTAAGCTCTTAAGCTTTGAGCTTTAATAGAGATTTTCTAGAAGATTGTCAAGAATAATTTGGATGCAGGTTCCACAGAGCCTGCCCAGCTTTAAATTTATAGCAAATAGTGTGAGGAAGAAACTGAGAAGCGTTTTCTCACACTGTGTCTGAGCTTCCTGGACACAGCCCATTACAGTGTGTCGAGCTGCCTATTAACACTCATTAGAAAGGCCTAAGGCAAGCAAATATTTTTTTCTTTAAATCTTACAGTTTGAACTTAGGAAAAGATTGCTTCCTAAGAAACAATTGAGCGTGAGGCAGATAGTTGTAGGAAGGTCATTGCAAAATGGTACCTACCCATTGTGTCTTCCATGTGGGCTCTGTCCATCAACAACTATCTCAAGATCAAATTAAATTCCATGTAGTACATTAAATGTTCTTTTTTAAGGAGGCTTTCCTTTTAAATCTTTTTAAGGAAAAAATAGGTTAAATCTTGAAAACAAGGACTATATGTCAATTGACCTTCTTCATTGTTCTTTTTTTTTCCCTTATATTAATAAGTGAATGAAAATGTTCTTGTTAAGAAACCAAATGAAATAGAAACAAAAGTTTAAATGATACCTGTTCACTGAAAGATCAGTGGGATTTGGACAG
Organism: Calidris pugnax; assembly: GCF_001431845.1. Lineage (NCBI taxonomy): Eukaryota > Metazoa > Chordata > Aves > Charadriiformes > Scolopacidae > Calidris > Calidris pugnax. Next base: position 696,175 of record NW_015090792.1, on the reverse strand, counting down.
TATTATTTTCTGCTGACATTGGTATGAAAAAGTTACTCTTTCTAATCTTGTCATTAATCACAATAACGTAATGATCATTGTCTTCAATAACTTATTTTCACTTACGAATAAAATATAATAGGAGTTCAGCTTTGGGTGGTGAAATAAGACTATTCATATGTTCTCACTTATCTTGCTGAAAATACATGCAGTCTGAGCCCTGATATCACTGGTGCTCCTTGTAGTCATTGTGGGAAATACCACCTCACAACCAGTGTTGTGGTTTTGACATGGTTTTCCACAGAAGGAACATATTGATAACACAGGTCAGCTACTCTGTCCTTAGTTTCACGCTTTTATGTCTAGAGTGTATATTGTCCAGTCCTTTCTTCTGAATACCATAAGAAAACCATAAAAAAGTATATTTCCTGGTTAAGAAATCCAGGTCTATCTTCCTAATGGGTCCTGGGCCAGAAGGCTGTCTCCTGGTTTGCTCCAAGGAGTAGGAGTACATAGTTTTCATGGGCCTATAAAACTTGAGATAACTCTTCTGACCTGTGAAAATCAACTGCAGTATACTGGAGACAGGAGCAAGTGAAGATCCTCTTTTTCATAGTATTTGTGAGGAATTGGTCTGTATATCCCTTTCTGCAACTGGTAAAGTCAACAGGTGATCCTTGAAGTGATCAAAAGGTGGCCTATTTCCCCAGCAACACCTGCTTCAAGTAAGGAATGGAAAATCCAGACTATTTTTTGATTCCTGTGTCTATGCTGAATGAAAAATTCCCTTTGAAACACAAATTTTCAGTAGCTCATTACGTGGCTAAAACAATGCTGGGTCAAACTAGTTCATAATGGAGCTAACAGTAAAAACTTAAAATATAACAATGTTCTGTAGATTCAGTGACATCTTATGCCATAGGGTTTTTTGGTGAACATTTTGTATTTAGTTTTTACCCAATGTAGTCCTATCATTGAATATATTTACTTATACAAGCGAAAAAAGCATTATTCTGCAGGGGGGTTACAGCTGTGCTAAAATCAACTGTACATCTCACTGCAATGTTCGTTGGTAGAACATTACAGTTATTCTCAAGTCTGTACTAAAAATCATTCCTTTCAAGCAAGATCAGAATATTTCAGCTAAGGAAAGAGTTATTTATAAAATAAACTTGTCCAGGAAATAAAAGATGGGGAAAAGCCTTATGCTGTGGCAAGTGTAATAATTTCCTGCTAAATCATAAAAGTTTTAAGGAGGGGTCAAAATATCCACTCTTTAAAAAGACCAGAATGCCTTGGAAGAATAAATATTGTATTTTTTTTCAAAAAAAAACTTCCTAAATGTTCTGTAAAAAGAGGCCTCGTTCTGGTTCACTGTGTAAACTCTGATTCATCCAAGACCCTGGAACAGATCAGGAGAAAAAATGATGAATACTCTGTGTCACCTCAGAGCCAGGATCTATTTTGAGAAGTGGAAACTTAAAGGAAGTTCACACATATACACACGATCTTTAATCTTATAAATAAAAATTCAATTGTACTAATAGAAAAAAAAATTAAAGTATCTTGTCAGCCTGAGCTTCTAAATTAATTTTTAAAAATTTAATATAGCTGAAAAAATGCCCGCTCTTCAGCCTTTACATTTTGTTGTAGCTTGATCCTGAGTCTTGATGACAATTTTATCCAGATCCAAATTGGCTTAAGTGGGAAGTTTTGATCTCGACAGACTTGGCAGAACTGAGCTAGGTAGGTCTGGCTAATGGGAGTTTATGCACTCGTGGCTTATATGCGTGGAGAATTAGGCTGGTAGAGTCTTTTTGTGTGTAGCCATATATTTAATTGTGGTGACAGGTACTGAATTTGGTCAGTGTAAGCAGCAGGATGGTTTTAGGGTTAAGGTTTTGCATTTCATACCAGTTGTTTGTCAGTGAGAAGAAAACAAATACAAAAATGCATGAAGCTTCATTAAATGACTGTGTCTTTGCAAGATTGAAAGATTACCTGCGATTTCACGAAGTGCCTTCTAGGGTGAAATTATACTGGCTAGAAGTGGGAGATAAATTAGGAGGGTGAGGCAAAGGAGGGAGATACTTTGAAAAAAGGGAGTTGGAGACCAAAGTTGGTGAAATATGTACATTAAAATTGTTTCATCTGACTAAATCGGACAAATGAATGCATGTCTTCTGAATGCAAAGCTAAATGTAAGAATAGAGGAAGTGGTTCAAATCAGGAGCCCATCTAGACCGGCATCCTTTTCATCCCAAGATGTTGCTCAAGGCAAAAATGGAAAGGACCATCCCTACTAGAATGGGTGTCAGGTCCAAAATGTTGAAGGCCAACAACTTTGTCTTGAAGGGTGTTCACAACAACAAGATCTGGCCATCACCCACCTTTAGGATTCAAAGATAGTCTAAGGAGTGACTCTAGGGGGAGCGAGCTGGACTGTTAGGTCATGATCAGGTTCTGTCTGACCTCACAGGCAACCAAGAATTCTGTCAAGTTACCCCAGTTTTACTTTGACTGTTGCTGTCCAGGCTGACACACAATAGATTAAACATGTGATCCATGAACTGGTGACAAGAAAGCTTATGACCATGTTATGGTCTGCTGGATGGAGCCAGGAAGGCTGGAAATATCCAAACAGCATCTCCCGTGAGATGTAGATGAGAGAACGAAACTTGAAAAGCAAGCTTTCACCTTCCCCCACCATGCCCCATACTGACCCTAATAAGGAGCCCAGGAAAGAAAGAGTAAAACCAGGGGGAGGTAATAGGTACATAATTTGGCTGTAGTCTTGATGACAATTTTATCCAGATCCAAAGAAAGAGTAAAACCAGGGAGAGGTAATAGGTACATAATTTGGCTGGTTTGCAGCTGAGCTGGCTTCCTGGCTCCTGTCTGTGGAAAGCTCTCAATCCTTTCTTTCTTCTGAAGCTTTCAGACTTGACATTTTTCAGCCCTCTCTCCCCTGTTAGCGTAACTCAAGCGAGGTGGATCGCATGCCACCCACCATGTTACTCCAATTTTCAGAGCTGTCAAGTCACATCTTCCTTTCTGTCTAGATACACTATTCCTTGTGTCACCCTACGCTGTGTGAACCCCACAGGTCTGCTCAGAGAAGAAAGATTGAACGACTGATCTGCATTAGAGCACATCTATTGCGTGGCAATTTTAGCTGGAAAGTGTAAGTGGCCAGACTCTTTCCACATCACAAGAAGGGTCCAGCTTTGAAGAGAGGACCTGGAAACCATGAGGGATCTTTCAGAGCAGACTTCCACGTGTTTCATTCTTGGCTGAAGTCTACAGCCACCTTGAGTCCACAGCGAGGGTTAAAATTATCCTTTTTTTCATAATTGGGAGCAAAAAGATAAGCAAGAGTGATATCAAGCAGGCAGAAAATCAACTCAACTTTGAGCATGATTGGTGCAGGAAGGTTTAATGGTGTTACAGGACTCCTCACCGAGCCTCAAAATGAAGAATGAATTCATACTTGTATGCAACAAAGGAAAAAAAAAATATATATACTGTCCCTTCCAATTGTTTTGTTTGTTGTTTTTTTAAAAAATGATATTGAAGTACAGCTTAGCCCTTGGCTCTCTGAAGGTCGTGTTGAATTCACTGTGCTACGTGGAGCTACACCTGGAGCTTCGGCAGGGAAGGCTGAGTTGACTTGGGAGACTTTGCAAGACTGAAACTTGAGTCTTTTGCATTTTTGTTTAGATAAATCATGTGTTACAGGCAACACGGGGGGAAAAGAGACATTTTAGAAAGCCACACGTACCACCGCTGACTTTGCGTTCCTCAGCTTGGGTTTCTCACCCTTGACAACAAATTGGAGTGCAGCGAGCGCCACGTCCCGGGCTGCAATTCATGCAAAATCCTGGGAATCCCTGCCTGTGCCAACAGGGAGCAGTTAAGGGGCTGCCAGGGGTCACCGAGCCCCCCGGGGTGGGAGCAGGAGGAGCAGCAGCGCGTTGGAGCCGAAGTGGACCCAGCGGCAGGGGTCACCGAGCCCCCCGGGGTGGGAGCAGGAGGAGCAGCAGCGGGTTGGAGCCGAAGTGGACACAGCGGGGAGGAGCGTTAATGAGTTACTGCAGCAGGAGAGGGTGGCAGCAGCCTCCAGGATGCAAACCAGAGAGTAAATAAGATGTGAGGAAGCAAGCTAGGGGTGGCCTAAAGGTAAAAAAAAGAAGGAAAAGGCTGTTGTATTTCTTTGGTCGGGGGTGGGAAGGATTCGGGGATGGTTTTATGTGAGAAGCTGCTCGTAAGGGTGCGGAGGGTGACGATACCCAGCGTGCCCACAGCAGCTCTCGTGAGGTCCTTGCATACTCATGCATAAAGTATGAAGACAGCCTGCAAATACAGGGGGTTGGGTATTTCAGAAGCCCTGCATGTTAAATTAGTAGTTAAAAAAAAAAAAAAAAAAAAAAAAAAAAAAGACGTGTTTTGGCTTTGGAAATCACACAAAATCTTGTCTGTTTCGTTTCTACCGCATTGCTTTAAATTCACTGTGTGCTGGGGACACTTGAGGATATCTGGGAGGCAGTTTCTGCAGGCGGCTGAGCGTGAGGAGGTGCTTTCACCACACCACGGTGCACAGGCAGGCGCTGAAGCAGAACTGAAACGGTGCGCCACGGTATCAAACTGTCAATTTTCTTTTGCCCTTTAACAAGAAAAATAGTCTTTCTCATCTTTCAGCAGAGGGGAGGCCAAGTTAAGATTTTTTTAAAAATACTTCTTGTAATGATTATTTTAATAGCCACAATCTAGCCTCTATAATCCCTTGTGAATGCTATTAATGCACATGAAAGGCCTGGAGCAGATAGAGTTTAAGAATTAAAAAGTTTAATATTGACCAACTATATTTTAACCTGAGGGAAATCTTTATTGGAGGTAATGCACAACAAGGAGAAGGGAAAAGGGAAAAGAAGGTGAGAGTCTCGTGTTCCTGTTGATTCAGAGCATGAGGGAGAGGGAGCAATAATTGCTATTTTTCTTTACATGGGAGCATTTCAGTCAAGGCAGCTGAAATAACCTGCATTAAGGGGGTTGTGCTTCTCTTTTGTAAAACTTGCTGAAGATAACCAGCCAAGCAGCTGTGGGAAGGGAACTGGCAAAGGGGGTTAGTGTCTATGAGGAAGGCAGGGTCAAAAAACAGAAGTCAAGCCAGAATAAGGCAGCATCTATCAATGAATGAATCCATTCTGTACAGTCAGTTCAGAGAAGAGCTTTTGTTCTTGATGTTTTGTACATGTTCTTTTATTTTTACTTTTTATTTTTTAATTTCCAAATACCTTCTTTTATTAGCCTAAATGCTGGATATTTTATTTGTCATCAGTTATTTTTTTTTCCCATGATGAGAATCCTGTTTTACTTTTCAATACCTGTAGAGTGTGACCTCAGGTAAAGCTCAATCAACAGGATGTAATTACTGGTAAGCCAGGTGTTAGTGTTGTTTTACACTGACACAAATGGGACCAGAATCACAGAATCATAGAATCATAGAACGGTTAGAGTTGGAAGGGACCTTAAAGATCATCGAGTTCCACCCTCCTTGCCCGGGACAGGGACACCTCCCACCAGACCAGGTTGCTCCAAAGCCCCAGCCTGGCCTTGAACCCCTCCAAGGATGGGGCAGCCACAGCTTCTCTGGGCAACCTGGGCCAGGCTCTCACCACCCTCACAGGAAAGAATTTCTTTCTGGTCTCTAATCTAAATCTCCCCTCTTTCAACTTAAAACCATTACCCCTCATCCTATCACTCCACTCCCTGATCAAGAGTCCCTCCCCATCTCTCCTGTAGCCCCTTCAGGTACTGGAAGAGGCTCTAAGGTTCCCTCAGAGCCTTCTCTTCTCCAGGCTGAACACCCCCAACTCTCTCAGCCTGTCTTCATAGCTGAGGTGCTCCAGCCCTCTGATCATCCTCATGGTCCTCCACTGGACCCATTCCAACAGGTCCATGTTCTTCCTGTGCTGAGGACTCCAGAGCTGGACACAGTGCTCCAGGTGGGGTCTCACCAGAGCAGAGCAGAGGGGCAGAATCACCTGCGTCGCCCTGCTGGCCACGCTTCTTTTCATACAGCCCAGGATGGGATTGGTTTTCTGGGCTGCCAGCACACATTGCTGGCTCATGTTGAGCTTCTCATCCACGAGCGCTCCCAAGTCCTTCTCCTCAGGGCTGCTCTCCAGCCATTCTCCACCCAACCTGTATTTGTGCCTGGGATTGCCATGTCCCAGGTGCAGGACCCTGCACTTGGCTTGGTTGAACTTCATGAGGTTTGTACGAACCCACCTCTCAAGTCTGTCCAGGTCCCTCTGGATGGCATCCCTTCCCTCCAGTATGTTGACTGCACCACACAGCTTGGTGTCATTGGCAAACTTGCTGAGGGTGCACTCAGTCCCACTGTCCATGTCTCCCACAAAGATGTTGAACAGCACTGGCCCCAGTACTGACCCCTGAGGAATGTCACTCGTCACTGGCTTTCACTTGGACATTGAGCCGTTGACTGCAACCCTTTGAGTGCGGCCATCCAGCCAGTTCCTGACCAAGTGGTCCATCCGTCAAATCTGTGTCTCTCCAATTTTGAGAGCAGGGTGTCATGTGGGACAGTGTCGAATGCTTTGTGTAAGTCCAGGTAGATGACATCTATTGCTCAGCCCTTGTCTATCAATGCTGTGGCAATATTGCAAAAGGCCACCAGATCTGTTGGCTGTCACCAATCACCTCCTTATTTCCATGTGCCTTAGCAGAGATTCCAGGAGGATGTGCTCCATGATCTTGTTGGGCACAGAGGTGAGACTGACCAGCCTGTAGTTCCCCAGGTCTTCCTTTTTTCCCCTTTTTGAAGATGGGGGTTATGTTTCCCCTTTTCCAGTCAGTGGGAACTTCGCCAGATTACCACAACTCTTTTCCATTCAGTGGGAACTTCACCAGATTACCACAACCTCTTAAATATAATGGAAAGCAGTTAGCAACTTCGTCTGCCAGCTCCCTCAGGACCCATGCATTTCATCAGGTCCCATGGACTTTTGCACCTTCAGGTTTCTTACATGGTCTCAAACCTGATCTTCTCCTAAAGTGGGCGGTTCTTCATTCTCATAGCCCTTGTTTTTGCCTTCTGTGACTTGGGCAGTGTGGTTAGAGCCCTTGCCAGTGAAGACTGAGACGAAGAAGTCATTCAGTAACTCAGCCTTCTCCATATCCTGGGTGACCAGGTCTCCTGTTACCTTCTGGAGAGGGCCCACATCTTCTCTAGTCTTGCGTGCTTTGTGTAAGTCCAGGTAGATGACATCTATTGCTCAGCCCTTGTCTATCAATGCTGTGGCAATATTGCAAAAGGCCACCAGATCTGTTGGCTGTCACCAATCACCTCCTTATTTTCCATGTGCCTTAGCAGAGATTCCAGGAGGATCTGCTCCATGATCTTGCCAGGCACAGAGGTGAGACTGACCAGCCTGTAGTTCCCCAGGTCTTCCTTTTTTCCCTTTTTGAAGATGGGGGTTATGTTCCCCCTTTTCCATTCAGTGGGAACTTCACCAGATTACCACAACCTCTTAAATATAATGGAAAGCAGTTAGCAACTTCGTCTGCCAGCTCCCTCAGGACCCATGCATTTCATCAGGTCCCATGGACTTTTGCACCTTCAGGTTTCTTACATGGTCTCAAACCTGATCTTCTCCTAAAGTGGGCGGTTCTTCATTCTCATAGCCCTTGTTTTTGCCTTCTGTGACTTGGGCAGTGTGGTTAGAGCCCTTGCCAGTGAAGACTGAGACGAAGAAGTCATTCAGTAACTCAGCCTTCTCCATATCCTGGGTGACCAGGTCTCCTGTTACCTTCTGGAGAGGGCCCACATCTTCTCTAGTCTTGCGTTTATCCCTGACATATCTATAGAAGTTTTTATTGTTATCCTTGGTGTCCTAGGCCAGATTTAATTCTGTCTGGGCTTCAGCTTCCCTAATCTGGTTCCTGGCTACTCGGACAGTTTGTCTATATTCCACCATGTCTACCCATCCCTGCTTCCACCCTTTTTGTTTTTAAGCTTGTCCAGGAACTCCTTGTTTATCCATGCAGGCCTCCTGGCATCTGGTCCTCTGTTGTCACAGTGGTGATTCAGAGCCATCAGGGATGGTTATATCTGACATCCTGCCTGTTTGGAGAAAGAAAACTCTTGTTGGTAATTTTGCATCAGGTCAAAACCAATCCTGTCTCACTGCCAAACTATTAGTTACTGCCACAATTCAGAGGACAGCGGCTTCCTGAGCTCCACTGCAAACTGGGCTGAGAGATGACCTAGATGTTTGTGTTTTCAGCAGCACCGAAGAAATCAAGCTCTTCACAGCTCAATGCAGAACATTAGGCATAGCTGGAGATTTATTAAGGTTTTAGGGTTTGTTTGAAGTCATTCATCCTTACAAATTAACGTTTTGCATTGTAATATTATGTGGATGTTTGTCAGGGAATATACCAAGAAGATTGTTTTCCATTGCTTGATAAAACGTAGCGAAGAGTGGACTGATTAAGATTTGGAGTTTATACTACAAATATTAAAGTAGATGAAATTATTAGATATTAAGGTTATTTCATTATGATGACACTGTAGTGTGACTTAAAATTTAAGACTCTGGTAAGGTACCATGGCCTCTGAGTTAAGATCTGCAGCACTTAGCTACATGCTGGATAGCCTTGGATGGCTTTGTTGAGGTTTCTTTTATAAGAGACAAGCTGAGGAGGCAGCCCAGAATAACCAGGCAAGACTTGTTAGGTTGTTATTTTGCAGAGCTATATGGTGATAATCTCTGGGCTATAAATCTATCAACTATTTAAAATGCCCAGGTGAGTCTTTCATGTCCTACCTGTGGCAGAATAGAGCTGAACAGTGATGCTTGGTATGAAAGCATTGGAGATGAGTGAATTGCCATGAACTGCAAAAGATGAGAGGTTTTTCAGAGCATGGTTTATGCTTCACGTTTATGTTTTGTTTCAAGAAGAGCAATGGTGAGCAGCAGTTGGAACTCATAGTGGATGGATTAAGTAGAGCAGAGCTGTAGGAAGATAGCAATAGGTAGTCTCTGATCTTGTAAAATAGAAGATACCCCTGGTACTTGACTAGTGTGGTGGCATGCAGATGAAGCAGCATAAGGTGGCAGTTCATCCCAACCTGAGCCAAAACCACCTGGGGGCTTGCAGAGATACTCAACTGTCCGAAGAAGCCAGTTGGGGACAGTCCCAGTTTGGGATCCTATACTAAAAAGGTGGAAGAGATAGAAGACAAAACAACATCGAGATGAAATGTGGTATTTAGGAGATACGTAAGTCAACAGGCATCTGCTGAAGCATGCTGGCATTAATGACCCTTTTCAGGATATCTGAGGAAGGGTGGTGATGATGAAGTAGAAACTGTAGGAAGGTGTAGACGTGATAAAACAAGCAAAAGCAAACAAGAAAACAATACAGAACTAATAGTTCTAAGAGCTATGCAAGAGGAAAAAAACTAATTCTCATCGTAATATTGGTCTCACTGTGGTTTGTAAGGTGTGGAGATGTTAATGCTGTATAAACAAAGAAAATTTAATTGGAAATGGTGGAAATATGCAGTAATCCAACTGTTTAGTATGTTGATGAAGTTAAACAGCTGTTAGAATTAGTTATTTTAAAATCAACAAGTCTAGGTAGCTTGCATCAAGAAATTATTTTAAGAGCTGTTGAGGGTGAGTTTAACACTGATTTTAATGGATCTTGCAATAGTTCAGAGGTTCCAGAAGTGGAAGACAGAGTTTATGTGCAGGCTGCTGTTGATTAAACGGGCTGATACTGATCTTGGACAAAATATATAGCAACTGATATGGGATTCAGATCATAACAGAAGATGATAGGATTGTGAGAAACAGTGGGCTTGTGAGAAGTTTGTGAGGTCTGCATCAGTGGCTGGAAATGAAACTAATACAATGCTAGCCCAAAAAGACTGAAGAAGTCCTTGGACAGGCCATCAAAGCCAGTTGCAGGAGCTTGTGTATAGTGTGCTCTCTGCAGCTGCAAGATCTTGCCCAACTCATGTGTCCATAATCTGGGGGGGGGCACAGACAGGTATGTTGCAGAGTTGGGAGAAGAGCCATGGGAGCGAGGATGGGGTTGGAAAAGATGACTGATACTGAGGGACACGAGGAGCTCAGTCTCTCTGGCCTAACCTGGAGAAGACAACAGAATGACATGGTCACAGCAGACAGAAGTCTTTGCAAGGAAAAGTCTTTAATAAAAGGCTCTTCACGAAGGGAGGAATGTGGCCAGAAGCTGAGCTAGTGTAGCAATAAGCCTGGTGCTATGACAAAGGTAATTCTTAACAATATGGAAACAATATGGAAAAGATTATGATGGATTTTATCATTCGTTTCAAACTCAAGTTTTAATATTTTTCTAAAAATTGCTTTCTGCTCTAAGCAATTAGTTCAAAAAATCCTAAGTCCTGTGTTGCATCAGGAATCAGAGAACACGGTTTATTATCTGACTTTTATAATTTACTAATCTGTTATTTGTAATTGAACTGATGCCCACTGAGAATGGTTCATGCAAGTATTGATATTAGTTTGAAAGTTTAAGAGGAATCACAGAAGACTTAGTCCTGCGGCCTTTATCCAGGCAGAATGCAATAGTCTTTACTGCTTCATTTATAAAACAATACTGATACTGTTTACTGCCAATATGGAAAATAGAAAGGGGTGTGATGCTCATCCATTTATCTGTCTTTTATGGCCACACATGTTCCCTGTTTGCCATGGTACCTGTTTGCCCATGCGTAACATTGCTTATGGTTTGACCAGGGTGGCTGAGTTGGGCCAAGTGTCCACAGCTCCCATCCCAGGAAGTCCAAGCCCTTCAGCTCCTTTTTAAGTGACCAATGTCAGATTATTAATCCGTTAATCATTGGATTGGAAGTCAAAGTGAAAGCACAAACACAGCTGATTTATGAGGGCGTATTGCATCTGACTGCTCAAAGTCTCAGCAAGGTAGATTCACCTTGCTGGGTGACAAGCAAAACCAGCATGATAGATTTGAAGATCCCTGTCTGTTTCTTAACCTTCTTTTTCAAGGATAAATTTCCCATGATCCATTTAGCTCTCTTCCCTCATGGGCCCCAAAGCTGGTTTTGGAGCCCTTGGTTAGTGTGCAGCCACTTGATAGTCACAGACACTGCAGAACTTGTCCCTGTGTTTGACATTTCTCATAAAAGAGCATTTATCCACCTATCCAGCATGTTATCGCACCAGACAGTCCCTATTTTTGTGTCTGTTTTCATGCCCAAATTACAAATAGATACCTCCCAAAGCACCTGACACTCTCCTGTCCTCAAAGGAATCATTCAGCAATGCTCAGGAGAAGGATTCCAGCAGTGCCAGGTGTCTGGTTTAAAATAGTCTGCTTTTTGACCAGGCAAAGTGAGAGTGGCCTTCTCTGTGGCAACCACTCCAGAACTTTTCATATTCCAGTAGAAATGCAGTTGGAGGCTTCCAAACTTCACTTCCTTTTGCTCAGCTAATATTCAGATATGAATCTATATCAGCTCCTGTGTGAAAGGAGGATTATTATCTTTATTATTGTTGTTATTTTTCAAATGAGTGAGTAACCTGAGCATTTCTCAACATGTTACACACTGCGGTTCAGCTTCTCTATCTTTCACCCCCACCCCACCCTTCTAAGAAGAAAAGTCTGAATTTCACTACAATGTATTTGATTGTGCATGGAAGCCCTCAGCTTGTTAGAAGAGCTGGAGTAAACAGCATTTTTACCTGCCTTAAATTATTGAACAGATTTTCAATTACCGTTGATTAAGCACCTTCATCTACAAACAAAGCTGAGTATGTTGATGACACAGATAAATATTTTGCTCTCGTTTGCCCAAATGAGACAGCTTTAGAAATACATGTGTGGGATTGAACAGTCTTATCAGCTTGCACCCAGATCCAACAGAGATTGAAAACTGGGCTGTAAGTAATACCCTTATTCCATGAAGATGTTCTTCATTAGCTATTCTGTATGCAACATAGCTTCCAGAAATCGGTCAGTCCAATTATTGCCTTTTCTCATTTGGTCCAAAGTGATCATTAGGTGCTGGATCAGTCACGTGAAGTGAATCATAGTGGTTTTGATCACTGTTGTTTTATTAACCTTGAAAGTCCATGGCAGAGAAATGCTCCTCCCAGTGCTCGTATGCCTCATCTGGCCAGGGTCAGTCATGCTCCTTGGGTTATGTTCACTGGTATTTTTTCTCTGTGCAAAACTGTCTTAAGTTGGCAATTGGAAAACCAGCTGAGGTCTCTGGTAAAACCAAAACTTTTAGAGAATTACTAACAGGCTCCAAGGAAACCATGCTTATCTGCGTGCAAATTGAAATGCTTAAAATATGTGCAATGTTGGGGAAACTCGAGAAAAAGTGCCTTTTTTTTCTACAGCTGGTGGAAAAGTTTGAGTACAGACTAATTACTAGAAGGATATCTGAGGCTTCATGTTTGAAAACTGTTTATTTAAACTGTCTTTTGATTCTAATGAAAAATCAGAGTTTGCCTGCAAATACACAATGCCAAGCGAAGCATTTTGGCAAAGCGTTTATTTGATGAAAAATGCAGCTTTAGGGCTGAATAATTTGTTGATGGAATATTTCAGAAATAATGAAAGAAATTTCTGCTCTCTTGGTGATGGATTCCTTACACTATGAAATGACTACAAGAATGAGGGGGGAGAAGCAGATGTCATTTGTTTGGGTTTTAGAAAGGCTTTGACACTGTTACCTGCAGTGTTGTCGTTTGGAAGCTGGCGCTGAAGGGGCTGAACTCAGGGGTGGTCAAATCAACCTCAAGAAACTCAACATGGAGTATGAGATACAGGTTTTTTTTCTTGGGGTGGAATAACCCCATGCATTGGCAGGGGCCGGGGACTCAATGGCTGGAACAGAGATCTTTAAAAAAGGACAAAAGGACTTGGGCCATACAGTGTGGGCCAAGTTGAGCAGGATCCAGTAGTGTATTGTCATCATGAATTGTAGATTAGGAAGAGCACAGCTGGCAGGTCAAGGTAAGCATTTAGTCCCTCTACTCAGTGCTGGAGAGGCCACACCTAGAGCGATGTTGTTTTGGCCCCACATGAGCCTGGTGAGATTGGTGCAGAGCAAGCTAAGAGGAGATTTAAGAGTGGTCTTCCATTACACACCAGAAGGCTGTGCCACCATACAGAGAGACATAGACAAGCTGGAGAGTTGGGCAGAGAGGAACCTGATAAACTTCAACAAGGGCAATTGCAGGGTGCTGGACCTGGGGAGGAATAGCCCCCTGCACCAGGACAGGTTGGGGGTGACCTGCTGGAGAGCAGCTCTGAGGAGAAAGACCTGGGAGTCCTGGTGGACAACAGGATACCCATGAGCCAGCAGTGGGCCCTCATGGCCAAAAAGGCTAATGGCATCCTGGGGGGCATCAAGAAGAGTGTGGAGGTCATCCTGCCCCTCTGCTCTGCCCCGGGGAAGGCTGGAGCACTGCGTCCAGTTCTGGGCTCCCTAATTCAAGAAGGACAGGGAACTACAGGGGACAGCAGAGGGCTACAAAGATGATGAGGGGCCTGGAGCATCTCCCTTATGAGGAAGGGCTGAGGGACTTGGGTCTTTTTAGCCTGGAGAAGACTGAGGGGGGATCTGATGAACGCCTATAAATGCTTAAAGGGTGGGTGTCAGGAGGATGGGGCTGGTCTTTTTTCAGTGGTGCCTGGGGATAAGACAAGAGGAAATGGGCACAAACTTCACCATAGGAAGCTCCATCTAAACATGAGGAGGAACATCTGAGGGTGGCAGAGCCCTGGAAGAGGCTGCCCAGAGAGGTGGTGGAATTTCCTTCTCTGGAGACATTCCAAACCCACCTGGACACGTTCCTGTGGGACCTGCTCTGGGTGGCCCTGCTTTGACAGTGGGGTTGGACTAGATGATCTCCAGAGGTCCCTTCCAACTCCATGTGATTCTGTGATTCTGCAGGGGCAGTTGCAAGGGTCTGGATTCAAACTCTTCTTTGTTCTGGCAAGTGGTAAAACAAGGGACAACAGCCAGCAGTTGAGGTTATGGAGGTTCAGGCTGGACATGAGAGCAAATACCTCATGTATCCTGGAAAGGTGATACAGTTGGGACAGGTCACCAGAGAGGTGGAGGGGATCTCTGTCCTTGAGAGTAGGACATGTCAAAGTATATGTTTGAGGATACTGTTGTGGAGAGATCTCAGGAGGAATCTCATGGGCCAGTCTGGGATTTGTTGGCACCTCTTTGTGTTTTGGCACTGCAGTTGGACAAGTGGCAGTAGGCAGAATGGAATTCAGTGCCATCTGGCAGCAGGGGGAGAGCCATGAGCTAGCTTAGAGATGCTGGTTCAAGATGAGGGGAAAAGCCTGCCCTGCTGCCATGCCCAGAAGAGTGGCAGGAGATTATGCTGATTATGGCACGGTTATGCTGATTACTCAGCCAACGCTGAGTAGACCTTTTAAATAAAAAAAATGCCACATTCTTAACTGGAATTATGCCCATCACCTTTGTTTTGCTTTCTAGTAGACACCTGGTGTATAGTGGTTTTGCATCTCCTCGCTGTCTTCCTTCTTCAATCTCATTTCTTTTTCTTCTAATAATGAGCACCTCTAAATACCTTTGTCTTCAAAGTAGTGCCACATTTTTCCTATGGCTTCGTATTTCAAATAAAGTCTAAAAATGTGAACTGCGCTTTAAAAATTGACTGTTAAATAAATATAGCCAGGACTTTTGTGGTCAGTAGCCTCGATGGGGAAAAAAAAAATCAAATGGGGGGTTTGTATATGCCTCAGTAGTTAAAAGCCTTTTTATTTCAAGTTTAGATATATATCAAGGCAAAATGCCACAGTAAGAAGTAATAGTTCACATGATGACCACCAGGAAAAACAGGTCAGTCAGGATCAGCTTAATTTCCATGGCAACTGCTTAATTGCTAGTGGAAAAGGCTAACGTGAGCCTAAGTGCTGTTTCTTTACATTAGTTTCATTGCTGTGTTTTAAACAGGCTTATTTTTACAGTGACCTCATGGACATCAAAATCACAATGAACAGCAGTTACCTTCTTAATAGCCTCTGTGTAGGTCAGCATCATATTTCAGGCTTTTTTATATATTTCACGGAATCACGGAATTGTTGGAGTTGGAAGGTTCCTCTAGAGCCCATCCAGTCCAACTCCCCTGCCAAAGCAGGGCTGCCCAGAGCACATCACTCAGGAACATCCAGGTGGGGCTTGAAGATCTCCAGAGAAGGAGAAGGTCTCCCCTCAGCCTTCTCTTCTCCAGGCTAAAGAGTCCCAGCCTTTCCTCATCAGGGAGATGCTCCAATCCCTCCATCATCTTTGTTGCCCCAGGCTGGACTCTCTCCAGCAGTTCCCTGTCTCTCTTGAACTGGGGAGCCCAGAACTGGACGCAGGATTCCAGTTGTTTTCTGCACACTCAAGGTTGTGGTTTGCAACCGCATGGGATTTCAGCTGCAGGCTGCATTGCATGGGGATTTCCTCCTCCTGGCCGTGGTGACACCACCGCGACTTGGTGGGAATCTCAAGCTGTGGCTGTTTGTAGCCATCCTGACTTAAGGACTATGAGGTTTGTTGGGTGGTTTTTTTCCTATTCAGAAATCCAGGGAAACATTTTCACACTCGAGGAGGTTACAGTGGCACCAGGGCTTACATATACTTGAGTTTTATCCATTTGTTTATCATGTCTAGAACTGAATAGACGTGATAAAATTCCTAAAATGATGGCAGTGTGTGCAGGAAAGCTCTTTGAGGCTTCAAAGTCTGAAATACAGCTACTGTGGGAGGAAGTTTGCTTTATTCACAGAACTTGTGGAGTGGTTTTGATGAAGCTGCTGGGAAGACCTTTGTGTGCAACTATGCGTGAGTGAACCACAGAGTAATTTTATTATCAGGCTTGTTCCATTACTTTGACAAATTCAAGTTGCCACTAATAGATTCTGCTACAGCGATGAGTCCTACGCGTCAAGGAAAGTTGAGGTCTGGGAAGGAAATGAAAACACGAGTAAAATTTCAGACCTTAGAGGACGAATAGTGTCTATTTGATGATTGAGAACTGTGTCTCAGCTGGCTGTGTCCCTTCTAGCTGTCTCACAGCCCCAAGCCCACACTTGCACCGTTCCCAAACCCCCCAAGGTCTGGGTGGCTGAAGACTTCTGATGACACTGAGATTTGGTTTGAAATGTTCAGGCAGGACTTACAATGTCAGTAGGTAGTTAGCAGTGCATTCACTTGAAGGCCACTTTTTTTTATGAAGGATTCACTGAAGTTTAAATTTGCTGTGATGCCGTTTAGTATTTCCTGAGCGGTTTTGTAGTGTAAAGACAAAGCATTTTTGCAAAAGGCTTTAGACTTGATGAAAAGAGCCTCCTTCATCACTGCCTTCTCCTGGCGCCGGTTTTAGTAGTGCTTTGTAACGTGGTGTTGGCTAAAAACATGCTTTGGGCTCCGTTATAAAGGATGCTTTGGAAACACAGATCTAAACCAGATTGCCTGGTCTGAATCAGAGCATTGGAATTTAAATTGTCACGGCAAGGGAAGAGAAGAAACTTGGGATAACTGGAGTTACACCCTGGAGAGTAAGGTGGTGCTTAGGTGGTGCCAGTCCTTTTAAGAAATCAGTGGTTCTGGGGTAGGAGGAATATCAGCAACGCCTTTGTCTGCCAGCCACAACCTTGCTCTAATGGGATCAGTAAAATTGGCCATGGAAAAAGTTGAAGAAAGATGTTATTTCTTCGCATGATCTAATTGGCATTTATTTTTTGTAAATCAGAAAGATCCAATGGAGATTCACAAGTAGAGGCATTTGGTAACTGTTACTTAAATACATTTAGACAGGCTATGAAGAATTGTTTTTTCTCTCTGCTGGAAAAGGCTGGCTGGTACTTTTGAAGAGGATCACAGTGAGGAGAAAAAAACCTCCACCCATATGGTTTTGTAAGCAAACTTGCATATCAAAGGCTTTAACCTTCATTTCATCTTTCCTTATGGATGGCTGACAATTATCACGTTGCCCAGATAACCCAGCTGTGGATGGGAAACAGACTGATGGAAAAATGGAAATTGATGTGCCGCTTGTCCCTGAATTTTTTTATTTTTTTTCTGAGCCATTTAGTAAACTTTTGAAAAAATGCATTTCAACGAGAACAAAGATTTCTGTAAGAGTCTGATTAGCTGTCACTTCAGTTAACTCTTAATAAACAGAAAACCCTTCAGATGTACGCGTTTGAATAAAGATCACGTAATCATGTTGTGCTGATTGGAAATCCTTTGGGGATTAATACGTGTCGAAGTCTATGTTTATTCAAGCGCAAATGAAATAGCATGCGCTGGCTCTTAGGAGCTTTGAAATGAAATGAATTATTACTTCCTCTGCAAATTGAATCCACGCATATGGGAGCATAAAACACATGGATTGGACTAGATCCTTCTGAAGGGGCGATTTTAATCGTTGTTAGTAATCTGGGGGAAGCAGTTGCTGACTACAAATAAACAGTGTTGCTGAATACAAAACATCTGTATTGAGATGAAGAATAGGGACACAGGGTCTTTGAATTTATCTTGATGCCAAGGCGCAACTCGGGAGCACGTCTTTTACTGTGAACTGTATTGGAGTTTAAAGGCCAAATTAAGTAAAGAACTGGGCACGCTTCCAAACGAATAGCTCATTAAACTCCAGCCCTCCGTTCGGCTGTCTGCTGGGAAGTGTGCAGGGAGGCCACCCTTTGATACTCTTTGGCAAGGAATAGCACATCTAATTTTGGCCTTGACATTACAAAAAGACGCTGTAGCTTCTGCTAGAGACGTGAAAGCATGCTGCGTCAGAGATGAAGCCTTGGCGTAGAAAAAGCTGCTAGTTTGCTATTTGGGTGCAATTAGAGGTGTGAGTGAAATATTGTGATAATATCGCGTTATATTCATGGGATAATAACAGTGATTCATAAGGAAAAGAGATCCTTTTCTGTATTTAGATTGTATCTCTGCAAAATGTTCAGGATGAATGATGCTTAAATGCGTTACACTAATGCAATCCATTTGTGTTTATCCATTTTCATATCCCAGATATTGCAATACTATGCTTATTTTTCTTGCTTGCCTACAGGCTGGGGAGGTCATCAATAGCTAAATTGTCAGGCAAATGAAGACAATAGGCTTTAACAAATATTTGAAATAAGTCTTAAGAAGGTGGCTTAGGGAGTTGTTACTCTGTGTTTGCTCAGTGGCAGGTTCTGCTCCCCCTCTAGGTACCCAAACCAACCCATGACTATTGTCAGACCTGGGAGCAAAGGGAGTTAAGTCAGATATTTCCTGAATTAGCTTTTTCTATCATTGAGTTTAACTTTCACTGCTTTTGCTTATCTAGTACCTCTTCATTTGTCATCACTGGGTCTATCGCTGTGCTGCGATGGCAATGGATTTCTGAGGGAGGGCAGTGTGAGATGACCATCGCGGGCTGGACATGGGTTGTGGAGCATGGTGGATGATGATGGCTCATAAAAGTTGTCCCACTATCTGGCCAGCTGCTGGGGGTATTTTCTGTATCTCTTTGTGATTTACATCATTCCAAATGCTGCATCAGTCCTGTGTGTGATTCTCTCTCTGTCCTGTAACTTGGAATAGGATGAGAAATACAACGAAGGTGGTGGTTTTTATTATTCTTTTTAAATAACCCAAGGAATGAAATTCGACATTGCTTTTCAAAGGCAAGAAAAAAATCTCTGCAATGTCTTTTGGCATGAATCAATAGCCTTTGCAGGGGAGAAACTCACTCCAAGGGGAATACTTTGAGGGGAGTGCTCATGCCCTTACTGTTTTTTCAGCCCTAGTCCGTGCTATTTTGAGTATTTGAGGTATTTTTAGCTTGTGATGGTCAAACACAGCTTGTTTGGATGGACAGTGCAGCATACAGGCATGTGAATTTTGGAGTCTTGGATGGAGGCTGCAGCCACTGATGTGGGAAGACAGCTGAAGGAGCATGGGGGAGCTGAGAAGTCAAGCAGATCAGACGGCAATGGACTCTGAAGGGCCAGAAGTATTTGTAGTTTCAAGAGAAGCACCGTGTTGGTGCTGGTTTCAGTGCTGTGGTCCATTGTGACAGGGGTGGTGTATTGTGATGTGAGAGTAAGAAGGTTATTTGCACATTCAAATCTGAAGATTCTTTTGCAACAGGAAAAAGCTGAACAGGGTAAGTTCTGGATTTCATTGTGGTGAGCTTGAAGGTTAGAAAAGTATGCCATCCTCCAAGCACATCTTCATTCATCTCTCTGAGTAGAGTACATGTTTTTCACCTGGTAATTGTTGTGTTTTGTATTAGCAAAGTACAAGAAAGATTAAGTACAAGGCCTTTAATGTGATTAGAAATAGTTGTTTAGATGTGTATCTCGTTTATTATTTGTAATTGTCTTGAGACTTGGCAATATGCCTTCTACATACAAATAGCTGTTTCCCTTCAGAATGGTTTAACAAGCTGAAGTATGAAGATATAGAAAGTATTGATCTAAAGATAGGCAAATATAATTAGCAGAAAATAAATTGTTACAGAAAGTAGCCACTGGCATTTACAACAGTAGATCCTGTTCAGAAGCTCTTGTTTAGTGTGATATCCTGCCGAGTAAAATCAACTTGTTTGATCACTAAATTCCCAAAGATTATAGGTTTGGTAAATTGATTACTTTCAACTTCCCTGCCCATAATTCGTGGTGTCTCTCTTCCTGGCACACAATGTGTGAAAATTCTAAGTGACATGTGCCCATTTTCTGATTAGTTACTCATATTACTTAGTTGTGCAAAGCTGGGAGGGCCTGGGGTGGGGGGATTTCGGTTAGTGAGCTTTTGGTTAGGGACCTTTAAGGTCGTCTAGTCCAACCATCAACCTGACTCTGATTTAAAAAAAAATGGAAAAAACAAAACTGAAAGAAACCCCCCCATCACCAAACCATGTCTCTAAGCACTATGTGAACCCATCTTTTCAATACCTCCAGGGATGGTGCCTCAACCACTTCCCTGGGCAGCCCATTCCAAGGCTTCAGAAACCTTTCCCTGTCAACATGTTTCCTACTCTCCAAATTTCCTCTTGTCCCATGGCCTGTTCCTTGGGAGAAGAGACCGACCCCCCCTGGCTACACCCTCCTTTCAGGGAGTTGGAGAGAGCCAGAAGGTCTCCCCTCAGCCTCCTTTTCTCCAGGCTGAACACCCCCAGCTCCCTCAGCCTCTCCTCAGGAGACTTGTGCTCCAGACCCCTCACCAGCTCCGTTGCCCTTCTCTGGACCCGCTCCAGCCCCTCAATGTCTTTTTTTGTGGGAAAGGGCCCAAAACTGGACACAGCCCTCAAGGTGGGGCCTCACCAGTGCCCAGGGCAGGGGGACTATCACCTCTCGGGTCCTCCTCCCCACGCTGTTCCTGACACAGGCCAGGATGCTGGTGGCCTTCTTGGCCACCTGGGCACACTGCTGGCTCCTGTTCAGCCCACAGGCCACCAACACCCCCAGGTCCTTTTCTGCCAGGCAGCTCCAGCCACTCTGCCCCCAGCCTGGAGCGCTGCAGGGGCCCCCTTGGTGGGACCCAAGGGCAGGACCCGGCACTTGGCCTTCTTGAACCTCAATGAACCTTTAATGAAGCACGTTTTCCTCTTTATTGAATTGAAAGTGTTCTCTAAATCAACTTATGTTCATTTGAAGAAAGCAAAGAATCAGGCTCCTATTTGGAGGCTTTCAAATGAGGTGAAAGTGAGACTGAGTGTTGGAGCTTTCACCAAACTGGAGAGAAACTTCAGCCTCTCGTGAGCCAAAAAGTATGGAATTGTATCTGATAGTTCAAGATTAAGTTCTTTTCTCATTCTTGTGCTGACCTAAACTCGGCCCTCAGGATAAAGCCCTAACCATGGTGGTGTCAGATATTTTAACTCTGCCGATGAAGAGATCCCAAATGAAGAAACTCTGCAAAAGAAGTGCAGGTGTTCACCAGTGCTTGACCTTGATCTCAGGAGACTCTCACTGCCATAAGGTGGTTTTTTTTTGGCTGGCCAAGTAAGGCATTTTTCCGTGCCAGACAGAGCAGTTTCCCCTGAAAAGGCTGAGAGCAGGCTTCTGGCCCATACAGTGTTTCTGCGGTGCGAGTATTTTCGAGATTGTCCAAGCAAAACCATGTGGCGCACGGTGGTAGATTGTAAGAGTAGTTTTGAATGGCCAAAACTGCATGACTTCATTTTAACAAATATTGCTTTTGGAGAAGCAAGTATTCTTGGCTTTCCTAAGCAATTGTCCATGAGTTTTAATTAAAATGATGGTTTAGTTTTGGTTTTGAAATTATGGCATTTGTTGCATGTACTTTGAGGATCTGAGTAGAAGGTTCTTGCTTAGAGGGTTTTCCCCCCCTTTAGAAGGTGCCAGCTGCATCTTGATTCTGATACTTAAAAGATGAATCATCGAATCATAGAATGGATTAGGTTGGAGGAAACTGTAAAGATCATCAAGTTCCAACCCCCCTGCCCTGGGCAGGGACACCTCCCACCAGAGCAGGTTGCTCCAAGCCCCATCCAGCCTGGCCTTGAACCCCTCCAGGGATGGGGCAGCCACAGCTTCTCTGGGCAACCTGGGCCAGGCTCTCACCACCCTCACAGTGAAAACTTCAGATTTTGGTCAGAAAATACTTAGAGTGAGTAGATGAAGGTACAGACCAGTATCAGGCCAGGGATGCAAACCACCTCCAGCAAATCCACCCGCTGCTAGAACGCGAACTGAGATACTCTGCTAAGTTAAATAATTTCAAACTCTTGTATTTAAATTACTCTGCAATTAGGAATAGCAAGCTATCAACACCAGAACACCATGGAGCATAGAAAATTCTTAATACTGAGTTCCTGGAGGTGTTTGCATTTGAATTTGGGCAAGCGGAGGAGGAAAACTCATCAGCTCATGCATGCTCAGTGGTGCTGCTGATGCAGCAAGGCTGCAAACTCAGCAAGGCTCAAAACACAACTCAGCAAGGCTCCCAAACACAACAGGGTGGAATGACTGGGCCTTGGCCTCAGGGCTGCAGTAACCAAAATCGCTCGGTTCTGACGTGGGAAAAGGAGGTCGTATGTAATATTTCATGCTCATGATAAATGATCCAAATGAGCAAAAGATGGATTTTAATTTCTACTTGTGGACCCGATTTTCAGAAGTCTCCTGGGAATCTTGAGAGGAGTTACTGATTCACAATATGCTTAATTACCTGTTAATTTTACTTCCTGCTGAGCAGGCAAAAAATAAGAGTTGAGCAGACTGCCCTGAGGAGTTTGTGGCTTCTTTGGCTAAGAGAGATAAAAATGAAAAGGGAAAACAAAAGCCTTGTGATAGAGCAGTGAGTTGGTTGAGACTGGCTCAAGACAAGAAAAATAGTTACTTTTTCTGAATGTTATTTCCATGCCTTGTCCACAGAGGTTTGAATCTTTTGACGACTTGAATTTAAATTCAGATCTGAAAAAAAAAAAGAATAGCTAAATAGAGTGATAGGAACCTAGAAGGTGCATATGGCCAGCATTTTAGAAGAGAAAAGACAAATGACAACAGCTCCATTGGCCCAGTTTCATGGAGAGAGATGTCCACAGCAAACTCAGGGATGAGTTTCTGAACCTTAAATAAGTGTTGAAGTTCTGTTCTGAGTGGGAATGGATTTAAATGCTAAGAATCTTCTTTTTGGCACTATATGTTCATCAGAAAAGTAGTCACATAGGTAATTTAACTGTCTGGATAGGATCACCTGGCATTAAATGGTATCTTTTGGGGGTTTTATATCAGGAATTAATTTTAATTTCACACAGGGTCCACATTTTAGTTCACAATAGTTCAAATCACATTTTTGAAGCAAGCTAAAGTGGACTTAGACAAGTTACTAATGGGAGCAGGTTTTTTTCGGCAACTTTAGAAAAGTTCAATAAATATTGCCATTTTAGCATAGATCTATTAAATGTTTTTATGTCCAGTCAGAGACCAGTCTCGTTTTCCTGTATCTAGTACATTTGCACATTGTAATGATCATTTTATGCATTTGTCCTCTACTTGCATGGGATGAATTTTTAATGTGCAGGCAGAAGGTGACATTTTTATTGCTTTTATGAGCATCAGAAATGCATTTTAAATTCAATTATATACTGTCTCTGGAAATAACACACAAGTGACTTGCCAATAAATACAGCTCATAGATTCCCAAAAACTAAAGAGGACAGTAATCACCTGAGCAACTTAAACTGTGGGAATTGAGTAGCGTATTACTTGTGACTTCAAAAAATACATGGCAATGCATATTAGGAAGAATAATCCAAGCTTCATATAGACACCAATAAATCAGCCTAATTATTTCTGGAAGAAGATGAAAAGAGTTTCTACAGCTTGATGAAAACAAACTCACTGTGTGCCCCAGCAGTTTGCAATGTAATTAGAAATATGCATTTTAAAGTGTAGAGAAAATAGAAAGGACGTTACCTACCATGAAAATGATCTCCCAGAACATGCTTGCAGAAATTATGCTGTGGAATTGAACTATAGGTGAAGACAAATCAGGCTTAGACTAAAGTGTCCTCAGAGGTATAGTAAAAATCCTTAACTTCCTACTAATTCAGAAAATTACAGCTGACCTGCGGTGAATTAGTATTCTGTTAAGCTGCTAACAAGGGGACTAAGGAGGACCAGCTACCCAGAGTACACTACAAATCAGGGAGATACTGATTTTAACAAGAAAATCCAAACTGCTCGATATAGAAGGCTTTGATGGTAACTTTCAGAGCGAATTGAAATCTGCGTGTGCATGAACACACACATCCATATGCACAAGATTGCTAATGCTTTGCGCTAGGGTGGAAAGATAAAAGGTGTTATTTAAAAAAATCAATTTGGCTTGGTATTCAAAACAACTGAATAAAGTGTAAGCCCTTATGTTAGAGTACGTATATAGAGAAAAAAAATTGGCATTTTCTTTCAGAGCATAGAATAAGAGAGTAGTTGATGTTTGAAGGGCCCCCATGGTCATCTGGTCCAGATGACCATGCATAGAATAAGAGAGTAGTTGATGTTTGAAGGGCCCCCATGGTCATCTGGTCCAAATTCCCCTTCAAAACAGGAGGGGAGGTTGAGCTAATCAGACCAACATAGAGAGATCTGGAGGGAGGAGATGTTCTGTCCAGCACAGCCCCTGCTCCACTGCACTTGTAGGGAAGGGAGAATGCTGAGCAACTCCTGGATCCTCTGTTGGAGGAAACCAGGGTTGCAATCCACGACTGGATTTACAGGTCCAGGCTAATGGGTTTACTCTTCCAAATGGCTCCAGAAATCCAGGAAATTTTGTTCCTCCATGTTTTCAGATTACAGTAAACCTTAGGCTGATGTTTAAATTTCCACCCTTCATAAGCAAACTGTTCTCAGTGTTACCTTCATGGGGTCCTGAATGTCTAAGGGACAACTGAAAAGTCTCCCTAAACCACGAAGATCCATTACAACCTCCATAGACACGTGCCACCAGATTGTTTAGAGAAAGGAAAAAGCAGGTCTTTATAAGAAAATATCCAGCTTTCCCAAATGAGGTCAGCTCTGTCCCAGATAATGCTGTTCCAGTACTTGCCTTATTGCTAGAAACTGGGAAATGAGATAAGAATCGCAGTTTATCTGATTTCTAATTCCACTGGACCTCGCCTTCCTTCACCTCTAAGATGGTCTTAATCATCTGATTTTTCTCCCATGTGGGTGAAAATTACTCTGAATCCATATCAAATGATAAATTAATTATTTCAACGAGCGTTAACGGGGCTTTACTGGAGGAGGTTATGAGGAGGACCTGGCTACCTTGTTTTAAGTCAGTGCGTGTGTGCTTGCTCTGGTGCTGCATCTGTGATCTGCATGTCTGTTCCAAATACGCGTTATTGAATACTTGGACTATTAAAGGACATTTTGTTAGACGTTAATCACCTGAGGGGAGTAAACTGCCTCATCTGCAATCTTGAGGAATGTTCATGAATAAAATAGAAAGGACAGAGATGGATTTATGGGAAATGCTTTCAACAGCCATTGCTCATTTGTTTTAACTGTATTTTCATATCTGTCAGTGAGTTAGATTTTAATCTAAAGTGTTTCCTTCTAAACATATATAATGGCATTTTTAATCAAGATGCTATGTGGCCTTGAATAAATCAACGTACGATAAATAACCATGTTTACCTTTATAAGCTAAAGATGTAATCTTATCACGACAACCTTCTTTCTTTGATAATAAAAAAAGCTGACTGGCATAAATTATATTTTTAATATAATTTTTGATGGGGGGCTAGATTCACTGTTTCATGAGGACAGGTTCTCCTTAGAGTCAGGCTCGCTGGGTGCTGCCCTGGGTGAAAAGGGGCAGTGCGGCACATGCTGGGCTCAGGGCAGACTCAGCACCAAAAATTACACCAACTCCATGCCTTTTAAATCCATTTCTCCTGTCCTTCATTCTCCACTCATACACCTGTGGGCTAATTTCAAGCTCAGGTTTCTATTCTGCTTGCTTCATGTCTGCATCAGAAGTCCTGAAGTTGTCCCCTGCCTTCCCCTTGTACTATATCTCTTTCTGAATATCACACAGAATCAGAATCCCATGGTGTTGGAAGGGACCTCTGGAGATCATCTAGTCCAACCCCCTGCCAAAGCAGGTCCACCCAGAGCAGGTCCCACAGGAACGTGTCCAGGTGGGTTTGGAATGTCTCCAGAGAAGGAAACTCCACCACCTCCCTGGGCAGCCTCTTCCAGGGCTCTGCCACCCTCACAGCAAAGAAATTCCTCCTCATGTTTAGGAAATGTGCCCATTTCCTCTTGTCCTGTCACTGGGCACCACTGAAAAAAGACTGGCCCCATCCTCCTGAAACCCACCCTTGAAGTATCTATAGGCATTGATCAAATCTCCCCTCAGCCTTCTCCAGACTACAAAGACCCAAGTCCCTCAGCCTCTACTCATAAGAGAGGAGGCTCCAGGCCCCTCATCATCTTTGTAGCCTCTGCTGTCCCCTCTCCAGCAGTTCCCTGTCCTTCTGGAACTGAGGAGCCCAGAACTGGACCCAGTGCTCCAGATGGGGCCTCCCCAGGGCAGAGCAGAGGGGCAGGATGACCTCCCTCCACCTGCTGCTCACACTCTTCCTGATGCACCCCAGGATGCATCAGGGCATCTTGTTGTCCACCAGGACTCCTGGGTCTTTCTCCTCAGCTGCTCTCCAGCAGGTCACCCCCAACCTGTCCTGGTGCAGGGGGTTATTTCTCCCCAGGTGCAGCACCCTACACTTGCTCTTGTTGAAGTTCATCAGGTTCCTCTCTGCCCAGCTCTCCAGCCAGTCCGTGTCTCACTGTATAGTGGCACAGCCTTCTGGGGTGTCAGCCATCCCTCCCAGTTTTGTATCGTCAGCAAACTTGCTGAGGTCACATTCCATCCCTTCATCCAGGTCATATCAACCATGTTGGCTCATGGCATACCCACTAAAAATTCCCAAACACGTTTCAAAATTGTCTTTATCCCTCTTTTTGAACACGACAAGTGGAAAAGGTTTAGAGGTTCAGCCGTGGGCAAATGATCCTTGAATATCAATGATCTCAGTCCCCGCTTAGCTTGGAAGGATTGATGTAGCAGCGTGCCTGTGGAGATTCTTTCTTGGCATACAGAGGCATTTGTGTAACATGCTGATCTTTTGTAATCCGTTGATTAACAATTAATTAAACAAATTGATAGAAGTTTGTGAAGCTTTCACGTTGCAGCGGAAAAATTAATGGAAAAATAGGATGTGGTGCTAGAGTGAAGTTAAACATCTGTTGCCATTCAAGTGGGGACAGATTCAACATGTGTTGGATTCAACACAAAATTTCCTGAGAGTTTCCCCTCCAACACAAGAGTGGCCATTGCACAGATCAACCACTTCAAACCCGTCAGTTTCGCTGCTTACTGCCTGCCAGAAAGTTTCCTCTGTTCTCCAAACCACTTTATACCTGGGGTGCATTGCAGATCATGGTACATCCACAGGGCTGGATCTGTGCTCATACTGATGCTCATCCAAACCCAAGATGCTCCAACTGGAGGGTTAAGTGGGCTGGACGCTGTGCTCCTGACATGACTTTTGGGCCTCTTCCCTCAAAAAAGACATTGAGCGGCTGGATCGGGTCCGGAGAAGGGCAACGGAGCTGGTGAGGGGTCTGGAGAAGAAGTCTCCTGAGGAGAGGCTGAGGGAGCTGGGGGTGTTCAGCCTGGAGAAGAGGAGGCTGAGGGGAGACCTTCTGGCTCTCTCCAACTCCCTGAAAGGAGGGTGTAGCCAGGGGGGGTCGGTCTCTTCTCCCAAGGAACAGGCGATGGGACAAGAGGAAATGGCCTCAAGTTGCTCCAGGGGAGGTTCAGATTGGAAATTAGGAAAAATGTTGACCTGTTAGAGACATGGTTTAGTGATGGTTTTTATCAGAGTTAGGTTGATGGTTGGACTAGGTGATCTGAAAGGCCCCTTCCAACCTCAGCAATTCCATGATTCTATGATTCTATGAGCTTGGGTGCCAGGCTAAACCTGGTATCAACAGAGATGTCTTCTCGTCAAGAGTCTGGGAACTGATTTAAGGCTTGTAGCCCCTAAATGGGCTGTTCTTTGAGCAAACGGAGAGGAAGCACTAAGCAAAGATTGTTTGACAGAAACTGAGCAGTAGTATTGAATAATTGAAATTGTCTTCCCAGCACATTTTCTTTTGTTTTGGGTTTTTGTTACCCATTATATTGCTTGCCTGTCTGTAATATTCCCAAGATTATGTTTTCCTAAACAATTGAATTTTCAAACCTTATTTCAAATCTGTCAAGCTTATTTGATTATCGCTCCAGTACGATCCAAGCCACTCAAATATCCTCAACGTTTAATTAATTTTCAGCTGCATTCTACTTTCAGCACATAAAAAAATGCTGCGGACACTTACAGTGCATAGTAAATTTGGGATTCCCGAGATGGAAGCATTTTACGGAGGGGAGAAGAAAATCAACAGTATTGTAAACTCAAAGGTTAAATTGTTTTTCTCTTTTCTGGGATTATCCTGGGGAAAGAGAGGTGTACCAGCTAGGGCTTTAGAGGCATTTTAAAGGTATTTGGTATGCTGAGCCTTCTAAAACATGTAGTATTACAAGTGTCAAGTAGATTCAAACCCAACTCAGGTAAGGGTCCCTGGAACTTCTGTAAAAAGGCATTCAGAGAAAACAGAGCTCTTCTATGGAAATACAAAGAGCAACAGCAGCAGCATTCCCCAGAGTATGAATAAAAGCCATTAGAAATAAGGAATTAAGACGAGCCGCCATCTGTTAGCCTTCAGAGCTTTGCGCAGGATAAATGTCCTGAGCTACAACCCCAAATCAATAACGTGTGTGCCGTCCTCTCCGCTGCGGCTGGCGAACGAGCACGCTGCCAAGAGAATGACTTTGCTTAAAATAGGAAGGAGTTTGCTGGCTGTGTATTTTTGCCACAGGCAAATCTGGAAGTCAGTGCTCCTCTTCTGTCTCCAACTGAGTAGTGATTATTCAACGCTGCCCCACGGCTGTGCAGGTTAAAAATTAGGAGGAAGGTTTTTTTACTCGTCTGAGTGTTGGGTTAGAATCACTGAATGAGGCTTGTTTGGATGTCCTGGATGTCTTGCAGTACTTGCTGGTGTCACCTGGGTTTTGTACCAACACTACGTGTATGTAGGAAGGTCTCAAATGCCTCTGTCAAGCACTCTGAGATGAGTTTTCATGGGGCTGCTCTCATAATTTCATGCAACCATGGTTGTTCTAGGTTTCCACCATGAAGAGGAACAAAGTGTTCTGGACTCTGGTGTCCTTTTCGTTACTTATTTCTCTTTGGAGGAGGTAACTAAGTCAGTACCTGGAAGACTAGTCTTGGTGGTGATCTACTGACCGAAAGTGCTTTTGTTTGGACTTGTCCCTCAGTAAATTGTCTCAGATACGTTGATCCAGACTGAGGAGTTCAAGACTGCCCCCAAAGCCAGTTCTGCTGCTTTTTACTGTGTCTGGTAGTTGATGGCACTGCCAACCATGGAGTCACACCCCTGCCACCTTACTACATAGCAGCGTGTTGGGTAGGATTTCCTTATTTTTTTTATCCTATATTACTCATGTGTTATAGTGCAAAAAGTTTTCCGACTCTTCTTGTTAGTAATTAATAGATACTTTAATTTGTGATTCATGTAGATTCAGTCAACATCTGTGTTGGGGAGTAATTTTTCATTGAAAGTTCAGTACTAGGGACTCAGCTCTTAGGTCCCCTTAGTTTGGTGGGCGCTGAAAGAACTGCTTGTGATTCAGATTACCTTAAAAACATTTACAGCTTATTTTTCTTCTGTGTATATGTAATTATGAAGATGGAAAACGATGGTAATCTTTTTAATCCCTTTAATGGTGACTGTGAGAAGGAGGGGGGCAGGAAGCAGCGAACATTGCAAAACAAGGCCCGTGCTTTGGAAATAGTATTGTCAGTGTCTTCACGAAAAAGATGTTATTATGACAATTTGCTGTCAAGTGCAGCAGACATCTGTCAGAGACAAAACGCCTGGCTTCAATTACTTTTGAAGATGTTGTAAATACCCAGTTTGGAGGAATGGGACAAAATGATCTGTGCATGCAAATGCGGCTTGTCACTTCTTTAAAACAGAAGTCTTCAAAACATTGATCTGTGTTTTTAGACACAGCATGAGAGTCAGTCACAAACGTCCTTCATTTTCTAGGCAAGATATTGGCATCTTATGTGAGATAATAGTTTTCGTTTGACTTTATTCTGGTGCTTCAGTGATGCATTTGTAGTTTCAGTCGAGATGCAGCAGCCGAAATCGGGGTTGGTGCACCCACCCTGGGACTGTCCACGGGGGCTGAGAGGGGAAGGTTCATTTCCCACGAAATCTCCTAGAGAATGGGGAAAAAATGCTGAGGAGAAACTCCCTGACAGTAAACTGCCTTGAGGAGGTAATAATTACATTGCAAGCCAAGGACAATTCAATTTTGGCTGTATTGCAAATTCAGGATCATAGAAACAAAGGACGCAGGGCACAGGGGTGTGAGGCTTCTTGCCACAGCTATTATTTCTAATAACCTATATAATAATGTTGGAAACGACGGGTGAGTTGGAAGGTACAGAAGCTTTCCTTTAGGACTGTAAGTATAATTTGATTTGTGAATGTGAAGAAATACCAACAGCTACAGCAGAAAAGAATCCCACAAGCTGTTCAAACAGCGACAGCAGGTATAGGTTTCCCCCGTAGGCTGGCACAAGAGCAGCACTGCTGGGCAGTGAGAGTCCTCCTGCTCATCCTTGAGCAACCAAAACTACCCTGGCTTAAAGTTTAGTGATTCTTCCAAAGTAGATGCTGCTGTTGTTGATTTTGGGAGCAAATGTCCTTTTGAAGATGAATAACCCTGAGTGAACGCATGTAAAATGGGTGAAGGGTTTTTACGTACCTGCTAATTTCTCTCTCCTCTCATCATGACAGCGACAATTTAATTTCTTCTAAAATTGCCCAATGACTGCAAAATGAGGTGCAGTAGGAGGGCTATCTCTGACCATGAACCCCGGTCAGGAAAAGACAGGGATTGACAAAACCAAGGGAAAATAATACTCCAGAGTACCTGAGCAGCCTATTGAACACAAACAGAGCCTGGATCAAAATAGGGTGAGCAGCTGCATCCTTTTCTGATCACTTCGCGTGCCCCACGTGTGTTCCCTGCAGGCGAATCAGAGTTTTGGTGTCCACAGCCCACCTCAGCCTTTAGCACTGTTATTATCCTTTCCTCACGAGAGGAATAAAATGCATCCCTTAGCGCTTGGTCTTTAGTCTCTTGCTTTAGTGTAGTCTCTTGCTCATAACCAAAAAGACCAGTTCATTTGCTTTCTGTGTCTATGAAAATGGGAGCCATTTTCATATGTGTAGTAGCTATTAGCATATAAGGAGATGTCTGGAAGCAAAAAAAAAAATTAGTACAAAACCCTTTCAGGAGTGTATTTACCAGGTCTGTGTTGTGAGTGGCAGAGCTTTAAAACTGTAGCTATAACATTTTCACCCTCTCCGAGATTAACAATTGCATATGATTTTAATGCTTTTGTAGCTTTAGCACAGCAGACAAGTCATCTGCAGCACCTGCAGAGCAAATCTAGTCTCTCTTCCCAAGAGCTGCATTGTAGAAGCTGCTTTCCAGGCCAGACATGAGCATAATTGATGTGAGCATGAGTGACTGTTGCTCTCTATCTCCCTTTCTCCTTTTTCTCTAGTATTCTTCAGGCTAAGCAAAACATGCAGGAAATAGCTTCAGGACAACTAGCCTTGTCTTACCAATTACATTTGTAATAGGGTAAGGATTGAGTTTCTGGAGAACTAAATACACCTTTTCGGAACTTATTTTCTGCCACTTCTGTTGCAGTGGGAACTGCATATGAAAAGAACAGTTTATCCTCCAAGTAACACCTGTTAATCTGACAGAAAAGAGGAATGGTATTTTGACTGCATATGAAAAGAACAGTTTATCCTCCAAATAACACCTGTTAATCTGACAGAAAAGAGAAATGGTATTTTGATGCCTCAGGTTGCGCCAGGGGAGGTTCAGATTGGAAATTAGGAAAAATTTTTACATGGAAAGGGTTCTGAAGCCTTGGAATGGGCTGCCCAGGGAAGGGGTTGAGGCCCCATCCCTGGAAGTATTTAAAGGACGGGTTGACATAGTGAGGCCCCATCCCTGGAAGTATTTAAAGGACTGGTTGACATAGTGTTGGAGACATGGTGTAGTGATGGTTTTTATCGGAGTTAGGTTGATGGTTGGACTAGATGATCTGAAAGATCCCTCCCAACCTAGACAATTCTGTGATTCTATGATTGAAAAAAAATCAGGTTTATTGGCATTTGCTGTTAAAACTCAATTTCCTAAAGCTAGGAGTGTGTTTTGCCTTGTTATGTGATATGTTGTAGGGTGGCCTGGATCTTCCTGTGGATCATGGACTGCAGTTTTGCAAAGGGGGCCTATGAAATAGGTGTAAATAGTTTTGCAGAAACACTTTTTAACACCCATATCACCATAAATAACTTCCAGGAGCAATGGGGGCTGCAGGTGAATAAAATGCCATTAGTTAAATCTCTATTCCATATCCAGCTTTATTCCATCACCTCATCACATACAGACAGGGGTTTTTTGACTCATCAGTGTTGGAGGCGTTAGGCGGTGTGGTGCTGATCACCCTTCAGCTGTTTGCTTCGTGGGGTAAATTGTAGCAGAGCTGGAACCTTTTCTGCAATTAAGTGCTTTATGTGCTGATCACCCTTCAGCTGTTTGCTTCGTAAATTGTAGCAGAGCTGGAATCTTTTCTGCAATTAAGTGCTTTACCAGTTTCTCTCAAAATATACTTAAAGGGTTAGAAAGCCCTGGTCACCTTGTCTCTGGCCCAGGAGTGATCAAGGCATTCACTCAGGATGAACGAGATGGGGCTTTGATTCCCATCGTAGCAGGGGTGTGTTGGAATGCAGATCTTTCCCTTTCAGGGCAACTTCTCAATAGTATGTCCAGTGCAGGTGGAGAAATTGCTCCTTGTTACATGGAATTAGAGGAATTCCACAGGATGATGAGGGTAACCAGACTTGTAGGAAACAACTTACTAGGAAAGGCTGAGTGAGCTGCTAGTGCCTAGTCTGCAATGGACATAGTTCCTGGCCAAAGTAGGAGGTGGTCAAGAAGAAAAGTGGAATGAAGTCCTTCACATGTAGTGCAGGTAGGAAGAAGAGGAATGAGTTTTAAACTTTGTTGAGAGACTTCAGCATTAGATACCGGAATATATTGTTTTTGTAGCTGTAGCAGTTGTTGTTCTTTAGAGTAGATGCTGTGGATGTTTTGAAGTCTTCATTATTGACAGGTTTTAAGAAGCTGTTGGAGAACAACTTCTCAGGGAAAGTCTGGGTTTACTTGATCCTGCTTTGTTAGGCACAGAGTGAGTCATTTCTTGATGAGATGGAGCCGTATTTGCTGTGATTTCTTCTACCATAAATAATGAATACATCTGAGCTCAAGTGCTGAATGTTCTCTTTCGTATACTCTGTATATTTTCACAAAACTGTAGAAAACGGAATGTAATTTTTCTTGTCTCTTGCTGTGCTGCAACATTTACAAAGATTTCCTTTGAGTATTCTGCTCCTGTTTGTCTTCCTAGCATGTGTTTTCCCACTTGAAGCCATTTGCAGCTTAGTTGTTTTCCTCTGAGCTCTCCCTTTAGAGCCGAGGCTCCATTTTCCTTTGAGTGCAAGTACCCCCATGGAAGTAACCTCTAAAACATTGATTTTTTTTTTTTTTTTTTTTTTTTTTTTTTTTTGTATGCAAATCTTTAAATAATACAGGCAGATTTTTGGAGGAAAGCATGAATCTGTTTAGTGTTGTTATGGAGAGAATGGGGGTCTATTTTTATTGACCTGGAGGGTATCCAAGCATTCAATACTGCCTTATACGCTTGAGCATGTTTTCAAATCTTCTTCTTCTATCAGTCTTATCATCAGCAATGTTAGCCTGAATTTGTGATATCTTCTAACAGGTCAATAAATGCTCTCTCTGGACTGTTTTATAAAGGCATTAGTTCAGTACAGGTTGGGTTTTTTTGGTACTGAAGTGATGGACAGACCTGTAAGATCTCTTCTTACCGGACTCAAATATAAAGTGGCCGGATTGCCACTCCTAGCTGTTTGGAAGGGTACTGGCCCATCATAAATCTCTGATGTTAATTGTATAGTTCTATGATGTGATGTAGTTGGAGTTTGTTTTGTCAACAAGTCGATTTTTCCCATTATCTGCTCTATTGCTGTGTTGAAGATGTAGGCATTTGTCATTGAAATTTTCCTTGTTTACTTAATATCCTAAGTTTTCAATAGTAAGATTTATAATTTGTTCAGAGCTCGTATGTTATTTCCCTGTTTCTCATGCATGTGGTCTCTGATAGATGTCTTCTGCTACCCTCCCTTGGATTGCATAGACATAATTATCTGTAAAAAAAATAAAATAACAATGCTGCGAGGCGTTCTCCCCCAATTTGGAAGTGTAATGGTGCAACCACAGTAAAATTTTTCCAGATGTCTGGGAGTATTATATTCTTTCATCAGTTTATTCCTTATTTGGTTGGTATAATGAACTTGCATTTTATACTTAGGCCCAGACATCATATAATTCCTTTTCAGTTGTTTCTGTTTGTACTTCTTATACTGTGGACCCATATGTTTGCAGTGAAAAAGAGTGCTTCTCAAGGAAAAAAACCAAAATATATTATTGAGAACATGAATAATCATATTTTTCTGCACTTAATTGGCCAGTTCTGTCTTGTTATAATTTAATACATTCAGCTGAAGTTATTTAGGTTTTTTTTAAACAAATAATGAAGGCTTCCAAACTCTCTAATTCCACTGCAGCATAGCATATGTTTAAGCTAATAAAAGCAAATTCTGCTTTAATTGTGCTCACAAATTAAGTTCACCAGTCCCTTCATGCTTGGCCCCAGACGAAATACTGGGTTTTGCTCTCAAGTCCTCTGCAAGGTCTTCAGACCCCCCTCTCCTTTAGTGGGTGGGTCAGCTCTGGGTGCAGAAGCAGCCACCAAATCGTGCATCCAGAAAGTGTTTAGGGCTCGTGATTACCCCAAAGGCACATGCCAGGACTTGTTCTTCAGATTTCAGGATTGCAAAAACCGGATGTGTTTAGTTTGGATTTTTAAGCTCCCCATAAAATGGAGAATAACTTTTTTTGCAGTTAGGTGATCCAAAGTAAAAAGCGAAACCCTGAGCGAAAGGAAAAGCGTGATTTATTTTGGGCTATATTTACCTCTCTGCAGGGGACTCCTTCCAACAGCCCTGTTCCTCCTTGCTTTGCACCTGAGCAATGTTCCTGAAATCAGAGCAATGCATTGGGGATCTCAGTGCAATACTAGGAGCATACAGCTGTGTTTCCTCCAGGAAATGGACCACGATAAAGCAACTTGTGAGCAAACTGTTCTTGTAAATAGCCTTGGTAGAGCTCTACCAGCTCAGTGCTAGGCTTGCTCTAATATGGCATGTAGATGCATTGCTAATTAGTCTACTGGTGACAGGTGGTTTTAATTAAAGCAGGTGCAGCACTGCTTTCTTGCCTCTGGAACATACACTGTGTCTGTGTGTTTCATTTAGCATCACTTGGGAATATTGATGCACATCAAGTTTTTATGGAAAATAGAGAGACCAAGGTATTGCAGAATCACAGACTGGTTGAGTTTGGCAGGGACCTCTAGAAGTCATCTGGTGCAACCTCCCTGTTCAAGCAGGGCCACCTACAGCTGGTTGTCCCAGGACCATATCCAGAATGCTTTTGGGTATCTCCCAGGAGGGAGACTCCACCTCGTTGCTGGGCAGCCCGTAAGGTAGTGGACATACGGCTTCAGGGTCAGGGTACTTGCAGGAGACTTGGAGACCTAACTCCTTCATCCTTCCCCAGGCTGAATTAAATCTCAGTCCTGGGGACCCTGAGCTGGTGTGTTCTTTATTGCTGCACTGCAGTCTTATCTTAACCTGCAGGTCCAGCTTGGCCTGGGAGACTTTTGCTGAGGGAGATCCTACCAAACAAGAGGAAAAGTTGCCTTTTTGGCAAAAGAGAACAAACAAGCTTGGGTGTAAAACTTGTGAGGAAGTCTTCAATAATTCCAAAAGTCCTTCAGTGCTGTTTTGTTGCTGACCCCATACCCTTTGCAGCTTTCTGCTCTGCATTTTTTATGTCTGTGTGTGGCTTCAGTCAATCTGTTATCTGTTGCTGGTTAGAGCTGATCTTTTCTGCACTACTTATTTATTTATTTCTGGGGGAATGGAAGCAGACCAGGAAGAACTCTTCAGTCATACATACGACTGAGCACATTTGCAGCACGGATTAATTGCAGTCAATCCTGAATTGATTCTTGGTTGATTACCAGCTTTATGAGTGGTTCTCAAGATGTTTACCACAAGTGGTCTCCCATCATCACAAAATACGTCTTGGCTGCTAGAAGAAGAGTAGATTTCCATTATATGTGCTGCTTGGTGGTGATCGCTTGTTCAGCCCCAGATGAGGATATCAAATTATCTCTGGAAGATAGATGAGAGAAATGCAGCTAGATTTATTACCTGTATAGAGGGGTCCATTAATCGAGGTTTCTCTTGTATTGCAGTGTTCCCACATTCCAGAGCCTTCCTGAGGAGATACTTAGTAAGCTTGCAGATGTCCTTGAAGAGGTAAGTGCTTCTAATTTTGAGAGCTAATGAGTCCAGAGTCTGCGAGCCTTCTGGTGGCAATATCCAGAACAAAAAGAACAGCAAAAGAACAGCTTCACAATTTTACTCCCAGTTATGGTTGACTGTTCTAGTGCATTGAGATGACAAGAGGAGCTATGTGAAAAATTAATCTAGTTTTGAACAGGATTGATGTACTTTTGATTGGATTTATATCCAATCGGGGAGAGAAATAGTAATTTCCTTAGGTGTGCAGAAGGGAATCCTTCTTCTCCACTGCCTGGTTCAGTGGTGGAGAAGGGAGAATGTGAAAAGATCATCTTCTTTCAAATTTTTTTGGGATGCTTATGTTAGAGGGGAGTATCATGCCTTTAAGGAGGTGTCATGGAAAAGCTGTTCCTGTAAGAGTTACAGCAGAGAGGGGTGATGTAATACATGTTGAGATATTTGATGGTCTGGGGAGTTGTGCTTCACCTACCTGGCTATAACTAGTATCTCATTAGTGTCAGCTTTTAATGAGTCTTTATTAAAATAATAAAAAAAAACCAAACAAAAAAACCCCCACCAAAAACCAAATACAAAAACCACCAACAAAAGAAAAACTCCAACAACAAAAACCAACCCAAATAATGCTCAAAACCCGCCTACTTACACAAAAAATATACCTCATGCTCCAAAGCAAATCAAAACCCCCAACCTTGCCCTGTAAATGAATGTGTAAAATGAATGTAAAAAATTTGAGTTGCATCGCAGGCTGTTTATTCACATCGTGCTCTGCTCTGGTCCTGCAGAATTGCATGTGGTTAAATATTACAGAAACTGTTAATAAAACATTTCAGAATGTAGCCCTGTATGATTTTAACTGCAGGAATTCTCTATGTACAACAGTATTTTATTTCATTCCTCATTGGTTTTTCTCATACGTGCCTTGCCATCATGAGCAAGCATAATAACTAGATTTATAGAAAAATGTTCATGTGTGCCACCTCTGCCATCGATTTTAAAAACACAGTGCTGCTGACATAAGTTGATTATTTTTTTCCATAGCATTGATAGGACATTGTTATTTCTTTGCCTTTTTATTTAGTATACGGATAAATTCTGTAATCTGAACAAATCAGCTCTTTGTCATACAGAATAATTGCATATTCATAGATAAGCTTTATTTCCTTTACTGCCGGAGAAGTGTTTTGATTTAGAGAAAAGAGGCTTATTAACTCGATATGCTAGGAATTAAATTTCCCTATCTCAAAACTGCACGCCTAACCAGAAACAGATAGTTCATTTGCTTGGATCCTGTGACCAGCATTACGCTCCTTATCAAGAGGTAAGGAAAAGAATAAGTGTCCCTGGAAAAGTTCTATTGATTTTAAAGTTTCAAAGCATGGGAAAAAAACCCCAAACATAACAAACATCAATGAAGAAATGAGGCACAGGAGCACCACCTGTGGGGATAACGCTGTACCCGTGGGATGGAGAGGCTGGTCACCCCAGTCTGTACTGGGATGTTGCTCCCAGCTTCCTACTTGGAACCACTCTTGTTATTCCACCAGCTTTGTCTTTGATTTAAACAAATCTGTGTTTTACATAAACTAAAAAAATCTCTCTACGATGATATTACGCATTTTGTACTTAACATTATCTAACCTATTGAAACTAAGCGATAATTTTTTTTTATCCTCTCTGTTACTGTAACAAGGATTGGATAAAAGTGACTGATCTGGCACAGTTTGAGGCAGGGAGGAAAAAAAAGAAATTTCCATCTTAATGTCAAGATTTCATACAGTTTTTCTTTTGATACAGTGCTGTGAATAATGCAACACTTCTGTCCTACATTCTTTAAATTATTTCTAAAAACTGTTAACTGAAATCCAGGAGCAAGAAAAAAGGCACGTTTAATTGCGTGTTATCCAAATCAGACTTGGAAATGGCATTATAAAGACAGTGGAGAGGAAAAAAAGATCAGTGTTTGATAACTTAATTTCATTTCTATAATTGGTGGAAATATTACAAGTTCAGTGGATAACTCAAGAATTAACAAAACCTGAGGGTGTTTCCTCTTCTCTTGTGCAGAATCACTCCCATCAATGAAATTGCTCATAATTTATACACGTAAAAGTTGAAACAAATCTATTAAGTTCAGTTTTAGCACATTCAAACCCAAGCTATGGATATGCTGTAGTTTTGCCAAGAAATCTCCCAGGAATTAGCTTTCTAGGGCCATAATTTAACCCATTTCCAGGACCTTATTCTGGGGATGGAGGTTTCTCCAGCTGTAGATCATTCCAGTTGACACTAATGTCGGAGCAGCTTTGGGTTACATCTCTAGGCCCAGTCCCAGGATTTGGGAATAGCTACTAGACGCTGGCACAGCTTTTCCCAGCACCCAAACCTGACCCTTCTGTCTCCTCCCATTACGTTTTTAATATTTCTCAACATTACATATTACCAAGTGTCAATGTAATGTATAGCTGACTTTATTAACATCTCTCCAGCCGTTGGGTAGCTCCTGCAGTGATGTTTTCCTCATGGTAGGAAGCCCAGCATCCCCTCCATCAGAGGTTAATTTAGTTTGGCTGTAATACCATCTCTGCATTGTTTATCCTTGTGCTTGCTAAACATAGTGTGTGAGACAAGTAATATGTTTCTGCAGCTGAAGGCTTATTTTTTATTTTACTTGGGTTTTAGTAGCTTGGGGTCTTAAGGACTTAAGGTTTGTCTGTCTGTAGAAGAGTCCTCTCAAATCCTCTGCTTGCCCAAAACCTGTTGTATGCAAAGTTCCTGTGAGGATGAGAAGAAAAATTTCAATTAGTGGATGTTGAGTCAAAATAAGTGCATGGGTTTGTAGTCAGCTCAGCCTGCACTTCACAGAAACTAAACTATTGATGGGGGTAGATGTTTGGAGAAGAAAGGGTGAATGTTGCTCATACTATGCAAGGGATGAAGGACCCCGATGCATCAGTTATTCTGAGCAGGTTACAATTGTTAGCTTTATTTTTTCATAGGGTGGTGCGTATCATCCCACATGTGCCTGGGATGCAAGAGGCAGCACGTAGCACTAGAGCCTGGAAGTTTAATAGTCACATTTTTAGAACTGTCCCCGTGGTTTTCCTAATTTTTCTTCCTTGCTTGCTTTTTTATATTTTTCTTCAGTTGAAAAAGCCCTTCTTGTCCTCTCTCTGACTCTTCAATCATCATGCCCTGGCCTGCTCCTTCCTATAAAAAAAAAACCCAAACAAACCAAACCTGTTGCCCAGTGCCTCTGGCGTGTGTCTTCCAAGCTCTGCTGTCACAGCATTGAACCACTGGCAAAATAGTTTCACTGTACCATATTTTGGTAAAGAAAATCAAGATGTTTATGTTTAAATATTGGAGGATTAATGTATTTGGAAGAGATAACAGCTGCCAGGGTGCTTCTTAAACATAGCTTTGTGCCTTACCCCCTTCTGAGCGCTGCGTATCTTGGGTTTAATACCTGGACGGTATTTATTGTATAAATATCTTTGCTCTGGATGAACGCAAATCTCCTTTGGGAAACAGTAAAAATGTTGTCTTGCACATTCATGAAACATCTGAGTAATTTTAGTTTCCTGTCATGAAAAAAAGGAATTAGTTTGGAAATTGAAAGACTCACTGTAGAAGATTAATAGCCACAATTAGAAGTCTTTTTATTTTTATAAACTTATAAATGCAAAAGCCTTGCTCTTTCTTTCCCTGCATTTGAAGGCTTTGAAACAATTTATGGTTGTCTTTAATAATTACAGATTTTCGTTTTTCTTATAGTTAAAAAAGTTATCGAAATTGAAAGACTCACTGTAGAAGATTAATAGCCACAATTAGAAGTCTTTTTATTTTTATAAACTTATAAATGCAAAAGCCTTGCTCTTTCTTTCCCTGCATTTGAAGGCTTTGAAACAATTTATGGTTGTCTTTAATAATTACAGATTTTCGTTTTTCTTAGAGTTAAAAAAGTTATGTTTTTTTTTTTCTTCAGGCACCCTTAACATGTATCAGCTACACAAAAATAAGTGGATTTCTGGTATTAAACAGTTCTTTTCTAAAATATGTAGCCTTAGTATTATGGTGCTTCATTATAATGTGGGTAGTTTATAATGGAAGGGAATGAAGTATTGGTTTGTTTTTATTTTTTTTTTTTTCAAGGAAACTAAAATGCACTCAAACAGCTGTAGAATGACTTAGAGCAACTGAGGTGCTGGCCACATATATGACACTTCTGCCAACACTTAGGGTCCTGTCCCCTCTCCCGGCCCCCAAACTGGAAGGTAACAGAGACATAGCTGCCCTGATGGGAAGAACATCTTCCTCAGAATCATAGAATCTCATCTAGTTTGGAAGGGACCTTTAAGATCATCTAGTCCAACCATCAACCTAACTCTGATAAAAAAAAACAAAAGAAAACCATACAACCCCCGCCCCGTCCCTCCCCATCACCAAACCATGTCTCTAAGCACTATGTCAACCCGGCTTTTAAATACCTTCAGGGGAGGTGCCTCAACCACTTCCCTGGGCAGCCCATTCCAAGGCTTCAGAACCCTTTCCGGGTCAACATTTTCTCTACTCTCCAATCTGAACCTCCCCTGGAGCAACTTGAGGCCGTTTCCTCTTGTCCCATGGCCTGTTCCTTGAGAGAAGAGACCGACCCCCCCTGGCTACACCCTCCTTTCAGGGAGTTGGAGAGAGCGAGAAGGTCTCCCCTCAGCCTCCTTTTCTCCAGGCTGAACACCCCCAGCTCCCTCAGCCTCTCCTCAGGAGATTTGTTCTATCTCTCTTGTCTTGAGGTGCCCAAAACCGGACAACACAATCCTCGAGGTGGGGCCTCACCAGTGCTCAGGACAGGGGGACCATCACCTCCCTAGTGCCCAGGACAGGGGGACGATCACCTCCCTAGTTCTCCTCCCCACACTGTTCCTGACAGGCCAGGATGCTGGTGGCCTTCTTGGCCACCTGGGCACACTGCTGGCTCCTGTTCAGCCAACAGTCGGCCAAGGTCAGGTATCAAAGTTTTCACCTCTTTCTCCTTGCGATGGAGGAACTAGTGTCTATGAGGATTCTGAGGTACCATAAGGAACCCTCTGGGTCACAGCACTATTAATATTACACGGACAGCATGTCTGGTGTCTCGCCCAATGGTTCTCTGGAAAGTACTAACATTGCCAGGATTTTTAGTCTTTGTGGATTAACTCCATTCGTTAAATTAAACCCTTAAGGGTTGAAGGAAGACAAGTCTTTAAGAAGTGGATCAAATTGCCAGGAGTTATACCACAGTTGAGAGGATAAAAGGGAAAAATTATGGTCACAGAGGAGAAAAATCAAACAAAAACCCACCAAAATATCCAACCTCTAGTATAATTTCTCAAGATGCGACTCCTCAGGGTAGATGCATAGGTGCTGTGTCTCCCTATAGCATAGCAGAGTGCCTATAGGTGACACATTTGCCCACAATTAAGCACCTTGCTTCATCTTGGCAATTAGGAGGGGGAAAAAATCAGATGAGTGGCACATCACTGATGGAGCAATTTCCCCTGCTGTGCTCCCAGTTGAAGCTTGGCACCTTTTTTGGTGAGGTTATGTGTAAGACAGCAAGTAAGAGCCACTGGAAAACAAAAACCCACCAAAATATCCAACCTCTAGTATAATTTCTCAAGATGCGACTCCTCAGGGTAGATGCATAGGTGCTGTGTCTCCCTA
This sequence comes from Calidris pugnax, assembly GCF_001431845.1. Lineage (NCBI taxonomy): Eukaryota > Metazoa > Chordata > Aves > Charadriiformes > Scolopacidae > Calidris > Calidris pugnax. The sequence goes on along the minus strand of NW_015090792.1, from coordinate 654,187 downwards.
TAGCATAGCAGAGTGCCTATAGGTGACACATTTGCCCACAATTAAGCACCTTGCTTCATCTTGGCAATTAGGAGGGGGAAAAAATCAGATGAGTGGCACGTCACTGATGGAGCAAAGGGGTCTTTTCCCCTGCTGTGCTCCCAGTTGAAGCTTGGCACCTTTTTTGGTGAGGTTATGTGTAAGACAGCAAGTAAGAGCCACTGGAGATATGTGTGGGGAGACAGTGGGTGGACCTCCTGTCAGTGGCCTTCAGCTCTGACTGTGGGTTTGGAAGAGCTTTCCAAGAGCTCAGCGGGAGGAAATTAGTAGATCTGGCCGGAGAGTAGATGCTGAGAAAAGGGAAACAAGCAGGCAGGCAGAAGGACAGCTGAGCTTGAGAAGGTGTTTGACATCTCTGGAGCAGGAGGAAGGCTGGTCCAGGGTTTGTGTTCATGGTGTGGTCAAGGATAAGCTATTAGTGGGCATGGGCAGCCCTTGGAGACTCAGGCCTGGCATCTCCTTCTCTCTTTCTCTTTTCCTTCTTTTCTTGGGGGGAAAAAGGTAGGGATTTATTTTCCATCTTGAAGTTGGTTCACTTTCAGGTAGTGTTTTTCTTCTTTCAAGCATATCCTCTGTGTCATTTAAATATAAGGCTTATATCTTTGACAGATTTATATCTCAGATCAGTAGTTCAGGTAACAATAAGTATAATTAAGGTTGCTTGACTTCGTCTCTTTGAAACCATTTCCGGTTGCTTATCATTTTGATGACTTATCCATTTGATCTAAAATTATTCATTGCAGCTGCTGGCCTACAGGTGATTTTTCTAATTTATTTTTTTCCCCCTAGTCAAACTACTAATCCTTTTCCAGAGAAGGAGATCACTTTGCCTGTGTGTCAGGGACGGACTTGTTATCCACCAGAATATCTTTCCTGGCTCCAGTGAGTTATGTAGGGCTTTCAAGGTAGGGGAAGGGGGCAGAAAATCAGAGAGCTGGGGAAGCTGGAGAAAATAATACCTGATTAAAATGTTTTATAGTTATAAATATACAGAATGCAGCTGAATTTAGGTTTTGTTGGTGGTTTTGACCCGCATTTTCTAAATCCTGTGTACTTGATGTTCCTTTGCTCTTTGGGATTTAGCATCCTAATGCATGTAAGATGTTATATGTTTGAGTCTGAGCAGTTTGAGCAACAAAAAGCAGCAAATGCAATTTCAATTTGGTTACTAAAATATTAGAGATTCTTTTGGTGTAGATAATGTCAAATCTAAACTACGTCAAATGGATTCTTGTATATCATGTATCCAGAACTCTAGATAGTTTTGCCATTTATATATTTTTGCTATATGTAAATGTTTAATGATATATTGCAAGGATGTAATATTTATGTTTTATATGCAATATAAAAATAGGTATTTAAATATAATGATGACTTTAATTGCCCTAAAATGATGACTAATTGCCCTAAATCAAGTGTGCAAACCAATTCATTAACTAGGTTTTCCTTGCTGTAGCTGCAAAACTCCTTCCTTTCCCACTAGGTTTTCCTACGCTATTGCTGTGGCTGCAGAGTTTGGATTGGGAATGCATGAGGGCCCTGGAAGTGCCATTCCCCGTGTCTCCCTGTGGGCATTTTGGAAATTATTTCACTAGAAGGAAGCACTGAGACTTCAAAATTCGAATTTAATGCATTACGGATGTCCAAGTGCCAGGGAGTGCTTCCTCCAAACCCAGGCAGCTCTGACTTGGCCACTCTCCTGATCCCTCCGTATATATGGTCATGACAAAGGGTGCTGCCAAGCTATTTGAGCACACTCCGAGCTAAAAGAAATGTGTTAAATACCGCGGGTGGATGATGCCAAGCCTGAAGCCTGTGTTCCTGCAGCTCCCTGGCTGCACGCAGAGCACATCTTGGGAGTGTGATCTCAAAGTGCTGAAAGCACGATCACAGCGCCTGTCTGCAGCCATTTCATTAGTGCCGCTGGAGATTTATGTGATGAGGGTTGTTCTGGTTTAGTTTTACACTTTTGAAATGAAATCTTTTTCTTACCCTGACTGATGTCAGCTGAAAGAAAGTTCCAAGTAAAACGCCCTTTACAGTGCTATTTTAGGGTTGAGGCCATTCCTCCTCTCCTCTCCTCTCCTCTCCTCTCCTCTTTTTTTCCCTTCTCAATTAATGAATTGAATAAGCCACAAATGGTAAAAGAAAAACAAAATTCATCTCTGTTGCTAGTGGCGCTCCTTCGGTCGTAGCTCTTGATGAAGAGCAGCAATCTTGGAGAAAGTTCCATCGCCTCGTCCGGCTTCAAAAGCTGGCTTGGGCAAACCTGTCATGTTTTGCCAGCCTTCATGCAAAGATGCCAACCATCCTTCTTGCTCCGCATTGTGAAATTAGTATGAATTAGGAATTCTTAGGATGCCCGTGTTTAATTAACAGCGTCTGAATACAATCCTACTTTTATGCAGGATTGCGTAGCAATGGTATTTCCTGTTCCTTTTCCTGGAACAGGAAAAGTATGCAAAATTAATTAGCTTTCAATATACTTAATATTTCAATATACTTAATAATAATAATAATATTTCAATATACTTAATATTTTTTTTGCTGCTTAAATGAGACTGAGGATGACTCTTGGGTAAAGGAAACTAGGTGTAATGCAGTCCTTTGCTGGTCCATTCTGCAGGTGACAACTGTCATTATATGGAGCTTGAGAGCAGGTTCTGCCTGGACTGAAGGTGATGGGTAGCTGGTAAATATTGATCTGACTTAGAGGCACAAACTACATTTGAGTGGCAATTAGAAAGAAACAGGAAAGAGTAAACCTCTTAGCTTAGGAAAGGTTTATTTTTATTTTATTATTTATCTTTTCTGATTAAAGCTAGCGCTCTGAGGTGTATTTACCAAAGGAGCTATGGGATATACTTAGAGAAGTGCTGCCTGTGGGGGCAACAAAACAGATTCAATCACCTACAAACAAAATTTCAACTTGGTTTGTACTTACATTAATTTTTGAAATGGCATTCATGGAAACATAGCTTTGTTTTTGTGGGTGCTCCAGGAGAAAAGCTTTTTTGGGTCTTCTGGAAAAAAATCAAAAAGCAATGGACAATAAAATGCAGTTAGAAAAAATGATGTGCAAGAGTAGAATGAGGTACTCGGTTGCATTGTCCAGAGCAATGCAGTAGGATAGCATCCTCTTCTTAGGTTGCTGACAAACTTCTTCTGGCCTTTAAACCTACGGAATATGCATGTATGTTTAGTGCACTTATGCTGTCTTTTCCACCACAAATCACAGCTGTTCAAAGAATTAAAAGCAATTTCTTCCAGTGTGAGGAAACAAGGAGAGCTGACTGAATTGGAAAATAGCTCAGTCTCTTTCAGTTTTTATCAGAATGCAGATGAATTACCTAAATCTAATTTTAAAAGATATTAGGAAGAAAAAGAGAAAAATGTGATTATTTCTTTGTACACGGTGACATGGCTGTATAGTGATGCTTACTTTACAAGCTGTTCTAGCAGTAGCATTGGAAAAAAAGGTGTCACTTTGATATAAGTTTTCCTTTTGATTTTCTTTATTGTGGGCACTGACCATTTAAAGGCAATTACAAATAAGATCACGCTTAATTTATCACAACAGAGGGAAAGAATTAAATATTTCCTGGTCCCTGCAGGACTTTATTCCTTGCCAGGGCCATGGTCATCCATGTGCATATTATAATGACCGACCCAATGCTCTGTTCTGCAGCGGTAGAAATGAAGGAGGTTTCTTCACACAGCAGTTAATAGATCTGCAAAACTTATTGTTAGCGGGTGTGCAGATGGAGAAGAGCTCTGTGGATTGAAGAGGACACTCGGAGCATCCCTTGAGATTGCTAAATTGGAACCCTCAATGCTCAAGCAGAGCTTATGGGCTCAGAGCAAGACCAACAAGATCTAACAATCTCTTCATACAAGTGACAAAGAAGCTATTAAAAAAATTATTGCCTGATGAAGTAGCTTGCAAGCAAACTCAGAATTTAATCAGGTGGATGGTTCAGTCTAACTAGAACATAAGCTTTTATTTGGATTTGCGGCTGTTATTTCATTTGAAAGCAAGTTGAAGGACACCAGGGCAAGTTGTTTGTTAAAAGCTAAATTTGCAACCAAACTGAATAACCCATTTAACTCTCCCATCCTACTGAAAAAAGCATGGGATTATTTTGATGGTTTCCATGGCCACTACATCTTAGCAGAAATAAAATGCAGAAAAACTAAATGAGATTATGCTGATACAAAGCTTTCCACCCCCCACGCTCCCCCTTCTACTTGTTTGGGATCTGGCTGCCAAGGTACATCTCACCATGCTGCTTTTGTGCAGTGGGGGGTGAGCAGAAAGCTGCCTTTTTGGGCCAGAAGCACTGGGTCTCTGCAAACAAAAATCAACCCAATAATGTCTTCTGTGAGTAACGGGGGAATGGAAAATAGAAACTCATGAATACCCAAGATAAACATGGCTAAATATGTATCTGCTTGATACGACCATGGTTGAGGAAAATAGAGTGCTGCTGGTTAAAATAAAGGTGCTGGAAAGGCAAGGTGTAATCAAGTCCTTGACTGATTGGCTCTTTTTTCTCAATATTGTTGCTTTTCTAGAAAAGTGTGTAATGCAGAAAATGCTGGAGCTATCTGTACCAACAGAGACTTCTTTAGAAAAACAGCATTAGAGGGTTTGTAAATAGGGAAATTGTCCTAAAAATATAGACATAGACTTTAATATAAAGATAGTATTCTTAGGAGTGTATGAGGAGATGGCAGTATCTCTGTCCTTTCCAAAATGTTGATATCATAATGAACGTAGAGAAAAGGTTCAGCATCCATATGGCTGGGACTTGTCTTATGCTTATCACAGAAATGCTTTCTTTAATATGTGCTTAATATTTCTACCTTGACAAGCCTTGGCAAAAGACGCTAAAGGTTAGTTCTTCAGTTCTTTAAGGCATGTCTATTTTGGGCTCCCTTTCTGCATCACATCCCACCCCCGAGCTGTAAGGGACCTACGAGGTCTCATGGGCATCAGCACTGTGGGGTTTGCTGTGCTGTGCCTCCAGTTTAGCAAGAAATACTCTCTTGTCCCTCATCATGCACCCCGTTCCCTACTAAGCTCTTGGCTACGTCCACCCCTGGTTTTTAAAACCTTAGCTGCTGCTTTATTTTGCTGAGACTGGTCTTGTTTTCAAGTTCCTCCACTGATCATGTGGGCCAGCTGTGTCTTTCTCTTGCCCTTTCTCCACAAAATCTCTATTGCCTTTTCTTCCCCCTCCCCTCCATCATTTACCATCATACCCCTCTTTTCTCCGATGAAATCCCTGCACTGAAGGCATTTCCCTGGCTTCCACCCACCTGGCAGGCTGGATTAACAGCTTCAGGTCTTCTCTTGGTGGGACCTGTTGGGTGCTTGCAATGGGTACAGCTGGTGAGCAATGCAAGCCTGCCAGTCACAGGTCTGCAGTTGGAGGATTATGCTCTCTATTGTGTGCAGGTCTGGAGCCCTCAATATAAGAAGGACATGGACCTGATGGAGAGGGTCCAGAGGAGGGCCACAAGGATGATCAGGGGGATGGAGCACCTCTGCTACGAGGACAGGCTGAGGGAGCTGGGGTTGTTCAGCCTGGAGAAGAGGAGGCTCCAGGGAGACCTAATAGCGGCCTTCCAGTACCTGAGGGGCCTACAGGAAGGCTGGGGAGAGCCTGTTTAGAAAGGCCTGCAGTGACAGGACAAGGGGCAATGGCTTCAAGCTGGAGGGGAACAGATTTAGACTGGAGATGAGGAGAGGGTTCTTCACTGTGAGGGTGGTGGAGCACTGGAACAGGTTGCCCAGGGAGGTGGTTGAGGCCCCATCCCTGGAGATATTCAAGGAGAGGCTCGACGAGGCCCTGGGCAACCTGGTCTAGTTGGGGGTGTCCCTGCTGACTGCGGGGGGTCGGACTAGATGGCCTTTGGAGGTCCCTTCTGGCCTGGGCAATTCTATGATTCTTTTTAACTGAATTTTATGAAACAAATTTTAAAATCTCTCCAGAACCATCTTGTGTTCACAACGAAAATCCCAGCAGCTTTGGAGGCATGGTTTTTCAGAGGCTGTCCATAGGGAGCTGGATTCCTCCAGAGATGGCAAGAGCTTATTATTATTTAATTTACTGCCAGAAGTACTGCTGCACTTTTCTCTGGTCATATTTCCTACCCCACGAAACGCAGGATCGGGGTTGTTGGATTTTCTTTTTTTTTTCAATGCAAATCATAAAATCCACTGAAGTTAGGTCAAAAGCCTTCCAGCTGGAGAGTTATATCTTCTACGGACATCTGAAGCATGTGGATATCTGTATTAATGTAAATCTCCACAAGAATCCCAAAGGACGCTCAGAAGGGTAGGAGTTTGGGATTGTAAAGAGAGATTTCCTCAGGAACTGCATGCAGCCACTTGGAGAAGCTGCAGCCTGCTTGTTAGCATCAAATACGAGCTATTTCGTCTATTCAACAGCACCCGGTGATGAAGATGTGAAAGCCAGGGCTGGAGCCTGAATTTTCAAGTGAGGTGCTTGTATTGTGATTTTTTTATTATTATTATTTTTTTAATTTATCCTTCAGAAGAGCTTTATATTTGCCTGTTTTTCATCTGCCTCTTGAATAGCATCGTCCTTCGCAGCTTATTACGCTGTCCCCCTGCATTAGGCATCCCACCCTCATTAATCAACACCTCTCAGCCACATCAGTGAGCAGACAAAGCCACTCCAGTGATGCTGCAGTAGCCATCGGGGCACGTGGTGGAGGCAGCACCATGCAACAGTTTCCAGCAGAAAAGGAGAAAAATTACCAAAGTGCTGCTTCAAGCTCCAGTATTTTACTTTTATTATTTTCAGTAACAGCGGGTTGAGTGGACGTTGGAGCTTTCTATGAGAATTGCTGATAGGATGCTAATTCCTAAAGGTACCACACTTGCCATCACAAGATGCTAATTTGTAAAGGTACTGCACTTGCCATCACCACTCTCAGGTTATGCAGGTTTTTGGGCATAAGTGTTTGGTCTTTGACAGGTTGGATTAAACCTGGCACTGGCCTATCTGGGATATATTTTTATGCTCCCCGTAAGCGGATTTTTCAGACAGTCTGTCACAGCTATAATAGAAAGGAGGGAAAAAAACAACCCAGAAGCAAAAAAAAAAAAAAACCCAAAACATGAAATTGATTTCTGTTGGTAATCTTAGATGTTTTCCAGGGCTTCATAGATATGAAAAGAAAGGTTTAAGTAAATCTGTAAATTTATCATTTGCACTGGCAGATTTGCAGACTCTCTTTCAGAAACACACAGGGTAGATGTGAATTTTTGTTTGTAACAGGTGGGAGGTCGCAGGGTGCAGCTCAGGAGATCTAAGTTAACTTCTCCTCCGTGATCCAGCCTCATGCTTTATTTTCCCATACCCATTAGTTAACTATTTCCACTTTTAAGAGGCTTTGCAGCATATATTCGGGCTACGGGCAGGCGGATTCTGTTTTTTCTTATGCATTTTATTTGCTGCTTTTGCCTGCAGACAGGTCGAGGCTGATGGGTTGGTGGTTGCCCTTCAGTTCTTGTGTTGAGCAAATGCAATATATTCAATTAAAACCAAAATATAATTCAAAGTGGCACATCTGACAGCTTCCAGGGGCTCGGCTCGGTCCCTTCTCCCCAGCAGCGCCCGGAGCCAAGGCAGCTGCTGCTGCCCTTAAGACATGGGCAATGCCTCTGGGCCAAAACCAACGCTGGGATATTTCCCTTTCTAGCTCAGTATGTTTAAAATTGAACTAGAAAATCAGACATTAGATAAGAAATACTCTTCTAAAAGTCCGTTTTTTTTCCTAGTAATGTGCCAGCAGCAAGGTATGGCACCCCTGTGCTCCAGTGTGAGGGGCAGGGTACAGATTCCTATAGCAAATGATCCTTTTTTTTAATGACAATAATGCTTTAGCCGCTGATTTTAAGATAAACCAAATATTAAAGAACGGTATCTATTAAAAAAAATAATAATAATACATGAACATCTGCAATAGTCCCAGTTCCTACTGCATCACCCACCCAAGCTCAGGGTGAGCAGCATGGTTTGCACGGAGCATCTCCAGGGCCCAGTATCAGAATTAAAAAGGAACTTTCCCAGCAGCCTGAGCTCTCTCAGCCATCTTCAGTTTCTGGGATGGATCTCCCCATTGATGAGGTACATCCCCAGTGCAGCAGCTTTGTGGAGACACAGGGGTTTTGCTCTGCTGCCTTCAGGGGAAGCCTGGAGGGAGCGCGTCCGCGTCTCTAATCTGCTGAGAACCTCCTTCTGTGAGATTATTTTAATAGCAGTTTCCAAAAATCCCTAATTTTAACCCACATATCACTAGTTAGATAAATACATATATAGGCTGATTTTGGTGGCAATGAAACAAAGAAACAAAATCCAGCCTTGTGCTTACTTGAAAATATTCTGTGATTTCCAGAGTCTAACCCCGAAGGGTTGGAAGCAGAAAAAGTTAATTGTTTCCAATAAAACTCCTTTTATCTGTGAGGCACATACAATGCGCTTTTATCTGTAAAAGCAGAAAAATATAATTAGCAATTATATTAAAAAACAAATATTAATTAACCTGGTGGGCGTTTTCCCTTTGATTGGAATTTCATCCCAGCGGTTCCTCCCATACGATTGCCCACAGTGACACCTACTGGCGCTTTGACCAAGGCTGGCTTCAGCCTCCTGAGCACGTCATGCCAGGGATTAATTAGGAAAAATTAAGACAATGGTAAATGTGGTCATGGAGACACCTGTGGCTACCCAAGAAACGGCCCTCTGCTCTGTACCGGGTCAGACTCGTCAAGCCTTGAGTCTTCCTCCACCAGCTGAGGAAGAGACTCTAGCAATGAAGCCGGTCGTTAAACCTTCGTGCTGGGTAAAAAAATCAAGCATTGAAATGGGGGGATCATTCTCTCTTCCCCCAGGCTTTGATGGCTTCTCAAAATACACCCTGGCTGGTAGGTGTTTCTTCTTTCAGCCAATCTGTTTTCTGTGGGAAATGAAGCCGCTCCCAGGCTTTGATGGCTTCTCAAAATACACCCTGGCTGGTAGGTGTTTCTTCTTTCAGCCAATCTGTTTTCCGTGGGAAACGAAGCCGCTCACATTCACTTGAGTAACTTTCATTTTTGTGCCTGTATAATATTAAACATTCAATTAAGGGCTTGGGGATATATTTGAATTAACTTCTTATTTCCTGCTATAGGTGTGGTATTTGCAGAGTTGTAATAATAGTAATTGAAAAGTGTTTTTGCGATAGCAGAAAGCCAGTTCACCCTTAATCCATGAAATAGTAGGCATTGGATATCTTAGTAGATAACCAGAAGACTAAGCGACTGGAGGAGGGGAGAAAGGCATTGGAAATGGAGTTACTGATGTGGTAAAATTGAAATGCCCTTATTTCCATACTGTGCAGAATGAACCAAAACCACCATTTGAGATAAGTTTTCTTATTTACATTTTTAATACCTTGTGGCTTTCTGCCCTTCTTAATAGGGAATTTGCTGTGAAGCTTCCCAAAGTGGAATTTCTGATCACCACGAGGGGTAAGACAGATCCGGTCTGCCAGGTGGGGCTTGTGAGGGGACGTGGGGCCAGAAGCAATGATGGGTGATTGTAGGGCTACCTGCTGATGCAATAAACTTACCAGCCACGGAGACAGAGGACTGCCGGGCAGAAAAGGACCTGAGGGTGTTGGTGGCCTGTGGGCTGAACAGGAGCCAGCAGTGTGCCCAGGTGGCCAAGAAAGCCACCAGCATCCTGGCCTGTGTCAGGAACAGCGTGGGGAGTAGGGCCCGAGAGGTGATTGTCCCCCTGTACTCGGCACTGGTGAGGCCTCACCTTGAGTGCTGTGTCCAGTTTTGGGCCCCTCACCACAAAAAAGACCTTGAGGGGCTGGAGCGGGTCCAGAGAAGGGCGACAAAGCTGGTGAGGGGTCTGGAGAATAAGTCTTATGAGGAGAGGCTGAGGGAACTGGGGTTATTCAGCCTGGAGAAAAGGAGGCTGAGGGGAGACCTTCTTGCTCTCTCCAACTCCCTGAAAGGAGGGTGTAGAGAGGTGGGGGCCGGTCTCTTTTCTCAAGTCACAGGCGACAGGACAAGAGGAAATGGCCTCAAGTTGCACCAGGGGAGGTTCAGGCTGGATATTAGGAACAATATTTTCACTGAAAGGGTTCTCAGCCATTGGAATGGGCTGCCCAGGGAGGTGGTTGAGGCCCCATCCCTGGAGGTGTTCAAAAGACGGGTTGATGTAGTGCTGGGAGGTATGGTTTAGTGATGATGCTCCTTGTTTGTTGTGTGGGTGACTATTTTTGTCAGTTAGGTTGATGGCTGGACAAGATGATCTTTAAGGTCCCTTCCAACCTAGAAGATTCTATGATTCTGTGATTCTGTGACTTGGTAATGGCTAAATCCTCTTCCTACGCTGCCTCTCGGTGGAAATGGGATGTCTTTGTGGAGAGGGAGCTTTTGGTGTGACTGTGTCTAGGTTGTCAGGTTAGATGAAGGGAGTTTTGGCTTTATGTGTTTCTGAGGATTAGCTGATCTCTGGAGTTTCCAGGGAGTTGAGCACAGCTTGGAACTTCAGCTTCATTTGAATTCTTCAGAGTTTATGGACATAAGAGCACAGGACTGTATTTGGGGGTCATACACAAGGTTTTGGGTGTTTGGCTTCACACCCTGTAGTAGTAGAACAGGGATGAAACTCATTGTCTCACAACATTGTCACAAAAGGCCACTGAAAGTCGTGTAACTGAAGCTTAGAGATTAACCTCTTCATGGAGCATTCCTGTGACAGATCTGCCTTCAGTACCTTTTTTGGAGCATCCCCATCTGTTTTTACCTTGAAGGAAGAGTTGGACTGGAATGGGCTCTGTAGCCTCCTAACCCTTGCCTGAACTGCAGAGCTGGAGGTGGCATCGATAATGGGTACCTGGAATGAAATTGAGGTGTGGGCTTTCAGAAAAAAAAAGCCCTTGTGATTAAAATGCATAGAGATTAAGTATGATAGCAGAGAAATTAGCCTCTAAAATGCATACTTGGATCAGAAAATGTGTATTTCCCCAGGATTTTGGAGGAACTTATAAAAGGGATGGAGATGTGTGTCATTTGGACTGTGGATAATGCAATACTGCTGCAGTGTGCAGCGAGGTGTACTTAACCTTATCTTTCTGACCTTGGAGTGGAATCCAGACTCAGATACTTAGATACTACAATGTTAAGCAACCTGAATTGCTGGAGTAGCCCGTAGCCTAAGGACAACAGAGTATAAGGAACAGGGACTCACAGAGTTCAGTGCAGTGATGCCCTCTCCATTGCTGTGCCTTCCTGGCTGGTGAGGGGTTTGGAAAGGTGAAGGCAAAGCCTGGTGCTGTAGAACATACCCAGCACAAACTCCAGGTGGGCTTTGCAGGTTTTCTTCATGCCCTTGAAAGTCAGCTCAGGTCAGTTCTTCATTATTTCTACTTTCTATCAACTCAGACCTAACTTGCCAGCCTGGCAGGAAAACTAATGCTGTTCTCATTTTTAAAAATAAGAGGAAAGCTTTGGAAACATGAGAGATGGTGAAAGAGGTTTTTTCTATTTTTTCTGAAAGCACTTTTTTACGTAAAATAACTTTGCAGTCAGATCTCAGAGACGCGTTGTGGACAAGAAAACAGAGCTTTGCAGTGGGTGAATGCTCGTTGTCCCTGGTGTTCCACACCAGATGGGAGGTGAAGGGCCAGAGCACACTGCTTCCAGCCACCATCTCCCCAAAGCCTCCTCCCGGATGCTCTAAAGAGCACCTTGATCCCCTTCTCGAGTCATTTGATGCTCCATCAGCCTCGGGCAGCTTTGGTAACAGATGCCTAGCATCAGAAATGAAATATTAGCTGCTGTCACGCTGCCGTATGCTTGGGGGCCGTGGCACAGAGAGGCTGCTTCAGTGTTCATCCTTGGATTTCCCCCACTTGGGTCCCAACGCACAGCGTGGGTGTTAAGACGTTGCCTGACCTCATCACACACCCTCTTTGGGCATCACCAGAAAGGCGGAAAATCTCCCCCAAAATGCAGCTATGCATTGGGAAGGGCTGGAACCCAGTTCCCCGCTCAGCTGCAGGCTTCTTGGGATCAGCCAAGTCTGCCTCTGGTCCTCAGCTGAAAGTCATGGAAAACGGGCAAGAAGGGATCTCCTGCTGGAGATCCGTGTCCTTCAGATGCCCTTCCTCCATTTAACATTATGCTTGTGCTAAAAAAAAAAAAAAAAAAAAAAAGTTACTCCAAAGTATCTCAAAATTAGTATAAAATTAAAATAACTGACTCTATTGGTAATTCAGTGCAAAAATAGCTCATTGTTGGGAAAACTTATGATATCGCTGCAGTGGAAAATGCTGATGCCCTAAATCAGGGCACAAGTGGAACAGATGTGCTCTCCTCCTCCTGTCCCTTTTGATTTCTGTCCACCGTAAGAGACTGGGAAAATGTAAATACCAGGGCTGGTAACAGCAGGTGGTTTTGTGCTATTCTTTTACCAGGGTGAAGATTTTCCTTGGCTGTATAGGAGTGGGGTTTATTAACTGTGGTGGTGGGTGATCCCAGCTCTGCAATAAGACTCGATCCTGCGCTCATCTGCTTGTAAATCCAAATTGTAATTTTCCAAAATCCTTGCAGAGAAAGTCATAAAAGACATAGTTCTCTGTGCTCTGGACAGACAGTGAAGTAATCTCTGGGCAGATCGATGTGCCGTCCTTGCTCGGTAAGGAAACAGTCAGCTGCCCGTTAGCGGTGCTGCATCTTGTGCCAAAAATCTGACCTAGGCTGCCTTTCCCAGCGTTGAGCTGGTTTTCTTCTCAGGGCTGATATTAAGATCTACTCAGCAAAAGCTGCTTTAAAGAGTCAGTCAAATATTTCTATGTCTAAGCGTTGTGTGAGAGATTGATGACGACGTTACTGTTGAAGGATTAATTCTTCCCAGGCTTTGCCTTTTAGTAATCTACACTTTTACCATGTTCTGAATTCATAATGTGGATTTTTAATTTTTTCTATTCTTACAGCTTCACGTTTTGTTACTAATCATGCAAAAGTCTGGAATAAGTTATAGGCAGTAGAAAATTCCGGTAAAATTTTCTTTGTAACAACTTCATAGCAAAGTTCCCATTGGAGTGCACACGCAGAGTAAAGCTTCACTTGTTGCTTCAATAAATGTATTTGAGGCAAACAATTTATCTTGGTTACTCCAGTGTAGTTCACCTCCAAAACTTGTAATCCAGAGTGCTTGTTGGCAGACTGGGAGTGCAGTCTGAATTTGTGTGTATGCTGGCTGATAAAACTCTACATTTGGGTTTTTTTCCTGCAGTTAATCCAAAAAATTAAGGGGAAAAGAGAGTATTTTCTAGCAGCAGCCACAATCTGCAGAGGTATAAAAGGGAGTATAAGCTATGATAGCATTTAATTAATCTGGTGCTAGAAGACTCGTGTGTTAAGTCAGAACTGGTTGTCACCTACACAAACCCCTAAAGAAGTTGCCAAACTGGAGGCAACTGGTGAATTCAGGTGTTTGAATTGGGAAAATTACCTGTTTCAGTGAAATTCTGTAGAGACTGAATAAAACAAATGCTTTTTGAGATACTTTGCTGCCAGTAAAGTTGGTTTCTGGTGACAATTTAAGAAGAGCATTTGTATACAGTGGAAAGGTAGAGTCTCCTCTGATCCAGCACAGAAAGAAAATATATTTCATCACAGTTTACTTGAAAAGTGGCTGAATATATTCAATTAATATGCTTTTTTATTCCTCGTGATAGATTAGAGAATTAGTTCGGATCTTCATGGCAATGCAAATCAATTGTCTGAATAAGCATACAAAATTTGGAGCAAATTAAGAAAAATACATGAGTTGTTTTACGTAGTTTACTTACAATTTCATTTTTGCAAGGAATTGGTTGCCATTTTAATAGTTATTGAACCAGTCGTTGGATTTATGGGGAAAATTAGCATTACACACACGTTCTTCTATTATAAAGAGAAAAACAAATCAGAGGTATTCAGGAAAGAAGGGAAGATAAGAAGCTGCTTGTCTTGCATTCCAGTGAAATGTGATTAAAACCCCACATACTTAAGTTGTTTGTGATTGGAAAGAAATTTCATGGTGTGGTGACGTACTATGATACTGTTTCTGGTTGTGTTTCCTCAAAGCAAAGCTGTCAAAGTCGATGTGCTGAGGGAGACCGCTCCAGCTCAGTTGGTAAAAAACAAAGCACCTCTCCCTGTTCAAACATTCTGCTGAAATGAATCCATCTGAGTCACAGCGACGTGTTAATGTTCAAAGTAGGCTGGAAATGTCACGTTACAGCATCTCTCCAGGTAGAGATTTCCATCCTACAAAGGCTTATACTCAAAATTCAACGCGTGCAACTGGTCGTGGGCATGTACACTTTTTTTCTCACATTAATACTTAACAATTTCCAATTAGCAGCAGCTTTTTTTTTTTTCCCCTAGAGTCAGCATCAATTCTATGCAACTTGCTACATAATTTATTTATTTATTTTTTTAACTAAATTTCACTTGATTTTTCCGTTTGCTAATTTTTAGTCAGGGTGACTGATTAATTAATTCCACTCTGTTGCCCAGGTACCCTCTGTCTAATTACTTATCATTCAGTTACTTCTCCACGTTTCATGTTGATCATCTGTGAATCATCAGTTACTATTTTAGCCAGTGAGAAAAGTGTTAGTTTTTCTATTCCAATTAATTGATCTGCAGCTTAATACTACTATCACCTTCATCCGACTCATGTGCCATCTATCATTATCACCATCGTCTCTCTTGGGAATAAATCCTTGTTTTTCCATATTGGTTACTCTCTAATCTTCCTGAGCAACCCTCTTTACTAAAGCTCTTCTCCCTTTTCTCCTTAGCCTGTCCCAGGGTGTTGCTCTCACTCACCTCTACCACCTCTGTGCTCTCTTAGTCCTTGAGCTACCTCTCCTTGAACTCCCCTTCTTTGTCTTTGAGGTTTGTCCTGACCTTTTAGCCTCTTCATCCCCATCTGTATCCTTTTGAACTTTCCAGCCTTTTCAGCATCTTTTCCTTCCTCCCTTTCTCATCCTTCTGAAACTCCTGTTTCTTCTCAGAAGATCGTCCTGCCCATTAATCTACTTTTATTTCTCTTTTCCTGTTTCTTTCCACATGAGGAAATGAAGTTCTCCCCCACTGATAGCACTTCTGCAGTTGATCTCTTTTGGTGGCCTTTAGTGATACCAAATAAACGTGTGGTGGCAGGGATGAGCTTCCTTCTCTGATCCCCTCATCCTTCCTTTCACCCGTTCTCATCCTTTGAGCGTCTTTGCATGTGGTCTTTCTCCAAGAGCATCAGGGTTTTCAGTCCTTTTTGCCCAATCACCTACTTTGTCCCCTCTTTCTCCTCTTTTCACGTCAATCTTCACTACATAGCAGGTAGATAACCCACTTTCAGTGGCTGTGCCTCCAAAAATTAGCCCTTCTGAGCTTCTACCATGTTTCTACAACAGGATATTGGGCTGCAGGCAACAGCTTGGGCATCTCTTGGACCTCTGCCCTACCTGCTCCCACTCAAGGAGATTGTCGTTGACCTGGGTGGGAGCAGCAGGGACGGTGTCAGGCTTGGGGTCAGGACGGTGGTGGCCCATGCAGTAGCTGGTGACAGCATTTTGCGACTCGGTCTGTTTTCCAGACAGAAACAGAGAAGCAGATGTTTGCCTCAGCACTGCCGAGAACGAGTAGCTGAGAGGGAGTTGCCTCCCAGGCTGTTTGCAGCTTAGGAAGCCTGATTGCTCTCCAAGAACAGTTGTCAGGCTGCATTACAATAACAGCAGGGATGGAACAAGAGCTAAAACGTGGTTTCTAATGCATTGTGTCTACGTCTAGAGAAAATTAAGGCAGGAAATTTCTTTACCAATAGCGTATAAAACTAAATTATGCCTTTTTTTAGATTCTCTTTCCTCCTCTTTCTCCCTTTTAAGTGCACAGTGCATTTAGGAATCAAAACTGTATCTCAGGTCTTCATTACAAACCTTAATGGATTCATCCAGTCCAAATCAACCTGGCTCACTTTCTGTAAGTGTCTCATCTTCTGCTTGATATTCTGCGACATCCCCTCATCTTAGAGGGGGCTGTACAGAAATCTTTGAAGCTCAGCAAATCTTCATCTACTCAGGGCAGCTTCTGCTATTCAGTCAGCCCTGTGGGCATTCAAGAGCCCCTGAACGTACTCAGGTTTGCTCAAAACAGTTGGTTTGGAGAGTGGGCTGGGAGAGAAAGCTGAAGGTGACAGCAGGACTCCTGCCCAAGAAGTTTTATGGTCATGTCAGATCAGAAGGTTCCAGAAGTAAGAGTTGAGCGAACCTCATGAGTATATGGGAGAAGACAGAGGAGCCTCCTTTCACCACAGGACTCTTCTCTGACTTCAAAGGAGTACGAAAAAGAGAAGAAGCTCAAGTAGATAAAAAAGGTGTGGGGAGCACAGAAAAGGCTTCTCCTGTAACAGTACTGCCCACTGCCCGGGGTGGGAGGAAGATGCTTAGGAGTGGGAAAGGAAAGGGCCATAAGCTCTTTCCGTCTTGTGCACTCGTCTTCCCTTTTGAACACAGGAACATGGGCTAACGTTGGCCAGCTGTGGTCCCTTATACATTGTGTTGCCTTTTATCTATCCCTGGAAACTGTGCTTGATGAGCACTGGATTAAAGACCAGTGGAATCTAGAAGAAAGATAGTAAAATCAGAGCAGAAAATACAAAGTTGCGTTTCTCATGACTAGAAGATGATACCAGTGAAGTTTATCTCTACTTCATGCCCTTTTCTTTAGTGTTGCTTGGTATAGGGGACTTCTTTGATGAGACATTTTTGTTTAGTGTCAAACCTAATAAATCTTGTTTGAGTATGTATCCTACAAAAGTGACAACTGGACCAATTTATTCACTATTTATTACCATGAGGGGAGTTGTGTTAAGGTTGGATGTTCTGGTGTTATGACCTTAACTTTTCTGGTGTAAAAGAAAAGAGAACCGATCAGCTGTGTGTTCTGGGTTGTGGAAATAGCAGAGATAGGGTGCTGCTGCTGCTGCTTTCCACGTGAGAAGTCAACCTTCAGGAAGCTCCAAGAATGATCACAACTCTAATGTCATATTTAGAGGTCAATGCAAATGTCTTGAATTCATGGTGAAAATTCAGCCTGTGTTTCAGGACCGGCAGTTTCACCTAAGGAGTCATCAGAGTTGGAAAAATCACACTTTGGAGACTATCTTTTGCTCTAAACTGAGTATGTTGAGTCACTGGAGTTACTCTTTTCTACAACTTCAGTTTGTATTATCATTTCCATCACCTATGTCACATTGTCCCCAGCTGTGTTGGTGGTACCACCCAGCAGCTCATCTGGGAGTGGACTGGTTCCAGCTCAATTCTTGGATGTCTTGTATGACTCTGGGACACTGAAATTGGAGGAAGTTTTGAGCAAAAGGAAAAGAAAGAGGGTACCAGCCCCAGCTCCATCCCTACCCATGCAGCATGCTCCCCTCCCTGCTGGCTCTCTACACAGAACGGTAGAATTCAGATTCATAGAACAGTAGTGCCAAATCCCAGAAGTAACAAACAGGAAATTAAAGCAATCATTTAACCAAAGAACTTCATTTTAGGAATGTTTATTGCAGCTTTACATTTCAGAAGTGTCAAAGGACTGATGTAGGACTGCTGTTTTATTCATTTTGTTTTGTACTCAGCGGAGTCGGTGTAGGCTGCGTTTGTGTTGTCTTCAATGAAGCAGTTGTTGAATATATCTCTTTGACTGCTCCCCTACATCCTCTTCTATTCCTTTCATCTGGAGAAATCCGTGTGACTCCCTTCTCAGAAGCACGTGTTATATCTTGATGTTAGGACGTGTGCCATGAGCTGCTGGTTGTTTTTTTTAGTCTAAGGAAAAGGCATTTCTTAGCAAACTGGTTACTCTTCCTTGTTTAATTTGTAGCTTGGTTTGTTATCAGATCCCCACCTCTTATCTCGGGAGGATGCGAAGACAGCCTCGGGTGAGGACAGATAAACCCAACATTTGGGGTGATTTGTATTATTCTGTACTCTGGACTTGAGCATCCACACCCAACCAGTCCCTTTAGGTGCTGTTGTTGTTTAGGAGATGCTTGTGTGGGAATTGGAAGCAACCGGTAAACTGCAGGACAAACTGCAATTGGAGAAGACACCCAGACTGCCCAAAATGTGTCCAGGAGCATGTTATTTTCTCATTGCTGTCACAGTCCATTAAGAAGCCACAGTGAATCAGCGCAGTACAAATAAAATGTTTACCACAAGGCTTTACCAAGGCGACAGCTTTATTACAAACAGCTTTGACTTTAAAATATATATTCATATAACTACGTTGAATTCAAATAACTTGATTTTTAAGGAGGAAGAGCAAGTTGGTAATCCATTAGTGAGACAAATTTCCTGCAGAAGATCGGGGCTCAGTTAGAGCCTGCTGAATCTGAAGATAGGGGTTGGCAACCCCAGGTTACCTGTGGACTGGAATCACAACCGTTTGGGATGGTGGAGCTATTAATGTACTAAATCCCTGCTGGGATACCCCACCTTGGCCCAGTCTGTGCTTCCTCATCCACCAATGTGCAGTGGCAAGTGGACACGGGACAAGCTGCTTGGCAGCATCCCTTGGTCTATTGGATTTATCCTTCTTCATCTACTTTCCCAACCCTGTGCTCCACAACAACATTGAACTAAAAGACATGAGTTAACCCTTGATTCCCATCAGCGACGCATCGTCCTCCTATTTTAATTTCCCCCTTCAGCTAAGCTCCTGTTTGGAGGGATGTTGAGACATCTTGAGTGTCAAAAGTCAGATCCACCCCCTGTGCTTTGATTCATGGGATAAATCAGCAGAGGACCACAACGCGATCATGTCACCCTTTAGCCTTTTCAAGGAGCAGCGTTTTAGACAATCATGGGAACGAGAAACATAGTAAAACCAGGGAAACACAGTTTTGTGGCTCCTGAGGAAGTCAGTCCAGAAGGCTAATATCAAACAGTCTTGGTTTTGCAGCATTTTTCAGCATTTTTAAAATGCTATTTTGTTAGCATTAATGTTATCCTTTCAGAACAGAAGAAATGTTTAAGGCAGAAAGTCCAGGGCAGAAGCAGAAGTATTTTGAAAGCTGCTTATGTTTGGAGTTTAGCTGATGATTCTGTGATTTTTTTTTTTTTTTTTTTAAACCACCAGCAAAATAACATATTTAGATGTATTTTTTTAAAAAAAGAAATGCACCTCGGGGGAGACGGATTATACACTGGGCACTGTCATCAAACTCATGTTACCCTCACTGGTTTGTGTGTTGCAAACCTCATGGCGGGGAGTGAAACTCCTTGTTTCAAAGCCACCTTTGTGTTTCTCCTCCCCTTATGTGACCTTTGGTAGGGTTCTGGCCTCTCAGCGCCCCACCTGATGTGGGTTACATAGCCCTCCACACACAAAAATCTATTTTCCACCTTTTCCCAAAAGTTCTCAGTATAAGCACAGTAGTGAAAGGCATCCAGCTAGAGGAAAAATAATGTTTTCTGAAGGTTAAGCCTCAAGCTTTCTCCATGAAGCCTGTGTCAATATGTGGTCGGGCATTAAAAGCTTCTCAGTTTTTGATGGCGCCTGGTAACAGAAGCTCCAATTGAAGTTGGTGACAGACGAGGTAAGGTTGGTGGACCAAAACCTTCACCTAAACATGGGTGTCTGCCGTTGCAAAGCTCACGTTTTCTCTGTGCGGTGGGTGAGGTATCCACTGCTGTGCTGTGGAGGAGGACTTCATCGCAACGTGGTGGCACGTGAGGAGTGCCAAAAGCAGGGCAAGGCCTCCTAAGCTCACATGGTTGGCACAGCCAGTGGTGGCACAAGGCCATGTCCTTCACAGTGCCCAGTTGTTGTGTGTGTGCATCTGGCCACCCTTGGAGGGGTGTCCATCAGAGCTGCGCTTCTTTGGCTGTTCCCACCATGCAACATTTTGGCTGTTTAGGTGTCGTGTTGTGAAGGAAGAAAGGTGACTTTTCCTCCAATTAGTGGAATACTGTGAGTTTGGGCTGTGAATCGTTTCCATGGACAATGGAGGGTTGTGATAGAAACCTCTCTGGGAAGGATGAGATGCAGAAATTCACATTTCAAGCACCCGCATCTTGTTCTAGCCACGAAGTCACCATTGATGTCACTTCAATGTCACAAAGAAGAAAAGAGGGAGAAAGCATATGTGGTGTGTGATGCTACATTTGTGTAGTGGCTAGTGGAGGAAATTAATTGCAAAAATGGCTTTTCAGAAAGCGATGGTATCAAGTGACAGCTGAGAGCACCCAATCTGGTTTGTAAGTGTGCTCAGACAGGCCCACACCTTTGCGTCTTGTATAAGTGGGAGGTTTTGGTTGGTGAGGACTTGTGGTTTTGGTCTCAGGGAGCACAGTGACTCAAAAAACAGTTATTGTAAAAATGCTTTTTTTTGTTGTTGACAGCTAATGCCCCACTGTTTCGAATTTTGTCAATATTCAATGTAAAGTTGGTCTCCTAAAAATCTAATTACTTCTCAAGAGAGTTTTAATTCCATGGCTGGGGTGGCACCTTGGTGTTCTGCACGGGGTGGAGGAGGTCGTAAAGGAGGATATTTAATTTTTTTTAGAGTATAATCTGACTCAATCATGGGATTCTTTGTCCCTCTGCTAGTTCTTCTGTGAGGTATATCAGGGAGGCTTAGCAGTGTCCTACTCTGTGAAACCCACTGAGTAAACATTCCCCCTTGGCACAAGGATTTTTTTCTTAACTTTAAGTAAAATTGGCAACAGAGGAAAGGGGTGAGGGGAAGAGATTTTTATAGAAGCTGCTATTACTGGGCAAACTGGGATCTCCAGGAAAGAGGCACTTGTGCTGATGGGCCAAGAGCTTCCAGGACTTCGGTTAATTTAGGTTGGAAAACATATTTAGTGAAACATTCAAGCTTCCCTGTATGCTGAGGCTGATTTTAACCTAAACATGTGAAGGCCATTAGGACACAGTACATGCTTTGGATTAAAATGTGGCTCTGGAGTTGCATAGAAATTGGCTTTGTTTAGGGTTAAGTTTGGGGGTTTTAAACAACTTCATTTCAATTTTATGTGTTTTTTTTTTCTAAGGGGAGATGATAGTTTGGAGTAATGGTAACAGTTACTGCAGAGGTGACTGATAGCTAGATTTCAGTATGTTTGGCTGGATATTCACCGTACCTACATCTAGGTTGGACCTGTCAAACAACTTTCATTTCTACTTGAGTAACATTTTTCTAAGAAATCTGATTTCTGCTGTTTTATTCAAGTAGTGTAAATTTAGTGTTTTTCTACTTTCAACTGTGTTCTAGACATGCTCAGTTTTTCACCCTAACTATTAAAACCTGAAGTACTTGATAATGATCATAGAATCATAGAATTGCCTGGGTTGGAAGGGACCTTTAAGTTCGAGTCCAACCATCAACCTCACACTGACAAAACCCATCACTAAACCATGTCTCTAAGCACTAGGTCAACCCGGCTTTTCAATCCCTCCAGGAATGGGGCCTCAACCCCTTCCCTGGGCAGCCCATTCCAAGGCTTCAGAACCCTTTCCGGGTCAACATTTTCCCTACTCTCCAATCTGAACCTCCCCTGGTGCAACTTGAGGCCATTTCCTCTTGTCCCATCGCCTGTTCCTTGGGAGAAGAGACCGACCCCCCCTGGCTACACCCTCCTTTCAGGGAGTTGGAGAGAGCCAGAAGGTCTCCCCTCAGCCTCCTTTTCTCCAGGCTGAACACCCCCAGCTCCCTCAGCCTCTCCTCAGGAGACTTGTTCTCCAGACCCCTCATGATGGTGACGATGATGGCAATGGAGACCTTAAGGATGGTAACAAGATGCAGCATTCACTACGTAATCCTAGGTCAGATATTAAAGTTCTTGCTCTTCTAAAATCAAGATAAATGCAAGTCTGCTATTCTGTCTCCATTGTCCAAAGTGCTTTTAAATCAGTGTGTTGGATTGTATGGGAGGGCGGAAGCATTTATCGATCCATAGTGATCTAAGTTGATATATTTTACTTTGCATGCGAAAGTGGCTGAGAGATCATGAGGGTCTCCCTTGCACTGGGAGAAATACTTTATTTTCTGTTGATTTCCCTGGCCAGCCATGGATGGAAAAGCCAGTGAGCTGTTCTTTTTAGGAGGCCCAATTTAATTTTGGCTCATCATCATTGGGTTGTCATCATCAGTGGCTCATTTTGGAGATCTGGGGCTGGAGGTAGGTCAGAAGTGAGCTCTGACAGCTTCTTCCCATTGGTGCCTCCTTGAAAGGGGGCTGCACCAGGAGCACAGAGCAGTCACTGGTATCACTGGAATGGTTCTTGGCTTGTCAATGGCCAACAAGATGGACTACCCAGAAATCTTCATGCTAGTCTTCATGCCTAGAAAAATTTTTAAATTTCTGCTGAGTTCCATTCAGTTCAAAAGCCACGTATCGACCTATTAATCCATCGAAAAAGCTATTTAAACCCACCCTCTCCAGCCTTTCTAATGTCTCATGATTTATGTGATACAGAAGCATGAAGGCACAGAGTTGCTGTACTTCCCACAGGTGAGATTGAGCCCTTTCCAATGTTATTTAGTTGAACTCAATGATCTCTTTAAGTTCTTGGTGAGAAAATGAGGATTATTTAGGAAAACAGATGATTACACAGGTCTTCTTGTTGCAAAGGTTTTCTAGTGTGCTGTATCGGTTTGTAACAAACAAATTAGATTTAAAAAAAAAAAACAAACCAAACAACAAAAAACCCAGCTACTAGTTCAGTGCCTTAATTTTGTGTTAATCACAAAAGGTGATTGGAAGAAATACTAGATATTGTTAAAAATAAGGGTGCTCCTGCTCCTAAAAACTTACGTAATGCTGTAGAGGAGAGCAGAAGCTGGCAGTTGTCTGAGGCAAGGATCAGAGAGGTAACAAGGTGGAATTAGGCAGAATTTGCAGGGGCAGGGGTGAGGTGGGGGGACAGGGCAAGGGATTTTAGAGCAATAAAGGCTAAGGATGAGCTGTGTGAGGTGCTGGCTCACAGCAGCTGAGAAACACACCGAGGACTTTGAAATGCTAACCTAGCTCCTTCTCTAATTTCTTTTTTTTTTTTTTTCCCCTCCTCCTCTCAGGCTTCCCTCTGTGTTCATGAAGTCGATTTTAAGGGAAATTTGAGCTTATGTAATAGATACATAACTTTCTCCTGCTTATGCATATTTCATGTTTGTTTCCTATTAAAACATTCTGGTTACGACCGTTCTTCTTTCCCTGAGAAAGATAATTAGAGCTCTGTCTTTTTTTGGTTTTTGTTTTTTGTTTCTTTTCCCTGCCTGACACATTTTTTCTGTAAATACAATGCTGTGGCTTTGAGTTCAGAGTTGAGCTCCACTGGAAAGACTTGAAACCTTTATTTTACAAGTATTTAAATGCTTATAGGAACTAAAGCATGTATAGAGCAGATACTGAAATTAGAATTAGAACTTTCTTTTTAAGGAAACCTTTAATTTCGGGTGTGTTACCTATGCCAAAAAAGCAGAAAAACCAAGACACTTTGTTGGTTTCTTTAATCAACAATTTTTATTTTATGACTTATTTTTTTAGGAAGAAACTAATTATTGGAGCACTTAACTGTCCTCTGATAAAAACATGAGTGTTTGGGTTGCAAGCTTGGCTTGCACTCTGCTTCCCTCTGTGTATCCCTGTATTGCTAATGTTGCAACCCTTACTGGTTTACACTGGGAAAATTTTTGATAAGGAGAAGATGGTCTTGCCTTACTCTTTTAGACTGTGAAAAATTTTTATTAGATAGGAAAATGGGGTATTAGGAGGCCATTCCATATTAGGCTTATTCAAGAGATGATAAACCAGCTCTTGCTCTGTAGAGAAGTACCTTAAGGGCTTGATGTTACTTTCTAAAACACCAGTCTAGTTTGCGTGACAAATGCTCTAAATCTTGTAGCATTTATAATTCATTGAATCTCAGCCTTTATCCCTATTTGCCAAAGCTTATAAAATATACATTTGCAGCTCGGTGGTATATGAGTGTTCCCAACAGTAATTTCTTGACTTTATCATCGCGGTTTTCTTGAGTGCTGACTCTCTCGGACTTTGATGCCAAGTTGGGATCTCAATACCTGGGCTTTTTCTTTTTTTCCCTCCCCCTGCACACACAAGCCCCTTGTAACTATTCACTTTATAGCCTGGTTGTCTTGACCCTGGCCAGTCGTACAGCTGTATTTTTGCAGCCTACGTTTCTATTCAGGTTTTCTTGATCCTATTTTTACGCTGGATTTCAGCTGCGGTTTTCTGCTGAAGGAAAGAAAAATGTAAGAATAGTTAATATAGTCTAGTCAACTCTTCCAGCAAGGAATTAATTTCTGTGTTTTGCTTTAATTTTGTTGTGGCCTTGAGGAGCTATGTCTTAAAAACTGTGCTCAAAAACCTGTCTGATGCTTAGGCTTCAGTGAAATCCGTCTGAGGTATTAAATTAGTTTTCATCACTGAACCTTGGTATTGCTTCTGAAAACACAGCGTTCTGTCCAGAGTCCCTTTCTCCTGGGACAAAAGTTTAAAAACACAAAAATTCAGTTTCTAATCCCAAATCTAGAGTATTACACTAGTTGCATATGCTTTTATTTATTTGCTGACTGCAAAGATGGGATGGAAATATTTATTACCCATTTTAAAGACATTCTCAAAATTCTTTGACCAGTTATATACAGGACTTTGAAGCTATAATTTTTAAAGATGCCAAGAAATTGTTGTTCTCTCCATCAGAAGGATTCCCTTCAAAAGAGCCCGGCGGCCAACAGCTTGCTAGAGCTCAGCCATTGAATTCAATCTTGCAAATGCAAATCCAGAAGCAGCAGTGGGGTCAGTCTGAAGCTAGTAAAGACACATTGAACCTGCTAGCTTTACTGTTTGTTTGGGGGGGTTATGTGATTTTAATTCCAATATTATTCCTTTGTGTGTGCCACCATACCACTGTAAAGCGGTAGGAATTGTTGATTTTCCTCATACTGTTCTTGGACTGTTTTTATTCTCGATGAAATGGAGCTTGTGTTGCAAAAACGAATCAGCTGAGCCATGAATATGGACAACATTTGCCAAAACACTTCTTCAGATGACTTTGTATGATGGTACTATATGTACCTGAGAACATATTGCTACCTTAAACGTAGCTGCCTAAAAGCAAGAGGCTTGTAATTATTTTTATTTGCATGTGTTGTAAGTGAGCACTTAACACACTTTGCCTGCTTTGCATAGAGCTTTCAGTCTAAAGAGAAATAATTCAAAGGGTGAAACTCACAGATGAGTGGATTTGTCTTAGAAGAGGAGGATTTACGAGGAAGAGCATTGTTAGAAGATGGGAAAGGACAGGCTGATTCAAGCAAGAAGAGTTGCAGTAGGGCCAGGTGGAATTAGCTGTGAAAGAATGAGCTGGAATACATAAAACCAAACATATGGGTCGCAAGAAAGGCATGGAGACAGGTAGCGGTGAGGAGGAGGTCAAGCAAAATGAAAACTCTGTCTGATTGGGCAGAATCACAGAGCCACAGAATCACATGGAGTTGTGGAAAGGACCTCTGGATATCATCTAGTCCAACCCCCTGTCAAAGCAGGTCCACCCAGAGCAAGTCCCACAGGAACGTGTCCAGGTGGGGATTCAATGTCTCCAGAGAAGGAGACTCCACCACCTCTCTGGGCAGCCTCTTCCGGGGCTCTGCCACCCTCACAGGAAAGAAGTTCCTCCTCGTGTTTAGGTGGAACTTCTTATATTCAAGTTTGTGCCCATTTCCTCTTGCCCTATCCCTTTGCACCACTGAAAAAAGGCACCCAAGGAAAGACTAGAGGAGTATGATTTGAATGTTGGAAGAAGGACTTGCAGAATTTTGAATGAGACTAAAGCCCATGGGAAAAAAAAATGCAGCAGAGAAGAGATGCTGAAGTAAGAGGCAGCTTCAGATCCTTCAAAACTTGTTCTCCTTCCATTCCTTTTGTGGAAGCTTAGGTGGAAAGGTTGGGAGGACTCATGGGAGGGAATCGGATACGGCAGCAGGACTATGAGTCTCAGTCCTAAGTGGTTGGTGCAGTTGTAACTGATGGCTAAGACCAAGAAATGGCCTTTTTGGAAGAAGCTGTGTTATTTGGCCAGAAGTTGAGAGTCAGCTGTTAAGGCAGCATCAGCTGAAAATTATACAAAAGTTATGCAAGCAGTAGCAGCTTAATATGTCTAATGAGTATGGGTTGCACATACTAAAATTGGAAACCTTTTCACCAGCATTTTCAACCACTAGATTTTTGGGAGCCTGCAAGATTCCACTTGAAGAGGGTGTGATCCCCACACCTTGTAAAATCAGGCCCTTTCAAGGAATCTCAACCTGGATGCTCAAAAATGTGCAGCTTCAAAATCTCCTATCTATAAAAACTCCATGTGAGAAGTAAAACTCTGCGAGTTTGTGTTCATGGTGTCCTTCGGACTTTTTTCCCCTCTTTCTACTCTTCCACATGCAAAGATGTGCAAGAAAAATGTGTGGTTTTTAGACCTATCAGAGTCCAGTCAGGATCAGGACAACCTTCAAGTCAAGTCATCCTGACCCAGCCTCTCTGGTCCCTTTCCTGAAGACTGACACGATAATATTCGGTATTTGTGATTCTGATAAATTTATTTTTTATTTTATTAAACTTCTGGAGTGTCTGAAGAGTATTAATTACTAACATATTGCGTTCACATTCTTATTTTATTTACCCAGATTTATTTCTTTTTAGGATAGTGAAAACACCTACAGCCTATACATGTTTTAAAGAACTAATGTAATTAAATCTTTATTGTAATTCACTAAGATATTTTTTCTTTTTTTTAGACAATTACTTTTCATTAATATGCCCATATACCCAGTGCTCCCAAGCCAAAGATTTTTTTCTTACATGCGGCAGATATATTTACAGAAGCCTTTACCTATTTATTTTCATGTTGGGCTCTGTTATCAGTCTGTAAGTGGCACCAAAAAGGTTGAGTGTAAAGATAAATAAATAAATGCAGGACAATAAAATACCCTTGGAAGAAAACATCTCAAGCTGATCCAAGTTCTAGGATTCTGAGTAATTCCTTTGTCTTAGCTCAAATCCATCCTTGCTGTTGTTTATACATACTCTGGGATTAAAAGATCTGGCAGGCTTTTCTGGGGCTTTGTGCTTTACTGTAGCTTCAGGCAACACCAGAGAGCAGGGATGATTTTGGGGAGGTTTTGTCACAAATCAGTGCTGGGCCACAGCAGAGCTGACGCCCGCAGCCCCGACTGTGCTCTCTGCGGGGGCTTGGTTAAAAAAACCCAGCAGTTGTTTGACCAGTGGGTGAAGGAGATGTAGGCAAAGATGTTGGGTGGGAAGCTCTTGGTGTTCCTCTGCTTACTGATGAATGGAGGTTTGTTGAATTTGCAGGGGGTAGAGCATCTCTGAAGAAAACGCAAGGGTTTGAGGGGACTGAATGTGGATGTAGAGTCTTTATTTAGAACATACCAGCTTTTATTTTTTTTGGTGGTGTATAAAATGCCCATTGATTTTGATGGGACAGCACAAGGGATGAAGCTATCCCATCAAGGGTAGATGCAAGCACTGATAAGCTGGGATTTCACAAGGGATATTCCACAAAATAAGGCAAAAAAGACTGATTAAACTACTGTAATACGGGAGAAGAACAAAAATTATTTGTTGAATAAAGCCCCTGCTAGCAAAGCTGTAAAAATACCAAAAAAAGTACCAACCAAAAAAAAAGGAAAAGAACTGTTTTTACAGATGACATATTATTGCAGTTTACTCCATGTACCACATTCTCTGTTGAAAATTCCTCTGTCTGGTTTACTTAGTATAAATAGATTTAGACCATGAGGATAATTCATCTGGGCAAAAGTTGGCACTAGCACAGTAAGAAGAAAAATGGGCAAGCCATAAACGGTTTCATTTTAATTATTATATTTCTTGACATAAGACAATTTTTAAATCACGGCCAATGTCAGACTGGGATAAAATTGGTCCAAGATTATGTTTCCATAAGTATTATCTTGCAAAGCTGCCAAACTATCTGCTGAATAATGGTCTGCAGTTCTATTTGTTCATCTTAATTTTATTTTTATTTTTTTTTACAGACGCATTATGAAAGCGGAGAGTATATTATACGACAAGGTGCTCGAGGGGACACATTCTTTATAATCAGCAAAGGAAAGGTAAGATGAGGCTCTTCGCAGGCGAGTGGGACAGTGACGATGGTGGTGATGCGCTCTGGAAATTCATTGCCAGCCAGAGCTTCCCCTTTCCCTTCCCTGGGGTGCAAAAGTTGCAAAACTTGATGTTTAATTAAACTCCTTGGCGCTGTATCAGTAGTGAAAAGTGGCCTGAAGGAGAAATATTAGATCTCAGGCTATTTTACACATGTGCTCACAGTGAGCGCTTAGGGGTTGAAAATAGTTGTTGAGTCTCAGTAAGTGACCAAAAACCTCAATTCTTTTTTAACAATCTACCCTACGATACTCAGCGTTTTCTTTGCTAAGTAGCCCTCTTACAAGGCTGACTTCCAGACTTCATTCCCATGGCTATCACTTCTCAGCTTCTCCCAATTAAATAATAGGAAGTCAGAGAAGTCTGAGCTTTCTCCTTGGGGGAAAAAAAAGGTCTAAGTTTTTTTTCCACTGCTCACAGATAAAATATGCTTTTAGACCTCTTTTCCCATAAAATCCTGATGGGATTTTATAGATAGAGTTTTTTTTTTTTCTTCCATTCAACTTCATTTCTTTAACTGGCCTAATACTATTACACTTGAGAAACATTTGGTTTCTTTCCACATAGAGGATGGAGATTGTCAAGGGAGTACACAGAGATTTCCCACTGCAGATGAGATGTGATGCACAGAAAGTAAATACAAATGGGTAAATATGCTTGAAAGTAGGCCAACCTTCATCTCCTGGTTCGTGGATCTGATGTTTGCACCAAGGCACGTATTAACTTTGGCCTTGCGTAACTGAGGGTAGTAAAAACCCCATGGCATCTGTAGAGGAAGAGTGTGGGCGTTGTACACACCATTGGGCTGTTTCCCAAGGCAGCTGTCAACTCTCGGGTGCTAAAATGAGATTTTCACCATCGTCTACCATTCTCTATCTCTGGGAGCTAATCCTCATCAGAAGAAAAAAGTGGGTTTTTTCAGATGAGTTAGTTAATCATGGACAAATTTCTGAAATGAAGATAATCACGGGCTGCAGAAAGCTGATGGTATTCCCTCATGCCCTTTCATTTCCCTCTACTCAGAAGTAATATGTAATCTTCTTCTAGATTAAGGACAACAATGATGCAGGCTTCAAATCCTTTTGGGTTTTTTTCCCCCCTTTTTAATGGGCAAAAATAATGGGAGGGTGTGCCTCTTTCCCCAGCTTCAAAACACTGTTGAGTGTTTGAAACCCTTCTTGCCATGTTGGCCAACCTGTTGGCAATGAGGGTTTCACCCCACTTGGTCATGTGGATCCCATCCCTTCCTAGCAGTCCTCAATCTTCAAAGAACGGTTGTAAAAATGAAATTCCCTTTTATACCATCCAGGCAACTAGTTCTTGACCTCAAGCCCTTTCACCTCACCTTCAGGATGGAGGAGAAAACCACCCACCGCTCCAGAGCCCCATGCTCCTGCTTGAGATGCTCCTTGGCTTTATCTGTGGCCTCTGCTACTTTCTGTGACAGCTGATGGCCAGAAAACAGGAGCTAAAACAAAGCAATGTACATGGGCTTGCTGAGGAATTCCCAGACCTCAGCTGGGTCCTGAGGGCTTGACAGAAATTCTTGCAGGGAGAGTTGAATTATGCCCAGTTTTCTCTTCCAAGCTTCCTGATTTTGCGAAAGAGCTATCACTGACTGATGGAAGATGGACAGAGTTGAAGAATGTTTAATTGTAATGCCTGAATTGGGACATAAGAGCTACACAGTGGATGTAAGAACTAACCCATGCTAGGGATACAGCCCCGGGTAGGAGGAATGGAGCCTTAGCAGTGAAACATGGGAAAAATAGCAATGAGATACAGAATTAACAAATCAATGTATGCTGCCTGGGACTTGCTGAAGCAGGGGCACGTAATGTCCCATGCTAAAACCTGACTCAGGCATCCTAATAAGCCAGAAAAAATGCTGGCTACAGCTCATGTGCCTGGGACTTCACGTGTACTTTCAGTTTTCAGCAGCATCATGTGAGTATTAGAGTTTTATCAGCAAGAGCTACTTATAAAAAAATCTGCCTCACCTTTTATGTCAGGGAGTCTGTAGTGACAGTCAAGTGAACAGAGAAGGCTTTTTACATTTCTGAGCCCAGCACTTCTCTCAGAAATGCTTAGAAGGACTTCTGCTCCCTTTCCTTTCAGCCCATGCTCCCTGGATAGTTCTTTTAGGAGCAAAATCCTTTTCCCCCTTTTCTCTCTCAACTCCATTCATCACACTTGATCCCACTCCTGAGCTTGTTTACTTTATTTATTTTAGCACACTTCCTGGAGTCCAAGTGAATAGAAATCAAAACTGTGTTCAAAACACCCTGGATACAGAAATCTGTTGAATAATATGTCAGATGAAAACAACTCGGTCCTTTCTGGTTGCTAAATGCTGCTGATCCGCAGCTGTTCTGTACCTTGCCTTCACCCAGAGTCAACGTGTGCCATGCTGGGCCATTGTACACCATTTTCCCTTTAAAAGCCAGGGCATGGCACCAATTTAATGCCGGATTGTGCAAGTTCTTCAAATTGTGCGAGCTATTCAAATAGCTCGTTGCTTTCAACCACATGGAAATCACACTCCTGTAGTCCCTTAGCCCTCGTTGCTTAGGATCAGCCAAGCTCATGGAGGAAGAGCTTGAATCTGCATTAAAGTTCCCTTTGTTTGTCCAATATATTTTTTTTCATCCCCTACAAATCCTCCTGGCTCATCCATTACATGTTCCCTACCCTCGTCTGATCTTGGGTGAGTCACTGCAGATGTTAAATGTGGTGTGATGTAGATGGAGCGCTCATTAATGACTGAAACCCACTGGTTTTACCATCCGTAAAAGTGACAGGAGAAAGTGCAGGCCACAATTGTAAATTTAATAGTGACATTAAACTGGGATGTCTCTAAATCCAGAAGGATGTGTCTGATGTCCCAGGTTTTGGCTTTGTGAATTTGCATATGCAAAAGCTCTGATTAGAGCTAACCAGCCTGTAAAGGAGAAGCATATGGGAGATTTTCCCTTGTATGCAAGGTATACCCAGAGTTGCTCATCCCAATTAAATTTTGGACAACTCAGGCTTTGGAACATCTGTCCCTCTCCACTGACCGTAGACAAAGCCTAGGCAACTAGATTTATAGATGGTTAACGTTGGGAGAGGTGATCCTCACCATGCACTGATAGCAGGGAGTTGTATTTCACCTGCCTTCTCATACTGTAAGAGGAATGAGATATCTCTGATAACAGCTGAAAAGGAAGGAGGAGTCATTGCATCAAGAACATTCATCTTTCATGGAGCCCTTTGCATCCTTGGTAGGTCATGCCATTCTCAGCAACAGCGGGATGTATTCAAGGATCACCTTCTCCAAGCTTAGGACCAGTGCATCCCAAGAAGGAAGAAGTCAGGCAAAAAAGCCAGGAGGCCTGCGTGGATGAACAAGGAGCTCATCGACAAGCTTAAAAGCAAAAAGGAGGCCTACAGAGGGTGGAAGCAAGGACAAGTAGACTGGGAGGAGTACAGAGAAATTGTTGGAGTAGCCAGGAACCAGATTAGGCAAGCTGACGCCCAGACAGAATTAAATCTGGCTGGGGACATCAAGGATAACAAGAAAGAGTTCTATAGATTTGTCAGGGATAAAGGCAAGACTAGGGAAGATGTGGGCCCTCTCAGGAAGGAAACAGGAGACCTGGTCACCCAGGATATGGAGAAGTCTGAGGTACCGCTCAGGAAGGAAACAGGAGACCTGGTCACCCCGGATATGGAGAAGTCTGAGGTACCAAATGACTCTTTCATCAAAAGAAGCGTGGCCAGCAGGTCAAGGGAGGTGATTCTGCCCCTTTACTCCATTCTGGTAAAACCCCACCTGGAGTAATGCTTCCAGCTCTGGGGGTCCCAATGTAAAAAGGACATGGACCTGTTGGAACAGGTCCGGTGGAGGGGCACGAAGATGATCAAAGGGCTGGAGCACCTCTGCTATGAAGACAGGCTGAGAGAGTTGGGATTGTTCAGCCTGGAGAGGAGAAGGCTCTGGGAAGACCTTAGAGCAGCCTTCCAGTACCTGAAGGGCCTACAGGAGAGATGAGGAGGGACTCTTTATCAGGGAGCAGAGCGATAGGACAAGGGGTAATGGTTTTAAATTCAAAGAGGGAGTTTTATTTTAGATACTAGAAAGATCTTCTTTGCTGTGAGGATGGTGAGAGCCTGGCCCAGGTTGCCCAGAGAAGCTGTGGCTGCCCCATCCCTGGAGGGGTTCAAGGCCAGGCTGGATGGGGCTTGGAGCAACCTGGTCTGGTGGGAGGTGGGCAGGAGAGTTGGAACTCTTTAAGATCCCTTCTAACCTGAACCATTCTGTGATGTCAGGGGCTTTGTCGTTACATGGCAGCTGGGATTTATATCCTGTACTGGCATGGGAAAACAGAGCCAAGAGTGTTCAGATGATCAGTTATTATTTTTCTTCTGAAATTATTTCAGAAAATGAAAAGGATCCCCTGGTGGTAGGAAATCATCACTCAGAGATGTGAAGTCATCTTCTTGTTCTTTTAGTGCCAAGTTCTTCAACTTAAGCTTACACTAGGTTATACTAGTGTACAGTGTTACAGTGGGTAGAAAGTCTGGTTTTCATCAGCAGTAATTGCTTTTCTCTTTCACTGTGAAAATAAAAACATAAGATGGTATTTTCCTTTAAACCTCAATGAAATTTTCATTTTTGATCCAGCTAGAGTTATCTCCTCCCTGAATTTGAAAGATAATAAAAGGGAGAGTAGGCATCTTTCATCCTGTAATGCTCCAAACTGTTTCGTTTCAATTATGCCTAAATGTAGATTATTTTTGTTATTCCTTTCCCTTAAGTGAAGGGAAGAAATCATGTGGAACAAAGCTAAGAGAAGCCTATGCCTTGTGTCTGTCTGATAGACAGAAAATATTTGGAACCTATTTTTGCTGCTGACTCCTTACAGGCAATGACTGTGCTTGTGCAGCCAACTCTATGGTTAGAGTTAAAAATCTTCAAAAACCCACAATTACTGCATTTTTACAAGAATAGTAGGTACCTTAGTGGAAAATAACTGCTTATTTTCTTGGAGGGTTGGTTGGTGATGCTGAGGGAAGAGTGCAGGACTCTGGAGAATTAGGTAGTTCCCACAGGAGATAAGGACCGGAGCTTTTCCCAAGAGATCCGGGAGATGTTGGATCCCTCTCTGAACAAACAGGTTTTATTTGTTAATTAAAAGTTTTCTAAATGCTGCGGGGTTTTGACTTTTCAACAGGTGAATGTTACTCGTGAAGACTCCCCCAGTGAAGATCCAGTCTTTCTCCGTACTCTAGGGAAGGGAGATTGGTTTGGAGAAAAAGCCCTTCAAGGGTAAGTGCTCCTTATGATGTGGCTTTTACATTGAGATGATTTTTCAATGACTTCTGCAGCCTTCAGAGGGCTCTTGCTGTTTGGAAGGTGATTTGGAGTAGATTTATGCATTTGGAGTCAAGCATTGTCACCTGGTGCTGCTTGTCCCACCTTAGTGGGGAAATAAGGTTTGTCTTGCATTTGAGTGGCCAAATAAAGATCTTTCTGTGCTTGTAGACATCAGAAAATAGTTTATCTTTGCACTGTTGTTGTGGTATGAGAAAACCCATAACCATTTATTGTCCTTTAGACAAGTGTTCTATCACCTGTGACCCCTCTCCACACGGGAAGGGGAACCAGGGAAAACAAGGAAAAACGAGGGTTGAAATATAAATACGTTGAATAGGGTGAGATAAATAATTAACAATAATACCAAAGACCCAGTATTAATCTCGATACTGATACATGATATACAGGAGTTGTACTCAGCTGATTCCATCCTAGGGAAGCCGTGCACTCCCAGCAGTGGGTAACAAACGTGGGACACTGCGAGTGCAACAGCTTTGGGAGGAAGGGAAGGGCTCAGGGTCCGGCACCGGAGCAAGGAGGTCTCTGGACCCTCCACCATCAAGGGAGAGAGGAACTGCACAGCAAACTTTCTAATTTATATTGAATGTGGCGTTCGTGGTATGAAATAATCCTGTTGGCCAGCCTGGATTCAAATGCCCAGGCCTTGCTCCTCCTCGTCCCTGCACCTGGCAAGGCTTGAGAACACTGAGACCTTGAATCCCACAGAGCCTGGCTGGCTATAAAGTACATATTTTCACAAATTCAGACACTAGAGTCTTCTAAAAGTGCCATTTTCTCGAGCATCATAAGAGAAATTAGTCCTGTGTCACTCAACCCAGGACAACTGCCTTCTCTGACCATGCATTTGAAGGTCAAAATGTGTGATGGTTTACAAGTGGAGTATTTTTCATGTACAGTAAGAGCATAATCATGGTCTTATTGATGAGGCTGAAGGCGGGGCAGCTGTCGTGGTTTTTACGTTGTAAGTGGAGTATTTTTCATGTACAGTAAGAGCATAATCATGGTCTTATTGATGAGGCTGAAGGTGGGGCAGCTGTCGTGGTTTTTACTTATTGTGTATATATGATTTTGGTGGAGGTGGGAATTCTATGTGAGTGACCTGTTTTATACAAACATTTTCCTTCGGGGATGAATTAAAAGAATCCAATATTCAACAAGTGATTATTATAAAAATATGCTTTATTTCCATAGGAGGGAATAAAAACAGAAGTAGTAAAACACATGCTTTAGGCAGGGATTTGTGCCACCCATTTATCTCACTGGACAAACATCCCACCCTGGGTGTTTGTCTGAGCATAAGAGCTATTGGGCTTTTTTTTGATGCCAGCTAAATCAGCCTTCTTCCAAAAAGAAGGAGGCAGAACATTTGAAGGCCAAATTTCATGTCATTTCCTGGCAGCCGGGGAGACGTATCCAGCACTGAACACAAGTCTTGCCCCTGCAAATGTGTATCTTAATTATAAAATAATATGGTTGTTAAATAAATGTCCTTATTTCGAGTACTTTTTTAATACTAAGATAGAAAACATTATTTAGTCTGGAGTGGACAGTCTTATGGAGAACGATGAGGACAAGGACAGAAAAGCAAATTTTTAGGAATATGAGAAGGCTCTTTCTCCTTCAGAAATTCTGTTTCCCATAGGCCCAGCCCAAAAGAGGAACAGTCTGAGCCATTGCCTCCTTACTCTTCCATTGTGTATTACATCATATATTACATTTAGATAGAGCTGTTGTCTTGGGGATTTCACCTGGTTTGGGGATCAAGAAGGAGCTCCAGACCATGGGGCAAAAGAGCAGTGGCACGTGGCTGAGGGCTGATGTTTCAGAGAGGTGGTGATGGAGCCCACCTTGATGAGCTGGAGTGGGATTTTGAAAGAAATAGTCAAAGTTTGGTTCACGCCACTTTGACCAAAATGCCCAACTCTTGAGGTCTCTCCCTCAAGTCTAACCATTCCATGATTCTATGATCTTCAGTTGTGTTGCTTTATAAATCCACATGGGTGTATATTTGTGATGTAATTAAGCCAAAGCAAAACTCGGAGTTACTTGACCATGAGCAAAACCATAGCAGAATGACAGCCAGTTTGAGGAGATGAGAACATCTCGGCAACCAACGTGAAGGATTTTAGGGCATGGCTTATGGAAAAAGTGTGGGAATTTGGGAAGCCATCCTGCCTCTGGGGTCCTGGTGGGTCAGTTTGCAGATGGGGATAGCTGGAGGAAGCTCCTGCTTGGCACAGAGACCCCCAGCCAAAGGGTGTCCATCCTCCCTTCATCCTTCTCATTTTTAAAGAACAAAATACAGCACTTTTTTGTTTATTTTTTCTAAGTGTGTTTGTGGTGCACAGGCTGAAGCAGAAATTGTGGTCTCTGGGTCGTGCAGGGAGTGTCTGCTGTGGTGACAATTGTAGTGATATTTGAGCTACAGTAACAGATTTATATATCTACATTTTTTCTTACCTTCACAATGATTTGAAATAGTATGGTAGTACCTGTGTCTCATGGGACATAACAGCATCTTCCTTTTGAAAGAATTTGTATCATTTCCCATTTATATCTCTGCCTCTGGGGGCTCTTGTGTAGTTATTTTCTCAATGTTACAGAAACTGTTTCTCCTCTAATTCCCCCAAATCCCTGGTGTATGTTTTGTGCGCTGATAATCTGCAGGAGCAATAAAACAATATATATGTGCCTGAGTAGAAGTGTCAAAAGACAATTTTCTTGCTGACCATCCAAAAGTTTTATGCCATATTTCCTACTTAAAATAGTGTGAATTGCTGTGATTGAATTGTCCTCAGGCACCAGAATGTAGTAGTAATGCACGGGGAAATGCTAGTGCCTCTTTAAATCAGAAAAGCAGCTGGCAGTGGCAGAGCTTATTTATTCATATGTTAATGTAGGAACTGAATATGATCCCAAAACCTTTTTAAGAGGTCTGATGGCTGAGACGAGAATGAGATATCAACAAATAGGACATTAAATATTGGCAATGCTATAGGCTTGTTTCTTTTTCTAACATGTGGTTGGTTGCATCACTGCAGCCAGGGTTATGGTTCCAACTCCAGAATTAATCATTTTTATTAAATTCCTATAAATGCTGCAAGAGATACTGGGGTCCTGCTCACACCCCTCTTCTCCCTGCTCTAATTCTGATATTCTTTTTGTTGAGTTACAATGATGCTGCTGCTAAACTGACATTTACATTGGTCCTTTCCCCAATTAAGAACCTAAAATTCAGTTTTTCATTAAAAACTTAATTGCCCAAACCTGAAAACCTGTTAAAGTGCCCCACCTTGCTGTCCTGCTATCTTCTTTCTTGCCCTTTCTTATCTTGCTTCTTAAGTTTTTCATTTATTTTTTTCCCAGAAATTCTTTTCCTCTGTTGCTACCTAATGATGTTTGGAGGACTGCAGGGATTTATTTACTCAGGTCAAATGCTGAGGGAATAAGACCAGTTCTCACCAGTTAGAAAATAGCTAACTTGGTAAATGGTAAAATGAATTTGCATGCTGGTGTCTTCAAATATTTTGGTTTTGCAAGACCTGCACACAGCTGCCTTGGCTGTCCTAGGAGGGAGAAGTGCAGGCTGGAGTGCCTTTTCTTTTATGTTACTACAGTTTAATTTAAATATTTTATTTTTGTAAAAAAAAAAATAAATATACAGATCAGTCTGCTTGTCAGACTCATCTTCATTCTTGCAGTACCCATTCCTGCAGGGTATTTTTCACACCCCGTTGCTGTCAAACACTGCCTGTTCTTCCCTTTCATTTGCCACACAAGGATTTCTGCTTATTCCAAATCACCTGTTGGGACTAAGTTTTAATGCACTAAATACCCTGTCATTTCTCCCAAATACCCTGTCATTTCTCCCAGCTGTTGCTGTGCCTGGACAGTTGTGTCTAGAAATGCTCTTTCGATGTCCTTCACTCCTCAGTGAACATAACAGTCACGTTTCATCTTCATCGGACGCCTTCCTCACTATACCATTCTTCCACTAAAATCTTATCATCTGCTGACCTATTAACGTAATCCTCTTGAATTTTCTCAGGAAAAGAGAATGGGATGGAGGATTGGGAATGTTCGTTTCTCTATGACACAGAGCAGTAAAAATTTCCAAGGTGGTCACATAAGTGTATACATGGCAAACAGGAGTCTCATCTCGGTGTGGCGTTATAAGATAGACGTATATGTATATAAAAAAAATATAAAACTTAATATTTATTAAAAAGTGTGTGTATGTATCCCATAGTAACTCTATGGGATAATATAATTTAATTTCTCCTTCTCCAGGGAGAAGTACTAGTCCTGTTGCAATCGCTGTGCTTGGGAAAGAGGCATCCAACCCCTAAAGATTGTTGGGGGGATTTGGGGGACCCAGCCAGATTATGGTGTAAGAAAGCCAATGGGATCTGGGATGGAAAAGGGATGGGAAAAGGGGCTGTGCCGTCCTGGCTGGGAGATTTAGGGAAAGTTCCCACCTACAGTGATTTTTCTTGCTTGTTGCCTTGGCACAAAGCTGTTCCTAGTTTGCCTGCCATGCCGGGGGTCACGATGGGAAGAGGTTTATTATTCCCATTTTAATCCAGTTAGGAACAAGGGAAAAGGGGAAAAAGAAAGAAAAAAAAGAGCCAAAGAGTAGAAATTCAGTCTAGGAAAATGTAATTTTTCCAGCCAGGAGCTCCGTGGCAATGAAGGTGTACACATAGTAGTGGTGGTCATCATAAAATTGGAGCATTGCTTCAAATGTTGATGCAGAGGAGAACTGAGCTTCAAAACAACAACAAAAAAAAGTCCCTTTTAATTTGGCTAATAGGGAGGGAGCAAGTTTGGAAGCACTTTTCATCACCTCTGTCGCTAAATGGCAGGGCCACCTTGAAGTCCTGGGTGTTTTGTAGCCCTTCTGCCTGGCACCTGCAGTACTGTGTGTGTAGCTCATGGAGCGGGGATGTGGCACACAGCCTCCAAGGACCAGCTGGAAGTTACTTCATCCGTTACATCAGCTGCTTTTTGCATTTATTGCAAGCGTTGAGTGATCTTAAAATGTATTTCAGCCATTACAGCTGTGTTTCCTGTCCTCTTCCCCTCCTTGGATAGATCCCTGCCCATAAAGTCAGGTCAGACCTGGGAGGTGGGAGTAGGGGGGGTGACGGCTGATGGGTTTTGACCCTGCGCCCCAAGACACATGGAGCCCCAGGAGCATTTAAAAGGTTTGAATAAAGCTGTTGGCAAACCCCTGAAACAAAACCCTCCCCAGAGGTTCTGGAGGGTAAGAGCTCAAAAGCTTGGACAGCTGGAAGCAAAGAGGCAAAGCGACCCCAAGATAGTGTCACCATATGGTTCCCCTTGGGGCTGGCTTTCTTCCTGTAGGCATCTGGTCCCGGCTCGGGTCAGGAGAGGTGGCCAGGCGGGCCTTCGCTCTGATTGATCCCCTAAGGGCACACCCCAGCATTAATTAAACACTACTAAAATGTCTCCCTGTCCTGTCCAGGCTGGCTTCTAATGGTCGGGTGCCTGGGACTTGGAAGTCCTTAGCTAGGGCGTCACTGTGGCACAGACAAAGATCTTTTATGATACTGCTGTTGCAAAGTAAATGATGAAATCTTCATCGGGGCCTTTGTAATTTGTTTAATTACATTATTGCAAGCACGTATTGATCGCTGAGGTAGTTGCTTCATTTTCTCCAAGTACGCGTTCTTCACCCCTTATTCTTCATAAAACACAAGGCAATATTGCATTGGTTGTGTGGGAGCTTATGACGAGCATCTTCACCCAGATGCCAAAAGCTCTTCATGCTCCAGGAAGTTCCCTGGCAGGGAAGAGGCTCCCAATTAAGGGGCTCATCCAAAAGCCTTTTAAAATGAGCTGGCAGGTTCGCCCCAGTGGTTGTTAGGCGTGCTCTAGCTCACAAAAATACAGCGACACCTTTGCCACCTAGCAAAAATAAATCTGGGTTTTGGAGCTGTGTTGCCTTCAGCCACCCTGTGTATCAAGAGACGAGGGGGAAAGGACTCAGAGGGACAGGGCAAGATGTGTTGGCTCTAACAGCATCCTGCTTGTAAGCACTGCGTTGTCACTAGCAAGGTGAAGGTTACCTTGCTGTTTTCTAACATGAATGAATTGATATTATTGACTCTTATCTTAAATAAGAACATCACACCATGTGAAAGCAAATGTCCATCTAGCCTGGTGTCCTATTGTATACATCAACCAGACTCAATTGCTGAAGAGCATCCTGAACCTGAGCTGGCGGTTTTATACTTTATAATCCTTGGTGGGTTGTCGATTTGCTGCTCATGACCTCAATTAGTTCCACAGTTTAAGTGTGCAGGACGAGAAGAAGTGCCGTTTTTAATGTGGGGATGTGCCATCTGCTCCTCTTACAAGCTGCATCCAAGTTTTCAGATGTGCAGTTGACTTCGTAATTTGCAGAGAGCTCCAGAGTCTGTTGTGTGAGACTATAGACGTGGCAACAAGCTATTTAATGTTAACAGAGATAATAATTTTTCTTTACGATGCTTACAGTTTGTAGCATCTTAAATGGCTTGATAAGATCCCTGAAAGTCAGTCCCAGTTTTTCTTTAATCAGAACCACACTTTTTATCTAAGGATATTTGGAACTAGAGTGCACCAACTGCAACATCATTCTGCATATTAACAGCTGTTCAGGCAATAATTTGAGGTTTTTTACTAATTTGTGTGCCGGTGATATAGAATCATTCAGGTTGGAAAAGACCCTTGGGATCATCGAGTCCAACCATCAACCCTACTCTACAAAGTTCTCCCCTACACCATATCCCCCAACACCACATCTAAACGACTCTTAAACACATCCAGGGATGGTGACTCAACCCCCTCCCTGGGCAGCCCGTTCCAGTGTCTGACCACTCAAGGTATGTGTTGATAGCTGGTAACATCTTTAGTCAAGCAGGTGTTGGTGAACCTCACCAAAAACCCGTGTGGCTTTTCAGATTTGCTCACATGGCAAGTCACACAAGAACTGCTCTTCCAGGGCTTGAAGAGGCAAAGGGTTTCTCGAGGTCCAAAGTGATACAACAAGGGGAGCAATTGCAAGAAATCCCACCCGCAAAGGCTCTTTGGGTGTCTGTGTTTAGGTGATCACTTAAGAAGCTGGAGTAGGGCTGGAGTTAAGCTGTGAGATGATGAACGGGGGGTTTTCAGCTGCTTGATTTTCCCCATTGTTAAATATCTGGCTTCTAAATTTCTTAAATTTCAGGGCAATTGACTTGGAAATGAGATGCAACTTTATATTATAATAACGCCGAACAAAACCTGCTTCAGTCAAGCGACAGTAAACACTGGATTAAGGAGGAAAAACAAATGTTTATGTACTTTAGCAAGATCAGTGAGCACCAGAATTGGAGTCTCTTATGCCTTATCAATCCCCTGCTTTGTGCTGCATTTTGAGTAGCCGCTTTGCATTTCACAAGCCTGTTTACATAAAACATGTAATCATGAAAATATCTCAGTTACTGAAGGAATAAAGACAATTGTACTGATAGGAGCCCTGCACACAAAATATGCCTCTTTTATTTTTTGTCACAGAGAAAAAG
Source organism: Calidris pugnax (assembly GCF_001431845.1). NCBI lineage: Eukaryota > Metazoa > Chordata > Aves > Charadriiformes > Scolopacidae > Calidris > Calidris pugnax. The sequence continues at coordinate 612,883 of NW_015090792.1, read as the reverse complement.
AAAACAATTATCTGGCTTTTTATTTACTCAATCCAACAAAAAACTTCTTTGGGAAAAATAGCCATTAGGAAACAATTAACAGTAATTTCAAAATTTTACTACTCTCTTTCTAACAAAAAGTTAAATAAATTTTATTTTATTAAATAAATAAAGTTGCTCCAATTTCTACAGGGAAGTTATGCTCAAAGCCAACTTCATGATTCAAATGTAGTAAATAAATAATCAGGTTGTTTTGAGTCTTAAGGATAATAATGGTTAGTTTATAAGAGCTTATTAATAGTTCTGGCTTTTTTACAGCTGAATCATAGCCTGGGAACTAAAACTGTATATTTGCTTTCCTTTGAGGATGCAGTTCTACAGAGCAAGCACAATATTTATTGAGTTTAAAATGTATATAACATTGGGCAACAAGCTTGTGCCAGATGGAGGAAAGCAGAATTAGAGGGGTTTTACAGTTACGAATATATTCACCTACACTTACTGCACTGGATGTCTTTGAGAATTTTTCTGATGTCTTTTATGTAGTAAATAAATAATCAGGTTGTTTTGAGTCTTAAGGATAATAATGGTTAGTTTATAAGAGCTTATTAATAGTTCTGGCTTTTTTACAGCTGAATCATAGCCTGGGAACTAAAACTGTATATTTGCTTTCCTTTGAGGATGCAGTTCTACAGAGCAAGCACAATATTTATTGAGTTTAAAATGTATATAACATTGGGCAACAAGCTTGTGCCAGATGGAGGAAAGCAGAATTAGAGGGGTTTTACAGTTACGAATATATTCACCTACACTTACTGCACTGGATGTCTTCGAGAATTTTTCTGTTGCCTCAGAGCTTGAAAGAAACCCTATTGCTGAAATAGGTAATGCATGGGAAATACCGTGGCAGTATGATCTTTTTGCTTTTTATTAAATATCAATTATGATAGAGGACTATTCATATATAATTATATGTTCTTATTATATGGAGAGTTGAGCAGAGAGGAACCTGATGAACCTCCAACAAAGGCAAGTGCAGGGTGCTGGACCTGGGGAGGAAGAACCCCCTGCACCAGGACAGGTTGGGGGTGACCTGCTGGAGAGCAGCTCTGAGGAGAAAGACCTGGGAGTCCTGGTGGACAACAGGATGCCCATGAGCCAGCAATGGGCCCTGGTGGCCAAGAAGGCCAATGGCATCCTGGGGGGCATCAGGAAGAGTGTGAGCAGCAGGTGGAGGGAGGTCATCCTGCCCCTCTGCTCTGCCCTGGGGAGGCCCCATCTGGAGCACTGGGACCAGTTCTGGGCTCCCCAGTTCCAGAAGGACAGGGAACTGCTGGAGAGGGCACAGCAGAGGCTACAAAGATGATGAGGGGACTAGAACATCTCTCTTCACAGGACAGGCTGAGGGACTTGGGTCTTTTTAGTTTGGAGAAGAGAAGGCTGAGGGGGGATCTGATCAACACCTATAAATACTCAAAGGGAGGGTGTCAGGAGGATGGGGATGGTCTTTTTTCAGTGGTGCCCAGGGACAGGACAAGAGTAAATGGGCACAAACTTGAATATAAGAAGTTCCACCTAAACATGAGGAGGAACTTCTTTCCTGTGAGGCTGGCAGAGCCCTGGCAGAGGCTGCCCAGGGAGGGGGTGGAGTCTCCTTCTCTGGAGACATTCAAACCCCACCTGGACACGTTCCTGTGGGACCTGCTCTGGGTGGACCTGCTTTGGCAGGGGGTTGGACTAGATGATCTCCAGAGGTCCCTTCCAACCCCATGTGATTCTGCGATTCTAAAGTTTTTAAAGCAGCACAGATAAAATGTATCCTCTTACGTGAACCGGGAAGAGTTAAACCAGTTAGGGATAAAAATGATTGCAGGGGTCAGATCTGGTGGAGAAGTGAAATAGCCTGCAAGGGCCAAAGGCTTCTTCTGGTGCTGGCTGAATCCTCCAGTCTTCCCCTTTGCCCTATTTATGGCACTGATGGGGTTTTTCTGCAGACAGTACCTGCACTATGCAAAAGAAAAACTCAAACAAAAAACTAAAACAAAAAAACCCCACCTAATTTATGTCCTGCAGCAACTTGTAGTATTTTGACTTTTTTGCCTTCTTAAACAGTAAGACCTTTATGTCAACAATAAATGCTGAAGATTGAATCAAAACATTTTATTTATTTCAAACTGAAAATTACGATGCTTTTGTTAAAACGGTGAGGTGCTGGTTTATGACAAATGTTTCTAATTGGTGAAAAAAATTGTTAAAACGGTGAGGTGCTGGTTTATGACCAATGTTTCTAATTGGTGAACAAAAAAGAAATCCATAATCCAAAATAAATGTGGTAATAGGGAGAGGAGTAAAAAGTCCCTATAGAAAACCTCCAGAGGAAATAACACATTTTCTTGGGAAAATGCTTCCATCAAAACATTCCCGCTAGCTCTGTTCAGGTTTGTAAGCATTAAATGGAACTGGAAAATAGAGCGCTGAATTATAATTCTCCTGCCTTCCTTAAAAATAAATAAATAACTGAAGAAGGCTCCCGGGGCCAGAGAGGCAGGAGCAGGAGTTACTGCTGGGGATGCTGCCTGGAAACTCACAGTCTGGCGACTGCTCTGCACAACTACCCGTCATGCAGACAAGATAATTCCTGTTAGCCCTCAGAGCAAGTGTACCACAATATGTAATCAGAGGGGGGAAAAAAAGGGCAAAAAAAGCTCTCCTCTTGTTGGGATTTTTCTTTGCCTAACTTCTGTATCATTGATGCAGCCGTGCCTGCTGTTAAACGTACATTCTTGAGTGGGATCACATTTAATGGCGTTAAAAAATCAATGTGTGCTTATGGCACCTCCGGGGATGGCTGCTTTAATTTATAGACAAACTTATGTCTGGCACAACATGGTGTGGCTCTTCTCCTTTTTTGTACCGGAGATGGATTTGGTCCTGTGTGTCAGGCTTGTAATTCCAAATAATATCACAATCATTTATAAAATTTTCATGCACAGAAACTTGAAGGTTTTTTCTGCATAGTAACCCAGTATTGGAATGCAGCACCTAGTCATTTTGTGATCATTATAAGGCATCATCATCATATGAAATACTCAATATTAAGCCTCATGATTTACAAATAGTATAATGTTCTTTATAGAAGCATGTTAAAATAATTTCACCTCTGAAAATATAGAGTATTATATTTTCATAGTTTTCATTTTCCATGCTGAGCAATTTAGATACAAAGAATAGGCATTTTAAATTAGCTAGTGATTTTAACACAATAATGATTTAGCCATAATATGGTAAATTAGGCCCCCATCCTTGGAAGAAGAGGTTGGTGCAAGTTTGCATTCAGTACACATTTCTAATTACCTCTTATTTTCTTAATCGTGTTTTAATAATTGGTGTTACAAACAACTCATAGTGGCTTTTTGATTTAATTGATGTCATCCGGGTTATTCAGCAGGGGAAAAGGGTCTTCACCATTATAGACTTCCTGGTTTTAAGATGACATTTCTGTACTGTGTTGTCCCTCAACGACGAAGTTCCCTTCCTGAGCTCTCCCACCCATCAGTCCCTAACCCTGACATTCTCCAGCATCGGCCACTGGCTGTGGGTTATCTCCTACATGCAACAAACCCAGAGTCATGATGACTTTGTTTTTGCTCATAGTAACACCAGTAGTTTATGAGTTAAGAAGAGGAATATTGTGTAGCAACACTGAAACTAGATAAGTTAGCACTTAAGGAAAGTTGGATGGATTGTATAGTTCTGAAAGACCGTGAAATAATCAATGTCATAGAATCACAGAATGGTTAGAGTTGGAAGGGACCTTGAAGTTCATTGAGTTCCAACCCCCCTGCCCTGGGCAGGGACACCTCCCACCAGACCAGGTTGCTCCAAGCCCCATCCAGCCTGGCCTTGAACCCCTCCAGGGATGGGGCAGCCACAGCTTCACTGGGCAACCTGTTTCTGTGACTTACTCATTTAACCCTCTCAGTTAAGAATTTCTTCTTAATACCTAATATAAATCTACCCTCTTCCTTTTTAAAACCATTGCCCCTTGGCCTGTCACAACCCTCCCTGACAGAGTCCCTCTCCATCCTTCCTGAGCCCCGTTTAATTAAAACCATTGCCCCTTGGCCTGTCACTACCTTCCCTGACAGAGTCCCTCTCCATCCATCCTGTAGGCCCCGTTTAGGTCTATAGGAAGGCTACTATAAAGTCTCCCCAGTGCCTTCTGTTCTCCCAGCTGAACAACCCCAACTCTCTCAGCCTGTCCTCGTAGCAGAGAAGCTCCAGCCCTCTGATCATCTTTGTGGCCCTCCTGTGTCCACAGAGAACAGGTCCATGTCCTTCTTCTGTTGGGGGACCCCAGAGCTGGACACAGTACTCCAGGTGGGGTCTCACCAGAGTGTAACAGAAGGGCAGAAGCACCCCCCTTGCCCTGCTGGCCACACTTCTTTTGATGCAGCCCAGGATGGGGTTGGCTTTCTGGGCTGCCAGTGCACATTGCTGGCTCATGTTGAGCTTCTTGTCCACCAACCCCCTCAAGTCCTTCTCCTCGGGGCTTAATCCATTCTCTGCCCAACCTGTCTTTGTGCATGGGATTGCCCTGACCCAACCACAGGACCTTGCACTTGTCCCCCCAGAGAGCTGCACGTCCCACCGGGTTTTGCTTAGGGGTCAGTAGTCTATGGGTTTATAGGAACACAGTGACCCTGCAAGGGGTGATTCATCTGATGCTGAAATTCCTTTGCCCTCTGTCCCATCCAGAGCTGCCTGGGACATGCAGGCAGCTGGGCTGGATGGGATCCCAGCCTCATGGAAGGCAGCTGAATCCCACTCGGAGGCATCGACTTTATTTCCTTTGGGACTAAAAAAAGGAAAAGCCTCTGAGTGGCTGCATGTAATAAGCATGGCCAGTGGGAAGCCGAGTGATGAATGTCTGTTCTCCAGAATTCATGTTGCGGCCGTCCAGTCATAAGTAACCTAGTTAACTGTCATGGACACATTCAAAAATAGGGATTAAATATTTATAGGACTGGCTATTTGGCTGTATGAACGCCTATTTAATTCTATTTCTTAGGAACTCTAAAGTATTAAAAGACTGTTTTAAGATCACCCTTTTCGAGTAATGCTCATTTAAATTGACAAGAAGACATGAAAAGAGCAATGTCCTCTTTTATGGTGCGTAGTTTAAGAACATGTTTGAGCCCAGTGTCCAATTTTGGGGATTTTTTTTGGTTTGCTGGCTTCTTTTTTTTTCTGAGGAATATGCTTGATGATGATAGAAGTCTTTCTCTGTAGCAGAGTTATAATATCATTTATACTCAGAAGTCTTCACAGGTGCATTTCCAAAGTCTGGAGCAAAGTATCTGAGGCCCTTACACAAAACTAGGGCTAGTCCCGTGAGCGATGAACGACCTCGAGGAGCACTTTCTGCAAGTACTTGCACATCTCCCAACCCAGAGTCTTTGCTTCCAGTGCCATCCCTCCATCCCAGCCGAGAAAATGGAGCAAAGTCTGGGGCTGTGCAGCTGCCATCTCACTGGAAACTGGGGGAGAAGCAACCACTGAAGTGCCCCGCTGTGATGCTGGGCAAAAACGGTGGTGAAATGACAAATCCTCTTTGTTTTTTTTGGAAGTGGCTCCTTTTCCTGGAGTATGTCAGACATTAGCATATCTCTGGAGGTGTTTTGTGTTGAAGAACAAGCCTAGAGCAGTTTGTTACAGGGGAGGACGGTGGGGAAGCAGCTGAAAATGGCTGCAGAAATCACACCCAATGTGTGATTGTGTAGGTATTGTGTCCTGCAGTGGAAAAAAAACATTTAGACCATGTGGACGGAGCTGGCTAGTAAACCAAAGGAGGAAATTATTTCTGATGGGCTAATTACCTTCATGACTTGTGGTGTGTCACCCTAAAAGACAAATCAGCACCGTCATATCTGCAAAGCATTGCTCAGTGAGTGATACCAGCCCAGCAGCAGTGTGGGGGCAAACCTGGGTTTATTACATCCACTTTTTTCAGTTAAACACTGGCTTTCAGCTTTTTCAACTGCTTTACTACAGAGCGGGAAGCTTTTCACTTTGAGTGGGTCTAACTGTTGGGGATGGCAAACACATGCTGGCTGCACTAGCAGTGGGAGACGTGCTTGTGTGTCCTGTCAACTGGTGATGAGAAATTAATTCCTAATCCAGAATCATTAGATTGGTCTAGGTTGGAAGGGACCTTCAAGATCACCGAGTCCCCAACCATCGACCAGGCATGAACTCCACACAAGAAATATTACCTAGGCTGCCAATTTGGTAATCTCTTCAGAGAGGTGAGATGTGCTTCCTACCCTTTGTGAAAAAGGCTTTGCTGTGGGAGCAGAGGCACGTCGAGGTTGAGCGATGGGTGCAGGACCTCTAGACCAGGTCTCTTAAGGTTTGCTTTTCTCCTCCTAATCTTCCCTCTGTAAGTAGAAGGACTTTCATAGACTCTATATTGTATTTGCTTCTATTTCTTGACAAACATCAGTCTACCAGGCCCCTGCTTTGAATTTAATGAATATTAACATCAATTTTAAGTCTTAAAACAGATCTTTTCCCCATTTTGAGGCTAGGCAGAGGGGCTGTTTATGCAGACAATAGCAAATCAGGCTCTGATGATTCAATTTTCAGTTACAGCCTCTGAACATGAAGTAAATTGCATTGACGGGTGATGCAAACGATACAGTTAAGCTTTTAAGTACTTGGTGCATTAAAGCAAAGACGTGTTGTCCCAGCCTGTCCCCGTCCCCATGGGGTGTCACTGGGGCTCCGAAAGGGGAGCTGGGGTCAGCCTTGCCCCTGGGATCTGGGAGAGCAACTGGGCTGGCTGGAAATATCAGGCTGAGCATTTTAGCATTTAAAAATAAATAGATTGTGCTGTCACTAAACGAAGTCAGGTCTTATTTTAGGCAAAGGCAAAATGCGAGCACAGCGTTTGAAAGAGGCGGCAGCGCTCCCGTTACAGCATCAGGACTTCATGTGCAGACCTCGTGTTACCTTTGTGTCTGGCTCCCATAACAAGTGTCTGAAAGCTGATCTTTAGAAATGGTTTTCCTGTTAAAACAGCGTGTTATTTATTTGTAACATCGATGTGGATGTTCACCTAAGGTGTCTGTTCACTTAGCGCAAAAGATCCAGGTTGTTGCATGTGGCATTATTTAGGAGTGCTCTTTATAGAATCACAGAATCTTCTAGGTTGGAAGGGACCTTAAAGATCATCTTGTCCAACCATCAACCTAACTGACAAAAATAAACACCCACACAACAAACAAAGAGCAACACCATCACTAAACCAGCCCTCCCAGCACTACATCAACCCGTCTTTTGAACACCTCCAGGGATGGTGCCTCAACCACCTCCCTGGGCAGCCCATTCCAATGCCTGATAACCCTTTCAGTGAAAAAATTTTTCCTAATATCCAGCCTGAACCTTCCCTGGTGTAACTTGAGGCCATAATAGGCTCTTAATGACCTACTCACATTTTGTGAGGCTGATCTGTATTATTCCTCACCCTCAGAAACTTTGTCTGGGACTCGGTCCTTCCATTTTTAAGTCGAATTTAACCAGGGCAGGACCTGTAGCTGTGCCAATGGTGTGGGACAGTGCGTGAAGCGGTCCCACCCGTGGCTGGAACGTGAGCTGTGCTCTCAAGCTCCCCACTGCCCGTCACGGCTGGGATTCTACCAGCCCTGTGAGTAGGGCTTACAGGAGGCTTTTCAACTGGGGGACCCTGCTGCACCCCAGTAGACTATGAGGTGTTTTCCCAAAGCAAAACTTCATAGTTTGAGGGATATGGGAGGCTTCGGCAGCTTTCTTCAATGCAGGGGCTACCCGGCTATGAAAGAGGAGCCCGGCCTCAGCACTGGGACTAACCTTTTGTTTCTAGGTTTTGACAGGATAGACTAGACCATGCTGCCTTGTCCGTGGCAGAGTCATCTGCTCTACTGAAGCCTTGCCATTGCATCAGCACCATTGATAAGCATGTGGCTGGTTGAGAGCCATCCAGCCCCTCTCACAGTTGCTGGGACCTCTCCTTTCCTTCCCCAGCTCTGCAGCAGTTGATTCTCTGCAGGTTTAGGTCTCCAAACTGCCTCTTTCTTTTGTCCTTCTCTAAGCACAAGGTCCTTATCCCCAAATCTATTTGCTCTTGTGCTACCAAACTCTGCTGGTGGAAATCCCACTGCTGGGCTGATTTCCTTAATTATGATTATCACCTTCTCTGTTCTTCCATCCCTCTAACTAAACAGCAGTCCTCCAGCTGCCCTTTCATTCCCTGATAGTCATTTGTCAAGTTCGCATCTCCTTTCTCTGCCCAATATCTCATAGCTTTTCTCTTTTTGAAGAGAAACTGAACAAGATCTTAAAGATCCTTTCCAACCTAAATGATTCTAAGATGCAGTTCTCTTGGCTTGGTGTCCCACGTCCCACCACAACTCTGTCCTCCTCCTTAACTGCTGTGGATGCAAAAAACTTCTCACCTGGTCTCTTCTAACCCGTGGATTAGAACTTCATGGCCCTTGTTAACATACATCTTGTCTATAATCTGTATCTTCCTTTACTCTTTCCCTTCATTTCTTGCTCTCTCTTAGATCTTATCCTTCACTAGATGAACGTATTTTGATCTCCTCAGTTGCAGAGATATGCCATTTTCTCCAGTTGTCCCCTATTTGCCTCTCTTCTATCCACTGAAGCATTTATTAAAAAATAAAATTAATTTGAAAAAAAATTAAAAATAATAAGGAAACAGGACCAAAAATTCATTCTTGTCCTCTTAGAGTTGTCATTGCAATTCAGAGCTGCCAACTATGGCCTTCTCTCGGCATCTCCAACTTTCTTCTTATTAGAAAAACAGAAGGAGAAGCCGTGTCTGTTCTTCAGCCTCTGTGCAGAGATTCACAGGGGGTGTTTTCTTCTTAGTGTTTTTTTAACTCTTTTCACTTCAGCTTGTTATCTGTATCTTGATGTCTCACAGCTCATTTCTGGACTTGCCTCCCTCCAAACAGGAATCTCAGCCATTTCTTTGATACCTTCTAGAGACGACTGGCTACCAGTATGCTTCCAACAAGTATGCAGGCTTCCCACTGGTTTCTTCCTTCATGCACAGCAGTGCCATCCTGTCTGTCTTTCATGTCTCCAAGACATATGTTGTCTTCAGGCTTTTCTCTGAAACCCCACCTCCAAGCTAGGTCAGATCTGACAAGTTCTTTATATAGAAAGTCTCCAAGATGCTTTCATATAGCAAATTCTTTTGTTACCCCAAAGCCATTGTAAGGCTGCTGCTGCTGCAATTACTGGTATCCTAAATGAATGCTTTGATCAGGGCCTTTTTACTTGGGTCATGACTCCTCTGCTTTCTTGCCTCAAACACCAACTCTTCATCCTTGCTTTCAAGACTTGGCCCAATCCAGCCTTTTCCTGCAGTAACTAGTGATTTTAGCATCTAAAGCTCATTTATTACACTTGTTTAAAAAGTATCTTTGTGCTTCTTCCTGATGCCCCCCCCAGCCTGGGAGAAGTTGGCCAGGCTTCACTTCTCCTTTGAGCTCATCTTGACTACCGTGTGTGTGAAGTTGTTTCCCACAAGTAGAGTCCTAACGATGTGCTGAGACCACCTTTTGTCATTCTGAGTTGTTGTATACAGCTTTTTTCCATACATTTTCTTCTATGCCACACCAACCAGCCACTTTCTCTTGGCCTTGAACTGGAGTGCTACTGTAATGAATTATTCCTGCTGTAATTAGGAAATACACTGGTCTTCACCACTAGACCCTCTCGGAAATGCTAATTTGCTGACAATAAATATATTTTCTGCATTTATTTCAACAAATGCATATGTTTTTTACCAAGGTCTCTGCAGGCTTTTACTGTTTGAAGATCGGAGACATTGTGGCAGGTTTGCAGATGGAAAAGATGCTCTCAGGAATTATGCCATCAGTGCAACACAGGTCATCCTATGTCCAACTTGGGATGGGAGGGGAGGTGTTGAGGTGCATGTGTTGGATTGAACGGAGCCATTGTTTGCAGTTTAATTGTTTTTATATTCAATAAAAAGGGAAAAAGCTCATTTATAGGCACTAAGGCTGTGGCCAACCTTCATCTCATTTAGTCTTAGGTTTTTTTCAGGCTGAAACAAGTGTTACAGGTTTATATGGCAGAACTTCCCTAATGAAACAATTTCTCTCTGACTGCTAAGGGGGCTGGCAGACATTTAAATTCATATAGTTTTTATATTTCTATCAAATTAAATTTTTTATTCCAGAGCCTCTGGGCTTTATAAAATCAAGGTCTTGATTCCTGAAGTCAAAAGCTATAAAACGCACATCTTTAAGGCACTTGCTGAATTCCATTATTTCCTCAATCATGGTTTAATTAAATGAAAAAATGTTTTCAATTATAGAATTGAGAAGAAGCTGGAACATTTTAGAACAGTTTTGCCGTGATCTTATAAAGATGATAATGGCTGTTACAGTAGGTTAATCAACATTTGTCCTAGGTGCTATTTTATTTTCCCATTCCATAGCATAATTTTAGGTAGAAGATGTTTGGGAACTTTACAAAGAAGTTGTCTTAAACTGTGCAATAATGTGAGTCATGTACTTTTTTTTTCCTCTCAATCAGAGGCCACAAACTAGTGAAAAGAGAATAAACTCAGTAAGAGGGACTAAACATTAAGGAGAGGGACAATGATTTTATTGGCTTGATTTTGCTCTCTTGGGTCCAAACACACTTTTTGTATTTTCCTAGTGTTTAATTTATTTTGGTTTTTAATATTGCCTGTGCTGATGACACAAAGAATCATTTTGGTTTTTAATTTCTTCCAAATTAAGCCATCTATTCTCGGAGGTAACTTCAGTGTTGAGGTGACCAGACTAAGTCAACTCCGGATGAAGAGTCATTAACATCAGCAAGAGCCTGATTATAATTTAGCTAAAAATCTACAAAAGGCGTTACTGTGAGGATACCCTTATTTTTAGTTCTTACTTATCTTCTGCAATGCCTGAGTGCGTTTGCCCCATGCTGTGGTAGAGATGGTGACAGGAAATATGTAGATTAGCTTCTTTTGGTCCTGGATTGTAATCTTCAAAATTATTTCTCCTCTTCTACAGTTAAGCAGGTGTGGTTACATCTAACACAGAGGAAAAAAAAAAAAACTCAAAACAAAACACAAACTGAAATTAAGGAAGAGGGGAACAGTGAAGTTCCTTACCAAGGAATTGCTTTTATAGACTGAAGACATACAGCTCCTTTATGCCAAGCTGGTGTGCAACTCCAGTCTGGAGCCAGCTCTTCTACACGCTGGATTGCAGAAGTGGCCAGGAGTGTCTTCTCATCTCTGCACTGAAAAGGACAAGAATTAAGCAAAGTAGATCTCGATGGAAATATTTGCAAGTTAAAAGGAGTGGAGTATATGCATCAGTCCATAAATAGCCTGGAAAGACTTTGCAGAAATTGTGCACAAGCTTTTATGCAAAAGCTGTGGAGTAAATCTTTCTTCCATCAAATAACTGGGCGGTGATGTGTGTTACCCACCGCATCTGCTGGTGAAGGATTTTAATAGCTTGACCTTGGACATATTGAAATTTCCTCCAGTAATGGCTCTCCAAAGAGAGATGGAATGAATTTTAAACTCAATGTTATTCTGTTCTGAAGCCAGGTATTTCCAACATCTTATATTACCATAGACTAATGTAGTGCTTTTAAAGTACAGATGACTTGACTTGCTATTTTGTCTCCTATCTTGCATTTGAAATCCTCATCTAAAATTCTCTTCGTGCTCTCTTCAAGGTTTCTCTGAAAATATCTGCCTTAAGGAAAACTGAGGGGCGGCATAAAAAGGCCATTGATTCTTCTTATTCAGGTGACCTGGAGTTTGTACCATGGTTTTTAACATTCTTAGTGTCAGGGTGAATGTGTCTTTTAGTCTAGAAAGTGACCCTTGTATTACACGATTCTTAAAAATTTGTTGAATTTACCAGAGAGAGGGGGTAATCATGTACAGGAGGTAGATAAAAATCAGATGAACGTTGGCTGAAAGTGAGCTCTGAAGGTCTCTGCTCTGACCTCCTGCTTGAAGTGAAGCTGTCGCAGATGCCGGAGCCAATTTGTCATTGCCTTGTCCAGCCTAATCTTGAATACCTTCAAGAATGCAGAGTCGGTCAGCAGCCACCCTATTGTGCTTCTGTAAGTTTTTCTTAAGTTTTCTGTCATGTCCAACCTGAACTTCCCAAACGACAACTTGTGACAGCTGCTTTAAAAAAAATCCTGGGGAAAAAATACCAACAGAAGCAATTTAAAACAGTCAGGCATTTAACAGGCATTGTTGCAGCTATTTGATTTAAAAAGCTATTGAGTCCAGTCCTCTGTTGTAATGAAAAAGTCTTTTATTGTAATGAAAATAGGAATATATCTAATATGCATGGGTTTTGGCGGGGTCTACAAGAGCAAAGGAGTTCATCCATATGCTTTATAGTATATTTTTAATCTTGCATCATGTGTCCTTTCTGGACAGGTTCCTAGAGACTCGGAGAAAGACTTAAATAATTTGGCAGTTTTGGAGAGATCCCACTGCCTAAGGGAGTTGAAGGTCTTTTGAACATTGGGAAGATTTGAGCTTTTTGTGCCATTGGTTTCTTGCCTTGAGGCTACAAGGAATTTGGGAAAGATTTAGATTTTAAACTAACCCCAGCCTGTGTCCTTGAGCAAAGTCTGATGTTTTACGGATAAAGATATCACTTCCCTAGGCAGAGTATCTCAGAGGAATGCAAGCTCATTTAGAAAATGATTTATCATTTTAAAACTGTTCACGATAGGCTTGTAATAAACTATTTTAGTTAGCCTTGTAGCCTTCTTTTTCTATTTTCTTTCTTTTTATGGCTGTAGAAGATATTTGTCCCATGAGGAGATTCCAGATCAAGGATAGTGAGAGAGTGGAGGGGAAGTGTTTTAATTTGCAAGAGCTTTGATTTAGTAACAAGACACTGACACTGTGACACTGCGTTCCTCCCAGCATTCAGGAAGAATTATTGGACCATTTCACAATTTGTGCATCTTCATTTTCCATCCAGGCTCAAGGTGTTACTGGTACCCAAGGCTTGAAGAGATACGAGTCAACCACAGGAAAGAATTTCAGACCCCTAAGCCCCGCAATTTTCACAAATTTTATTGCAGATGTTCCCCAACAGCTGCAGAAGTCCTCAGTTTACCAGAGATTTTGGGGATAATTTTGAGGGCAATATTTTTATAGTCAAATGACTACAGTGTTTACAAATTATTTGCACATTATTGCCATACTTTCCAATATTAGTTCATCTCCTTTGCTTTTCTAACCGAGGAGAATATTTGAATAGATATGATTCAGTTCCCTCTCATTTCTAAGAACCCAAAGGGAAAATAGTCATGTTTATTTGAAAAAGGTAGCTTGTGCAAAAAACCACAAGTCATCGCCTTCAGGAAATTTGTTGACATATGTGCCAGGAACCGTGTGGGGATCCAGCCGGCTGGATTTGTGTCCTTAAGAGCCCTGTACCTACAAAGTGAGATTCACCAGTCCCCAAACTCATTTGGGATGTACAAAGTTGGCTGGGTTATCTCTGCCCAGCGCTGCTCTGCCACGTCTGCAAACCTTTACATTTCAGATTTAGGTGGGATAAAAAAAAAATACACTTTTCTTGGCGTTTTTTTTCATGAACAGCAGATGTAACTTCATAATGTGCGATGTTAAAACTGTACCAAAGGGTGGTATTTATTCATCTTGGTAGGCATAGTTTAATGGATAATGTTATACGTGATCTAATACACTATGCTGGATTTCATTACGGTCATTGGCATGTGTTCTCTTTCCTTTTTTTTAAGCATGTGATGAGATGATGAGGATAACATGGTTTCTTGTGTTCAGAGAGGAGCAGGAGCATGGTCTCATCCAACACTCCGACCACAAAGTGAGCAGTCCAGTTGATAGGAAGCACGTCATTGATGTGCAGACAGTTTAACATGAGGGTGGCACGTTCGACTGGTAGGCTTTGATAAGGCTTTGCTACAATTCATTTGCCAGTAGGATTCATTTGCCAGTATCATTGTGGACTTCTGCTCATCACTGCCTTGACTATTCCTTCCTGGCATAATCTGGGTGGTTTATAGCTTTTCTATGTCACCACGTGCAGTGAGTCAGGACCTGCTGGGGAAGGATGCGGTCCAAGAGACATGGTTTAATTAGAACATCTTTCATTAGTTTACTCATCTGCAATCAGGCAATAACCCATCACTTGCAGGTCATGTCATCTTTTTTCAGTCCCCTTGCCGTTTCTAGTCCCTTGTGTTTCTTGCAGGAACTGTAGGGACTAACGAGAGGCAGGTCTTGGCCATGGGTTTCCTAGCTTCTGAAATAGTCAGGATGCAAGTGGGCTTCACCAAGACATGTACAGGGTATATATATATTCTCAGTGAAGGCTGAAAGGCCTCAGTTTTCTCCATGTCCTTCCTTGCCCAAGGAAATGCAGCTGATCCAATTTAGTTGCCTGTTTCCCCCCTCCCTGGTTTGTTAATCTTCTCCGTCCACTGGTAGGTTGTAAGCCTTCATGCCAGCTTTGTCCAATTTTGGAAGGAAAAAGTTATGGTTTAAATAGATTCCTGCAAAAAAAAAATGCACAAAATCATTGGAAATGAGGTTTTTTTACTTTTGCAGATCATGAAACATCAAGTTTGCTGCCCCAGGTCTGGAGGAGCATACAGAGATGGTCACTGATGCCTTCAGTTTTGAGTTGTGGAGTCATCGTGTGGCTTATCCGTAGGTTAATGCCTGTCCCAATCATCATTCAGGAATACAAAACTGGAGAAGCAGTGAAGCAGCTTCTGAATTGCTTTTCCAATTTTCAGTTGAAAAATTAGAAGCTGTTTTGTGCACATCTTCTTCATGTCATCACCGGAATGAGATGTGCAAGAGCTTGGTTTTCTCTCTGCTTCAGCGGGTCCCATCTTTCTAAGCAATAGATCTTTTCTGATGGCAATTTGCCTTGAATAAGCTGTAAAGAATCAGGCATGTACCAAATTCCTTTGGTTTTGTTCACATAAAATATTACACTAGTCTTCCTTGATTTAAATAGCTTAAACAAGGAAAAACTTAACAGAGTTCTTAATCTGATTGTTTAATTCTGTACGAGTTACTCATAAGAGCATCTCTTTTCATTAGTTCGACTTTGATCTCAGATTTCATTCATGCTGTTTAACTGGATGAAATTCTGCTTATTAATGTGCTTTGAAAATTAATTGGTTTACTAATAATAGGACTTTGTTTCCTCCAAACTCCTTGATTCTTTAACAAGGTTAAAATATCAATATATCCCAAAGTGAAGTAATTATTTGAGAGGGTTTTTTTTTTTCTAGTCCCTATCTGTGTCTTCTCTGATGACTTATTAGCTGTCGAGTCCTTCATGAAGGAAATGGGTCGGAGACTGTTTCATGCAGCTCTTTATGGCAAGTGCTGTCGCTGCTTCTCTGCAAATTAGTTTTCTGCAAGTAACCTTTGCAAAATTGTGTGGTTTGCTGCTTTTTATTTATTTTCTAAATACTCAGGGAAGAGCCTATTAGTGTTACCAGTTTTTCAGAAAAGTAAAAAGACTTAGGAAAGCAACAATGTCATCTATGTGTAGG
The DNA here is from genome assembly GCF_001431845.1 of Calidris pugnax. NCBI lineage: Eukaryota > Metazoa > Chordata > Aves > Charadriiformes > Scolopacidae > Calidris > Calidris pugnax. The sequence goes on along the minus strand of NW_015090792.1, from coordinate 597,241 downwards.
TGTCTAACACATTAATCCTAGTACAAATTGAACAGTTTATACTGCTCAGAACTTATTAAAATGTAGCACCTGCTTAGTTCAATGGCAATGCTTCTTATTTTGAGGAAGTCTGTATGCAAATCAATGGTTTCCTCTTCACCTGTGCAAGTTTCTTGGTCTTTTGGCTTTGTCTAGCTTTGTATTATCTGATCAAGGCTGGTAGGTACAGAGTAGGTCTGAAAAGTTCTGGTTTCTAGACTTTTCTGATTTGCCCAAGGTTTAATTGAATTGTCCTTGAATGTGATAATTAACATTTAATATATCTTAAAGACACTCTTGTCATCCACTGGCTGATTAAAATAGTAATGTACTGTGTGTGGTAGGTACTAGTGCACTTTTTTAATGAAAAAATCGGTCATTTCATACCTCTGGGTTGTTTCACATAGGGAATATTATTAATTACTTGCTAGTGAGACCCTACTTCATTACAATAATTCAGAATAAATTGCAGGAATAATTGGTTTGAATTATTAATAGATTTGGCAAGCAAGGAGGTATTAACATCCTAGTATCAGCATTACGTCACTAAAGATTCTGCTTTAGTCTCTCATTTCAGCCATACTAAACTTAAGCCACATTTTACCTACAAAGATATTTATATTAATTCCTACAGACAACTGCATTTGCTCTTCTGTGTTTTCCTGATTTTTTGAAAGCGCCGTACAAAATCATATAGTGATTTCTGTGAGAGGCACTGGGTGTGTTGCTGATGGAGCAGGTCTGCTGGAAATGGTTTTCCCATCAGTGAAGGATGATTTCTAAGTGTTGTTGCCTTCTCAGTGATGGGAAACACACTCCTGGAGGCCTGTCAACAGCTCTGACCATTGTTGGTGGACCCCTCTGCATCATGCATGCTGGAACGTGGTGAAATTTGGCATCTTTGCCTCATGCTCTACCAGCTGCAATACTGACAAGCCTTGTGTGATGGGTCACTTAAGAATCACAGAATTGTCTAGGTTGGAAGTGCCCTTTCATATCATTGAGTCCAACCATCAGCCTGGCATTGACAAACCACCACTAAACCATGTTGCTAAGCAGCACATCTACCCATCTTTTAGGAGAAAGTTCTTTACTGTGAGGGTGGTGGAGCACTGGAACAGGTTGCCCAGGGAGGTTGTTGAGGCCCCATCCCTGGAGATATTCAAGGGGAGGCTTGATGAGGCCCTGGGCAACCTGGTCTAGTCCCTGCTGACTGCGGGGAGATTGGACCTCATCTAACCTTTGGAGGTCCCTTCCGGCCTGGACAATTCTATGATTCAATGATTCATCATTTAAATACCTCCAGCCGTGGTGATTCCACCACTTCCATGGGAAGCCTGTATGGCCCTAAAGTGATAATAAGTGTGTATTGACTTTTTCTTTGGAGTTCCTCGTGTCCCTTGTATTTTGCCTTTTAGTACAAAATTTGCCTCTTTTTTTCCCCCCAAATGGGTTTGTGCAATGGTGGAAGGGCAGAAAAACGTGCAATAAAGCAAAATGAAAACTGGGGAAGGTTTGAAAGGTGATTAAAAAAAAAGATGGAATGAGCGGTAAGAGAGTGGAGAAGAAGAACCACTCTAAGCACATATAGAGGAAGTCTGTACAGAAAGAGTAAGGGATGCTGCAGTCATGCCTACACACACAAAAAGCACCCAAGCAGTGTCATTGGCAGGACTTTTAAGACTTGATAGCTCTAAATTTGCAAGTAAATTCAGTTGAGGGAGCTGCTTACAAGGCAGAGAGAGAGCTCTGCTTTCACACCATTGACTCCTGTTGCCTGCATGGCCAAACTGGGACATCGCTCCTGCAGTGACAACTTCCAAGTGACCAAAAACCCAAAAGCTCCTAAGTATATGTTTTTCTGATAGTTTTAGCAGTTTCACTCATAAATGACTGGTATATAATTAGCTCTGGAAGGGGAGGAGTTTGGGCTTATTTTCTTAAATAGAGGACTTTCACTTCTATCTGTCATGGTCAATAGGTTGCCCAAGGTCTTTGTGGTTGTGCCAAGAATTAAATATTAAAGCAGGCAGCAGCAATAGTGGTTTCAGTAAAGAGAAGTCTGGAGTGATCCTGCTTAGTAAGCCTTCTACCATACAAATCTCCTTTTCAAAACATGTTAAAATGAGCATTTCTGGCAGGGAAGTGAGAAGGTTTTAAATGACTACAATTTTATTCTTTATTCTTTTATTCTTTAGGCCCACAAGGCAACAAAATATACAGATTAATATTTCTGAAATCCTTATGTAGGTACGGGAAATGTTAACTTCTGGAAATATTTATTCCATATTTGCAGATATGGAACATTTATATTTATTCTGAGACAAGATGATCTAACCTGCATCCTTGTCATATAAGCTTATAATACGAAGAGCCTGTTTCTGGCATAGGTCTATAGGACTGGAATCTTACCACTGTGATGGGCCAGAAGTAAATGCAAGGAAGTTGGAAATCCCTGGATCTAGCACAGACTCATGCAGCCCTGATGGGTCTCAGTATTTAAACATTAAACCAGTTGATAAAAATCTTGAATGCAGTGAATAGGAAAGGGAAAAGCTCAGGAGGGAAGAAATTGACTGTGCAGGAACCACTGTCACCAAAGACCTGATGTTCTCATGAACAATCACCTACTGAGATTGAATTGCTGACCTTTCAATTTATTATTGCAATTCAATTTATAATTCTGGAACGTGGTGAAATTTGGCATCTTTGCCTCATGCTCTACCAGCTGCAATACTGACAAGCCTTGTGTGATGGGTCACTTAAGAATCACAGAATTGTCTAGGTTGGATGTGCCCTTTCATATCATTGAGTCCAACCATCAGCCTGGCATTGACAAACCACCACTAAACCATGTTGCTAAGCAGCACATCTACCTATCTTTTAGGAGAAAGTTCTTTACTGTGAGGGTGGTGGAGCACTGGAACAGGTTGCCCAGGGAGGTTGTTGAGGCCCCATCCCTGGAGATATTCAAGGGGAGGCTTGATGAGGCCCTGGGCAACCTGGTCTAGTTGGGGGTGTCCCTGCTGACTGCGGGGAGATCGGACCTCATCTAACCTTTGGAGGTCCCTTCCGGCCTGGACAATTCTATGATTCAATGATTCATCATTTAAATACCTCCAGCCGTGGTGATTCCACCACTTCCATGGGAAGCCTGTATGGCCCTAAAGTGATAATAAGTGTGTATTGACTTTTTCTTTGGAGTTCCTCGTGTCCCTTGTATTTTGCCTTTTAGTACAAAATTTGCCTCTTTTTTTCCCCCCAAATGGGTTTGTGCAATGGTGGAAGGGCAGAAAAACGTGCAATAAAGCAAAATGAAAACTGGGGAAGGTTTGAAAGGTGATTAAAAAAAAAGATGGAATGAGTGGTAAGAGGGTGGAGAAGAAGAACCACTCTAAGCACGTATAGAGGAAGTCTGTACAGAAAGAGTAAGGGATGCTGCAGTCATGCCTACACACACAAAAAGCACCCAAGCAGTGTCATTGGCAGGACTTTTAAGACTTGATAGCTCTAAATTTGCAAGTAAATTCAGTTGAGGGAGCTGCTTACAAGGCAGAGAGAGAGCTCTGCTTTCACACCATTGACTCCTGTTGCCTGCATGGCCAAACTGGGACATCGCTCCTGCAGTGACAACTTCCAAGTGACCAAAAACCCAAAAGCTCCTAAGTATATGTTTTTCTGATAGTTTTAGCAGTTTCACTCATAAATGACTGGTATATAATTAGCTCTGGAAGGGAAGGAATTTGGGCTTATTTTCTTAAATAGAGGACTTTCACTTCTATCTGTCATGGTCAATAGGTTGCCCAAGGTCTTTGTGGTTGTGCCAAGAATTAAATATTAAAGCAGGCAGCAGCAATAGTGGTTTCAGTAAAGAGAAGTCTGGAGTGATCCTGCTTAGTAAGCCTTCTACCATACAAATCTCCTTTTCAAAACATGTTAAAATGAGCATTTCTGGCAGGGAAGTGAGAAGGTTTTAAATGACTACAATTTTATTCTTTATTCTTTTATTCTTTAGGCCCACAAGGCAACAAAATATACAGATTAATATTTCTGAAATCCTTATGTAGGTACGGGAAATGTTAACTTCTGGAAATATTTATTCCATATTTGCAGATATGGAACATTTATATTTATTCTGAGACAAGATGATCTAACCTGCATCCTTGTCATATAAGCTTATAATACGAAGAGCCTGTTTCTGGCATAGGTCTATAGGACTGGAATCTTACCACTGTGATGGGCCAGAAGTAAATGCAAGGAAGTTGGAAATCCCTGGATCTAGCACAGACTCATGCAGCCCTGATGGGTCTCAGTATTTAAAAATTAAACCAGTTGATAAAAATCTTGAATGCAGTGAATAGGAAAGGGAAAAGCTCGGGAGGGAAGAAATTGACTGTGCAGGAACCACTGTCACCAAAGACCTGATGTTCTCATGAACAATCACCTACTGAGATTGAATTGCTGACCTTTCAATTTATTATTGCAATTCAATTTATAATTGCAAATAGAACTGAGCTGGGAATAGAGATTTTGCTGTGTATCTACTTGTGGTCTTCAGCTAAGCTGTTGAGACCTTGTGGATCATCTGATTGGAGTGTCAGCAGAAGACCAGCTGTGGCCCCTTGGCCCTTGCACCTCCTTATGCCTTGTGTTGGACTTGCCCTTCGGAGGGAGTCAGCAAAGCATTAGGCTTTGGCACATACTGAGGGATGCTCAGTGGGATGTCCACAAATCCAGCCATGCCGAGATGGGTGTAATTGCACCTTTTTAAACCAGATAAGGTTCTATGCTCTAGTTGAGCATAGAAGGATATGTAGCAAAGGATAAGGGAGGAGATATCCATCTCTTTTTCTTCTTCCCCCTTAAAAGACTGCAGCAAGAGAGATTTCAGCCGAATCTGTGACTATCTGCAGCGTATCTCCTCAGTGCTTTATCACAGCTGTTGTGTTGTATTGGATTTCCCTTCCTGAGCAGATGGGTTCCCCAAGGGACAGCACAAAGTGGAGTTTCTCTGCCTGGGAAAAAAGGCAGAGCAGACCCTGTGTCAGATAACAGCCTACAACTACCTGACTCACAAGTGTTCACACCCCGATGCTGCCAATAATCCCTCTGTTTCCCTGAAGCGATTAGAATGAATAAAAGTGGGGTTTTTTTTTCAAAGTATCTCATGCTTTAGTGAGTGATGTTTTGCACGTTGAAGCGCTAACACCTGGATGAACAGCTGAGGTGAGGATCCCCCTTCTCCCAGGGGTATAGGTCCATATTCCCAAGTTCATCTGCCACCATCCCCAGCAGTACCAGCTGCTGGCAATGTTAGGCTTTGGCTTGTAGCTCCTTCACCAGCAGAGGTGACCACAAAGGGCCAAAAATTCAGTTCACATAGGTTTTCTTAGCTGCTAGTTGTGAACCTGGGTAAGTGCTATTTATCAGCAAATAATGTGGTATTATTATCTTTTTATATATTTATGTACATAACATGTATATGATATCAGAAAATAAAGCAATATCATGCACCTTCAGCAAAATGCTGCTAATATTTAGCCTTCTTATGCATTTAAGGAACACATGGCTTTAATATGTGTCATAAAATGATACTGAGGAACTCAGATCCAGTCTGGGTTAGATAGCAGTGGTACAGAGATAAAAGTTGGTTCAAATTCCCATTGTTTGGTTCATTTGAATTTTTCTCAGAAAACAGGAAAAAATCTTATTTGTATTTTAGTACTGAAAGGTGAAGTGAAAACCTATTTTCTTACAGTTACTTACCTTTAGTCTTTTTCTGTGGGACCTAAGAATTGTTATCAGATGGTTTCCTCCGTCACTGTCTGTGTGTTTGTGCTATGGGAGAAGTGAAATGGGGCTCAGCCTGTGATACTCATTTTAGAGTATGGCCCAGGGACTGGAAATCACCCCAGTCTCCAGCTCAAACACGTTTTCTCACGTGCAAACACGTGCAAAGAGTGGTGAATAAAAGCCATTAACAAGTATTTTAACTTATTTGTAAGCACAAAACAATATAATGTTGTTTCATGGATTTTTCTCCCTCCAAAAGTCTGCATTTTTTTCAAAAGATTGTCTTGGAATTGAAAAGTTTGATAAGTGTTGACCTGGGGATGCTTTTATTTTGCCTACATAAAGCCAACAGGAATTACTCCTTGAAATGTGCATGGGAAATTTTAATAATCTGGGAAGACTGTAACTTTTACAATGTCGTTAGTGCGCCAACTTTTCACAGCTTTAGAGAATTAATTGAGCAGAAATTACATTCCCATAGAGGCACTGACATCCTGAGAACACCTAGCAATACCATTACTGCCAAGCAAGAGCCATATTGTGAATATTAATATAAGAATACTTACAAAGAAATGTAATTCTTGATTTCCAGATGACTTTCACGTGCTACTTAGACTACTGTATTCAAAAGCCATCTATATAATTCAGCCATAGACCTCATTTCTATAGATAAGGTTTCTGGGCTTGCATCTGCTCTGATCATTGCAGGTAAGATGGAAGTTGTAGGTTGATTTTTAAAAAAAAAAACAGTATCCCATTCTTTATCATTAATGCAGCATTTGTGTTTTGTGGTTATAGAAGATGACATAGGCCATAACACAGTAAAATGGTACGAAGTAATCCTTGTCACAGTCATTTTGTAAAGCTGAATGGGAGCTATGAGAAATGATACCCATAAATCATGAGTCTATCCTATTTAAGATTCCATTGCAGTTTGCTGGTGTTTCAGCTGAATAACGATTGTGGGGAAGAAAGCCCAGGTAATCTTTCTATTATTGTTGAGTGATCTAAAAAGGTTTCTTATTCTTTTTCTGAGATCTTATGACTAACCCAGTGGGTTTTAAGCAACTTGGTATGACAGCAAACCATAAGAAAAACCCAAGTGCTTTGTTTTAGATAAAGTTTTCTTTTTAATGGGATTTATGCCCAAATTCTAATCTTACCTAAACTTTTTCCCTTTTCAGCTCTGGATAGATTCAGTTTTCTTTATACCTATTGAGGTAAAGTGCAGTTCATTGTTAAATCAGTTAAACATGGTTGGAAGGTCATTAAAGCAGGTTTAATGTTCTTAATCATTTTATTTGAGCTTTGACTTATATTTCTTTTTCACCCTGGCATTTTTGTTAAACCTTTTAATGCCTTATCAAATTTCAATAAGAGATTGTCCATTTTACTAGTTAAGGTGGTTTTAGTGCAGACCTAGAGAGGTACTTCACCCCATCAGAGGAGGAGCTTGGACTTACCTTGGTTGCTTCTGTAGGGCAAGTCACTCAGCTCTCAAAGTGTTAGGATTTACAGTTTCATTTGAGGTCTAGCTATCATTTAAAATTTAGATTTTAATTAGAAATCCAATTCGTAGCAGGGCATGTCTGCCTCACCAAAAGAAGTATGGTCTTAACTAAATTTCTTTGGAGCCTTCTAATGTGCTAGGGCTGTTGCATGGGAATATTTAGCTCCAGATGAAGTTGATGATGGTCCAGTAAATTGTATATGGACCAGAGGATTGAGAAGCCAGAGGAGAACTGCAGTCCTGCCGTGCAATGCTGGATGTGTGAAGGAAGGGGAGAGTAAATTTGCACCTGCTCATACTTACCAACACAAGTAATTCTGCTACTTTCCATGTTAAATGGCTCATATTTAAACACAGTCTTGGGGGTCATCACAATTTGTTCTTAAGTATGTGCATGGCTGATATAAATTATAAAAGAAGGAAAAAGTTTCATGAAGGCTTATAATGGTTTTAAATTATGGCTATGATAATTGATTAGGGTTTTTTTGTACGTTCCCCATTACTGGCTGCTGAATCTTGATATTCAGGTATTCATCAGCAGGTGTCCTATGAAACTCATATAAAATCATACCAAACTAGCCCTGGAAGCAATAAAATTCATGTGTCAGGGTGGTTTATGTCCACCCAGAAGAAGACTGGCTGCTTTGCAGTACAGAAGAGCTGGTATAACGTTGTGCTGTTGAGGTCAGCAACTCTCGGTGCAATGAAATGCCTTTTGTTGGGGTTATTCAAAGCAATAGCAATATTCATCAACACGCTGCCGTTGGTAAAGGACGAGGCCAGAATGAGAATCCATCACTTTCCTCCTGGGAATATGGTAGGTGACAACCCTAATTGCTCCCTTAACACTTCTATCATACTTCCAGCAGCATAATTTCCTGTAGGTCAGAGAAGGGTCACTCCCACCGGTGCCGGAAACTAATTCATTTCTTTCCTCATCAGTTCAATTCCTTGGGTAGGATTCTCAGGGCAACAGAGAAGAGCTGGTCACAGATGGTGGTTGTAATTCTCTTAGACATGTCAGTTGTAAAACTGAATTTAAAGATGCCTTTTTTCTTTTTATAGTCATTTTTATCAGAAATTTTATCAGAATAATCTAGCAGTTGCAATATTTTCAGATAATAAATATGAGGGATTATTCCTTTTATAAGGCTGTGTTTATCAGAGTTCACTCTGGTGCTTTTCTGCAGCTGGCAGATAGAGCAGAGTCATGGAGAGTCAGATGTCATATCTTAGATGCTTGCTCTGTGATTCCTTTCTTTGATTTGGCTTTACTAAGGAAATACATTCTGGAAAATGAGATCTGCAAAATCCTGGGGTAGGGACTTGTGTCCTCTGTGTGTCACATATTGTTGAAGACCAGTAATCTTTATTAGTTGAAGATTAGGCTTTTTTTTCAAGTTTAAGCTCTAGTTCACACTGTTCCTCCAAGCAGAGCCAGCTGTTGTCTTCTTCATTAGACTGCCTTGTGACTGAAGTGGGATCAGGCCTAGTAACTGTGAATTGTTATTTTATTTTATCAAGTAAAACCTTGAAAATTTTAATTTTTTTACTAAATAGAGGCTAGGCACTGGAGGGGAGGTGGTTGTTCTAGCTGGCTGTGCTGTGACTGTAGGCCAATAGGAAGATGAAGGCATAGAAATTATTACAACTAAAAGGTAATCAAAGCATTAAAAAGAAAGTAGATTTGGACTTAGGGGACCTCATTATTTCCATTCTCAAGCTGAGATCAGTTTAGTTCCTAAAACTGGACTTGTGAATCTATCAAGTCACAAGTGCCATCGTAAGTGGGAAGAACAAGAGGCAACAGAAGGAGTAGGGCCATTCAGGGAGCTAGAAGCTGGAAGACAGCAAAGTGATACCATCTTTAATTATCCTTTCCTTCCATATTTATTGCAAAGGCTTGAAGGAAAATGCTGGACGTTGTGTCTGTGCAGGAGAATCCTATTTTTGGACAAGGGAACCACAGCAGGTGTCATCTGGACTTGAATACAAGGTTGTATGTGGCACCACGTGCAGATGCAGAAATGAAACAGCATGAGATGGAGTTTTAGGAGACGTTCAGTGGTGTAGGCGGGTGAGACCAGGACAATATTTGCACCAGTGTACAAAACCCCAGTGAGATCTGGACTGGAGTATTCCAAACCACTGAGAACATTTAGGTTCACAGAGGATGAATTCATGTTGGTCCAGGTACTGAGAAGCCAAGGGAGCTTAAGGCAAAAGATTAGGAGACCTTGATTCGTTTAACTCGGTGAAATGAAATCTGAGGTAGTTTGGGGGCTTTATATATAAAGGAGAAGAAAATTATTTTGACTTGAGGGTAGCTTTGGTCCATTGGTTTAGATTTAAGCTTGCAATGAGTAAATTTAGACTGGGAAACAGAAAAAGGTAACTGACCAATAAAGAAATAAGTTCTGGAAGCATCTCCAACGGCTTCTACTGACATATCTGATTTTAATTTGAATCTCTAAGCTTGTGAAAGATATAATATGGCATACCTGAAATAGCAGGAAAATGGACTTTGTCATCCATGAGATTCAGGAAATTTCGACCAGCTCCAGCTGATGTCCAGAACCAGAAACGAGGATCCCCAAGAGGTGGTCCCATTCCTCTTCACCTCCAGAACTCACAGGAAGTCATAGAATCATAGAATCATATGGGGTTGGAAGGGACCTCTGGAGATCATCTGGTCCAACCCCCCAGCCAGAGCGGGTCTGCCTACAGCACATTGCACAGGAACTTGTCCAAGCAGGTTTTGAATGTCTCCAGAGAAGATTCCACCACCTCTCTGGGCATCTTGTTCCAGTGCTCTACCACTCTCACAGTAAAGAAGTTCCTCCTCATGTTTTGGTGGAACGTCTTATACTCAAATTTGTGCCCATTTCTGCTTGTCCTGTCACTGGGCACTATTGAGAAAAGACCAGCCCTGTCCTCCTGACACCCTCCCTTTAAGTATTTGTACGCATTAGTTAGATCTCCCCTAAGTCTTCTCTTCTCCAGACTAAAAAGACCCAAGTCCCTCAGCCTCTCCTCACAGGAGAGATGCTCCAGGCCCTTCATAATCTTTGTAGCCCTCTGCTGTCCCCTCTCCAGCAGTTCCCTGTCCTTCTGGAACTGGGGAGCCCAGAACTGGACCCAGTGCTCCAGATGGGGCCTCCCCAGGGCAGAGCAGAGGGGCAGGATGACCTCCCTCCACCTGCTGCTCACACTCTTCCTGATGCCCCCCAGGCTGCCATTGGCCTTCTTGGCCACAAGGGCCCATTGTTGGCTCATGGGCATCCTCTTGTCCACCAAGACTCCCAGGTCTTTCTCCTCAGAGCTGCTCTCCAGCAGGTCAGTCCCAACCTGTCCTGGTGCAGGGGGTTATTCCTCCCCAGGTGCAGGACCCTACACTTGCCCTTGTTGAAGTTCATCAAGTTCCTCTCTGCCCAACTCTCCAGCCTGCCCAGGTCTCACTGGATGGTGGCACAGCCTTCTGGTGTGTCAGCCACCCCTCCCAGTTTTGTGTCATCAGCAAACTTGCTGAGGGTACATTCCATCCCTTCATCCAGGCCATTGATGAATACATGGAAGAGGACTGGACCCAGTACTGACCCCTGGGGAACACCACGTGTTACAGACTTCCAGCTGGACTCCGTGCCCCTGATCACAACCCTCTGGGTTCTGTCTTTTAGCCAGTTTTCAATCCACTTAGCTGTCCATTCATCTAACCCACACTTCCTAAGCTTAGCTATGAGAATGCTGTGGGGGACAGTGTATGAAGTCCATCTCTGGTACAGTCCATTCATCTAACCCACACTTCCTAAGCTAAGCTATGAGAATGCTGTGGGGGACGGTGTATAAAGTCCATCTCTGGTAGGAATCTGTGTTCAGCCCCAATTTCACAGACCCAGAAATCAAAAGTGATTTAGAGTCCAAGTTTGAGGTCCAGTTCTGTGTGCTAACGGGGATAAAAAACCAGCTGATATATCTCCTCTTCTTGACAGTGAAGTCAGTATATTACCATCCCTTAATATAACAAAGAGAGAGAAAGTGATCCTAAAACGAAATTAAAGGTTTTATCTTTGAAAATCACAGAAATTTTTCACCAGACATTTGAAAGATATAAAATGAAATTATGATATGATATGCCATACAAAACATTTAGCATGAAGAAGAATGGTAAAAGGCAAGATTTAAAAGCAGTGGGACAATGTCTCTCATCTCAACTAAGTGATTGTGAAAATTAGAATGTAAATTAATTTATGGCATAGATCATGTTATTATATAGAAGTGTAGGTTTCTACAGACACACAAAAAAGCCAGAACAAGCCAGCTGGAGCCCGGGATATTTCCTGAAGGCAAAGGCAGCCACACCAGGGTTAATAGAAGATGTAAGAAAGCCAAAGACAGTATTCGTTCTGTGCGCTGGGGAGTGCTTGGGTGTCGTATCCTCTGCTTTTTTAGGATGTGAGTGTCCTGGGCACTGGTGAGGCCCCACCTCGAGGACTGGGTCCAGTTTTGGGCCCCTTCCCACAAAAAAGACATTGAGGTGCTGGAGCGGGTCCAGAGAAGGGCGACGGAGCTGGTGAGGGGTCTGGAGAAGAAGTCTCCTGAGGAGAGGCTGAGGGAGCTGGGGGTGTTCAGCCTGGAGAAAAGGAGGCTGAGGGGAGACCTTCTTGCTCTCTCCAACTCCCTGAAAGGAGGGTGTAGCCGGGGGGGTCGGTCTCTTCTCCCAAGTCCCAGGTGATGGGACAAGAGGACATGGCCTCAAATTGCGCCAGGGGAGGTTCAGATTGGAGAGCAGGGAAAATGTTTACAGTGAAAGGGTTATGAGTCCTTGGAATGGGCTGCCCAGGGAAGGGGTTGAGGCCCCATCCCTGGAGGGATTGAAAAGCCGGGTTGACGTAGTGCTTAGAGACATGGTTTAGTGATTGGTTTTAGCTGAGTGAGGTTGATGGTTGGACTAGATGATCTGAAAGGTCCCTTCCAACCTCAATAATTCTATGAGTCTATGATTTTTAAATCTGCAGAGAACTTACTGTTACAAGTTGGGTAGAACTGCCTGGAATATCAGAAATTTTGCTGTTCTATTTCTTTTAAGTTGTGATCTGTGCTGTGGTTACTGAATGACGACTGTAAAATGCTGCCTTGAAAAGACTTTCTCCTGCTCATCTAGTCTTGGTGTAGATGGAGCGTGAAATCTCTTTGGCCTTTTCAGTGCTTCTCCAGAGTTTTTAGTTTCTCCTCAGGCTGCAGCAAATCAATTTTTCAGATTTTTCACTTTATTTTCTAGGTCTGTATTATGCTGCTCTCCAGACATTACATAACTGGGTTTGGCATATTTTTAGTAAATATATTAATGGTGATAGAGCATAATCAAGGGGATTTTTAGCAATAGTTTTTTAAATTTATTGTATGCTTCTTTTTTTTACTAGTGAGATCATTCATAAAGGTCTATGAATACTTTCTAATGGATAAAAAATAGGTTTCTTGTGACATTGTCTTTCACGTTGTCTTTTCCTTTGTCCCTTCAGTTTGATGCTTTTTTTTACACAGCTAGACTGGGCAGGTTTATATTAGAAATGCAGCCTTTCCATAGCTTGGCAGGTTTTGTGATTGGTCAGTGGCTGCTTAAATGGTGGAATCACGAGGGACTGCAAACTGAGTGTCTGAAAGACAGGGGGATTTCTAGTCCCACCTCACACCTTCGACAGAGAAGATGGGAATGAAGGTTTGGCCACGGGTGTCCTCTGGGCAAGCACAGATCATGTAGGATGGGGTCATGGAGTCATCTTAAGTGAGAGTATGGCTGTGTTTGTGCCAGAGACTGGTCCTGGACTTCCTAGTCCCTTCTTGGCCACGTGTTCCCACCACGTCCCATTCCCTGGCACTAGTGGTTGCTGCCTTTGGAGTGAGTTGCACTGATCTACCAGAAAACTTAGCCTGCAGAAGGCTTCATATACCTTAGATCAGTTTAAGGTGATCGTGAAGTATAAAATCTGCTTCTTCACTCCGTGCACAGAAAGGAGAAAATAAGACCAAAGAACGTGAGCAGTTTTACATCTTTACTGTGATGATAAACTTTGCCCATAATTTTCCCTTCCGTTCTATTTCCACCATAAAATAACGCACAGAACAAGAAATGGAGTACTCAGACTAAAATGGGCCCCGTCACCACATCAGCTCTGCAGACCATGACGTTGCAGAGGTGTACTCTAGTTAGCTTTGTGGGAGTTAACCTGACCATCAGAGGAGTTGAGCGTGGTGGTGCGGAGCCCAGCATGGGCTGATTTTTAGTCTCTGTAGGTCTCCTGTGTGCTGCTGAGACCCATTCCAGCTGGCTGCAAGTTGGGTCAAGTGTCTCTGTGCTACACTTTGGAGAAGTGCTCAAGTGAAAGTGCAAGCTGGATGGGGGAAGCACAGGCTTGCAGAGCCTCAGAAGAGCCAATTGCCTCAGCGGGAGGCTTTGAGAAGTTTGTGGAGGAGCCCCACTAGCTCATCTGGAAGCTGTCTGTGAAACCTCCTTAAATGAGACGTGAGAAGGCTGCAAAAGAAAGAGTAGCAGGGAGCATGTCCAGCTCCCTTGCTGCACTCGCATCAGCAGGCACCAGTGTGGTTAACAGTTCACATTAACTGTTGGTGTCCAGGATTGTAAGTTTGTTGTTCCAAAATGAAGGGTTTGGGTACTTTCTGCACTTGTGCGTGGTGCTTTTGTTCCCATTATTGGCCTGACCTTTCATGCAGCAAATACAAGAAAGGGTTCGGTGTAATTAGCCAAGTGAAACCCATTCTGAGTGAAACTGTGTCCAGAAGTGGGTGCTTGTAACAGGGTGCTCCTGCACTCCCAAAGACAAGGACAGGATGGCCTAGGTCCTGGGTCCACCCAGGGAGTCCTGCCAGGAGCAGCAGGAGATGGGCAGAGACAGGGCTGGAATGAATCCAGGAGACGGGCTACAAGCTATCTACATTGTAGATCCAAAGTCCACCCAAGAAATAGGGCCAGAGAGAAGACAAGAGACAAGTCCATACCTACAACTGAGGGTCCCAGACTGAGCTTCTGGACCACAGGCAGAAGATATGGGTGAAGGTCCAAGTGAGGCTGCTCAGGGCAATTAAAGCCTATAGACACACTCAGGGCAATAAAAAGCTTTTTATTTTATTAATATAGCCTTAAGGCCTTGTTATCAATGACAACAGTTGGGTAGTCTGGAAGCAAATCGAAGGATCTGTGGGGTAAAGGAGGGATGCAGTGGATTTGGCTTGCAGAGTGAAGAAGGGATGGGTGGATCTGGAGGAGTCTGTAACGTGGGGAGGAAGGTAAAATGGGCACAGTCACCAGGACGGAGACACTCAGGTCCCCTTGCAGGGGCAGAGCATTGGCCATGGGAGGAGGAAGATAAGAGCATGGTGCAAATCACGTCCTGTACGTGGGATTGCGTGAGCCTGAAGTATAGGGGAATGAGAATTTGGTACCCAGTAAGCTTGGTGGTGGAGGCTGGTAGTGTCAGCCAAGGACAAGTGGTAGTGACAATATATCTCCCATGGCCTGTCGTCTAGATCCTATTGCTGGCATCCGTACAGGAGCAGCCGTACACTCATTGCAACTCCCCTTCCCTTCTTCACAGCGCTTAGGAATTTAACAAGAGCATTGTTTAAAATACAGTTCCTCTTTTTTTTAAAAAAAGTAATGAATTCAAAATATTCTCAACTGAAAGAACCTCTTATCGTTTGCAGATAGGGCAGGCATCCTTGCAATGAGACGTGGTTTCAATAGACAAATACATTGCTTGTTGCTTCAGCATGACAAAGGGTATTTGTCCCAGCGCTCTCGTGCACAAAGAAGCCAAGCTAGAAAAAGAACATAGAAGTCATAGAAATACTGGAAGGAAGGGAAAAAAAAAAAAAAACCCAGCTCTGTAAGGAGCTCAGGCTGTAAGAAGCTGCTTTGGATGCAATTGTTTCCAGTGATCTGGCTGAAGGCTCCCCTGTGTTCATGTAGGGTTGGGGATATAAATATAGTGGCTACAGCTAGTGAGCCTGGCACACTATCCGGGTGGCACAGTTAAGGGATAACCTGATCCCTGCCTCTGCAGTGATTGCCTGTGTGTGGCTTTATGAGCTTGCCAGCACAGTAAAGACGTTAGGCCAAATGGATGTGGCCTTGTTAATTCTTGAAGAGAAGCCAGCTGCCAGTTCTGGTAGTGCTGAGGCTAATTGCTGCCTGTATAATCTTAATGCACCTCGCTTACTCACCTATAAAACATGTTTACAGATATTTTCGTATATCTTGGCTGCTTCTGAGCTTTAACTGTGGCTGTGTGAGCCTCTTGTGCGTGGTTTAGAATGACGCTGCGTAATCGGAGTGTGGATACTGTTCACGTGTCATGGATGCATCGTGTTACCTTAACTCTCGGGTCACAGTTGGATTTGGTTTTAATATGGCTGCTTTTGTAAATAGTGGCAAATCAGTAGCTTACTGCTCAGGAAAAGTGCTTTTGTAGGTTAAATTGGTTTGTGGCAGAGCTCATAGATTATTTCCTGAGTCGTTTGCAATTATCAATTATGGATTAAATATGACGAGAATATACCAAAAGTGTATAATGAAGTTAATGATGAGCTACCTCTTTATTAACACCGTGAGCTGTGTGGTTCATAACCCTTCATATTGTTGCAGCAACGATTACCTTGCAGCCCGGAGTTAGCAGAAGAGCCTGGTTATGCTGCACAGCAAGGGGAAAATCCTCATGCTGATTGTCAAAAGAGTAGGCACCATCAGATTTATGCCAGCTTCATGATAATCAAGTGGTGGCAAGACCTTTTCTCTCTGCTTTCCAATCATGAGAGGCACATACACTTCCCTTCTCGGAATACTTTTCGACTGACACAACCCCCTCTAGGTTTCCTGAATCACTGGCAGCATATGATGACATATATAGATGTGAGGATGGCTAGCAGGGGCTGATATTACACCAACTTTTAAAAATGCAGCAAAAGGGCTTTGTGTTATGAGTACTTTTTGCCCTCTGCATCTCCCCGTTTGCTTCCAAGGAACGGGAATGGGTTCAACATTATTATATTCTATTTAATAGTGCCTGTCATGGTGCTTTGGCTTTCTTAATACTATTTTCTGGCAGTATTGATCTACATTACATCTCTTGATATTGGCATAGGCACCTGTTAATTCACCAGAGTCACTGTGTGAGTTCTATAATCCGATAAAAATAACAGCAGACATCTCTTGCATAGTGTCTTCTGTCTGTAGACCCAGGGGATCGCATAGTAAATTAAAGCATTTTTCTCATTGTAGTGTAGGAATGAAACAGTGAAATTTAGCAATATAGTGAAATACAGGAAATATTCTAACATACAGAAATACATTCCTATATAGAAATATAGTGAGATATAGGAACATAGGAATCGGATGTTGAAATGGCTTGATCAAGGCTGGGCTGTAGGCCTAGGGCGGACAAGGGAACAGTCACAGTCTAGTGCAGTATTTTTAGCAGCAGTTGTTTCCCCAGATAAATGCAATAATTATATATATATTTTTTAAATTAGGACATTTGCATTAATACCAAAATAAATTGTATTTTATGTAAACTGGACTTGAATTTCCACCATTCATGAAACTGGAAAGAAGGAGAAACCCTTCAGGTGTTTCCCCTTTCATGAAATAGCATCCATCATTAATATGAAGGAGAAAATAATTGTCAGACTTCACACAGCATCCTGAAATGATCTCAGTGCATCATGACTTGTTGGGAGAATTTTGAGTTAAAACGTGGCATAATCTTAGCGGCAGTTGTTCAGAGTTTCATTTGGTTTTAGAAGTGTCAGTAGAGTAAGGACAGAGCAGAATTCTTTTGACCAACAGAGTCTTGAAAGACCTGTTTGCCATTTCTAAGCCCTTAACTTCATAAATATTAAAACAAGTTATCAGGAAGGGCTCTTTTTCTTGTAAATCCTGTTGCACAATCCTTGCCAGCACTTAAACCTTTCAGCTGGAGCCACTGGGAGTATAAATATATTTTAGAAACAGTAAGTAAGTGCTAATGATATTTTCACAAGGCATAAAACAAATTATTAGAAAGGGTTGGTACATTTTCTAACCTATTTGGAGAGTTGTACATTTTGCTTATATTGAAGAAAAAAACTGTAAAATAGCATTTTGAAAGCATTTTGTCTGAACAAGCTGAAATGTTCTATAAGAAATGTTTCAATTTTTCGGTAGCCGTATATCCCAAATTGCACCAGAGGGCAGGTATCTGCATTTTGATACATGCCTTCAAATTGGGGTACCTTGAAGCAAAATCTCTCCCCTATCGAATTTCATTCCCTTTATAGAAGGTGTGATTTTGTTGCCTCTGGGGATTTTCATAAGTTTTATTAAATAGCATGCCTCTTTTCAAGTGTGGCTTTTTCAAGTTGCACGTTTTATTAGGGTCACCTTAAAATTTTTAGAAGTTTAGTAGGCCACATTGTATTTATTAATTCTAGTAACATGTTTTTTACAGTCAAAACCAATGGCAAATGGATGTTGTGTTCTCAGAAAGCTGAAGTGTTGGAAAACCAAGCAGCAGCCTACAGGGGGTGTTTTTCCTCTATGGAAATCAGTCAATAAGTCCAGGTAACTGATACAGATTGTGGTTTACACCATCAGTCATGATGGGCCACATGACCGTTCTGTAGGTCTGCAGTGACTTGACTTCAGCAATGGCTACTGAGAAAAAGAAGGAAAGAGGGTGCAGAGTGGAGCAAATTCTACCAGCTGAGAGCACCATTAAATCAACCCACATGTTTGTGTCTGTGTGTGTTAGATGATCACATCGTTTACAAGGATAGTCCTAACATTTCAGATAAAACATGTCCCTACGTGCCAAAAAACAAGTCCTTGAAGGAAAAGACTGGCCTGGCTGAACAAAGAGATATGGTCACAACTCAGGGGAAAAAGGAGAATTTATGGTCTTTGGAAGAAGGGGCAGGCCACTCGGGAAGGCTATAAAGGTGTTGTAAAGCTATGTAGGGAGAAAATTAGAAGGGCCAAAGCCCAACTAGAAACTTAACCTGGTCTTGGATGTTAAGAACAATAAAAAGAGTTTCTATAAATATATTAGTAACAAAAGAGGGACTAAGGAGAATCTTCATCCTTTATCAGATGAAGGCAATAACACAGTGACAAAGGATGAGGAAAAGGCTGAGGTACTTAATGCCTTCTTTGCCTCAGTCTTTACCAGTAAAGTCGGTTGTTCCCCGAGTACCCAGGGAGCACAGGAGAGCTGGTGTATAGGGGCGGGGAGCAGAATGAGGGCCCCGTAATCCAAAGGGAGATGGGGCCAGATGGGATTCACCTGAGGGCACTGAGGGAGCTGGTAGAAGTGCTCACTGAGCCACTCTCCATCATTTCCCAGCAGTCCTGGCAAACTGGGGAGGTCCCAGCCAACTGGTGTCTAGCAAATGTGACGCCCATCCACAAGAAGGGCCGGCAGGATGATCCGGGGAACTCCAGGCCTGTCAGTCTGACCTCGGTGCCTGGGAAGGCCATGGAACAGACCATCCTGAGTGCCATTATGAGGCACAGGAAGGTTACCCAGGTGACCAGGCCCAGCCAGCACGGGTGCCCAGATGGCCAAGAAGGCCACCAGCATCCTGGCCTGTGTCAGGAACAGCGTGGGGAGTAGGACTCAAGAGGTGATGGTCCCCCTGTCCTGGGCACTGGTGAGGCCCCACCTCGAGGGCTGGGTCCAGTTTTGGGCCCCTTCCCACAAAAAGACATTGAGGGGCTGGAGCGAGTCCAGAGAAGGGCAACGGAGCTGGTGAGGGATCTGGAGAACAAGTCTCCTGAGGAGAGGCCGAGGGAGCTGGGGGTGTTCAGCCTGGAGGAAAGGAGGCTGAGGGGAGACCTTCTGGCTCTCTCCAACTCCCTGAAAGGAGGGTGTAGCCAGGGGGGGTCGGTCTCTTCTCCCAAGTCCCAGGGGATAGGACAAGAGGAAATGGCCTCAAATTGCACCAGGGGAGGTTCAGATTGGAGAGTAGGAAACATGTTGACACGGAAAGGGTTATGAGTCCTTGGAATAGGCTGCCCAGGGAAGTGGTTGAGGCCCCATCCCTGGAGGTGTTGACAGAGTGCTTAGAGACATGGTTTAGTGATGGTTTTTATCCGAGTTAGGTTGACGATGGACTAGAAGATCTGAAAGGTCCCTTCCAACCTAGACAATTGTATGATTCTGTGATTGTACAAAACTTCCTACAGGTGACACCGGTCATGGTCAGACTCTGTTTCCTAGAAATAGCGATGGCCATCCTATCTAAATGGGCTTGTAGACCGCCAAAGGGCTATTGACTGCAGCAGTATCCCAAAATGTACATTTAGGATTGTTAGGGTCTTTTATTTCTTCCTCTAAAAATGATGATGATGTCCCATTTTCCTTTGACCAAGTTACTGTGAAGAACCTTCTCCAAGGTAGTTGCATCAGTGTCTGGTCCTTGGTGGTTGCTCTGCAGAAGCTGCTGCTGCCTGAGAGAAGTCTATAGTAGAAAGCTCGAGTCCCATGGGACTTCTGGAAATGAGTGTTTAGGTCATTTAAATTTCAGAATGGTGTTAATGAAGGTTTTCAACGGAAAGAAAAAAATTAGGTCTTCCCTGGTGGGTTTTAAAAATTTGCTGCAGTATGATTATCCAGAGGTTCGTAATTTGCTGATATTCAAGTTCTTTAATGCATTTTACCGCTTTCCGGCACTATGCACTTGACCTTGTTAGGTATTTTTAATAAGGTTGATTTAAAGTATTTAGGACAAGGCATGTTGGAAAAGGAAAAAAAGATGGTTGGAAATCAATTATTAACTTGAATTTAGTAGTAATAGCTCAAACCCCAGCATCTCTGTCTCCCCTTAGTATTTTGTTGGGTACTTTCTGACTACACCGTGACTGTCACATGGGAGATAAACATTAGCTTTATTGTCTATTCTGAGGAGCAGTACCCAAATTTTGAAAAAAACCAGCCCTAGCTCTATTCTTTAAAGAGAGGGGTTTGCCTATGTAGAGGCCTAAAAATTTCTGTACTCTATTTTAGCTTGAAGTCAATTTTGATTGACAATATGCCAGTCAGGAGATGAGCAGAAGAGGCTCAGCTGTAAACGTGATACTTCCTGCAGCAGGGTACTCGCACCTCATAATAAATTCTGTTTTGTGCTGGGAGGTTGCATCTGAGGGGGACCAATCCCCAAAAGCTGGGCAGACATCATGCCAAGGTTGTACTGGTTGTGTCCACCTTCAGGGAAGAACTCAGAGAATTGTTTGCTGGTGGCGTAAGAACAAGTTTCAAGCAAATATAATGGTATATTGTTAAATTAAATCATCCAAATGTAGCTTCCATGTATTTGAAGAATTATATCAGCATTATTAAGGGGTTAGGTATGGTAGGACCTGTGAGAGCCAGTCTTGGAGCGGGATTCCAGTGAGGTAGGGCATGTAGGAAGGTAAAAAAGCAAAAAGCTGGGAATCATCTCAAAGATTTTTAAATCTGAGTTAAATTTTTACAGTCTAAGGTAAAATCAGGGAACAGAAGCTGACGCATGACGTTATCTCTGCTTAAAACTGCATATGTTTTTCATATTTGCTTTATAAACAGCTGTATAAATAGCGGGTTTGATACACTTTTATAAGAAAAGTCTCTGGAAACGATTAAAAAGAAATATCATTGTTCTTAAAATAAGTTGTTGGGAGAAGCAAAATTGTTGAAATTGCCCAAGTTATAGGTGGCGAACTGGGCAACAGCTTATAACAAGAAAAAAAAAATATACATTTCATCTCTTAATTAACGTACTCGTGTTTATAGTGGTGTGATGGCACACTTTGGAAGAGCTTTAGGAATGTGGATAACGTTGCCATCTCTGTTGCCTCGCCATGCCTCCAAAATACTCCCTGCTTGTATTTCCTGATGATGCATCCTCAAAACCCCCCCGCAGCAGCTGTGACCTTTCTCCAGGTCCCGAAGTTTGAATTGGAGGAGCTGTAAAATACCAGAGCTCGCCCAGAGGGCAAAATATAGCGACGACGGGCTGGAAGGAAGCGGGCGTTTTCCCAGGGGGAAATGGTTGAGGCAAACAGTAGTGATGGAGTATTCGGAGAGTGAAGGTGATTCCTCCAGTGAAGAGTGCTGTTTCTCGGTGAGCAGCGACGAGGAATTCTGCGACGAAGTCCAGAAAGCTTCTGAGTCAGTGCTGGCAAGCAAGGCTTGCACTTAATTACTTGTGGCGTTTGGTGGTGTGCGCTTCTAGTAATTACTTGTTGCATTTAATGCCCTGCCTTTAAAATAATTACTTACTACTGTGCATTTTCAGTAGTTACTTTTGCACTTAACGCTATGCACTTCTAATAGTTATTCATTGTATTTAATGCCACGCATTTCTAAGAATTACTTGTTGCATCTGATGCCATGTACTTAAAATAATTACTTTTCAATTGAATACTCTGTACTTCTGCACTGCTAATAACTGCTTGTTGCATTTAATGCCAAGTGCTGTAACTGGTGGCCGCCTGTCGAAATATTACCTTTTAAAACACGGGCTGACAGTTTCTTTTGCTGGAAGGTGGCTGAGGTCACCAGTACGTAAATGGGTGGCATGGCCCTAGGTGTGTTTGTTGGTTTTAAGGGTATGTGAGGTGTTGGCAGTGTTTGGAAGTCCGAGCGTGTCTTGGTTTAATGCTTGTATAATACTGAAAATATGTTGATTTTTTTCCTTTTTTTTTTTTTTTTAGAAATTTGCTGATCTTTTTAATGCTGCTTGCAGCCTGATGAGTAAACGCCCCCTAACACAAGAGCATGTGCCATTTATAAACCCACTTAAAATTGATTTTAGGCTGTGGAACAGAAAGCTGCTTTCCCCCATCGGTCTCCTCGTTCGGTGTTTGGGGGATGAGTGTCCTGCAGCAGTGGCAGAGGGTGGTTTGTAGGCAAGGATGCGCAGGATGGCTTTGGAGATACCCAAAGATAGCAATTTCTTGACTTAGCTCTTCATATGTGAGCCACTTTATCATTCATTTAAAAAAAACACCCTGGTCTTCCCCTGACTTATCAGTTATTTCTACTCGTGATTGCGTGACTTTCTGCATTACAAAAACCCTGCCATCTCTCTGGTTCAGGTATTTGTGCCAAGTGAAGTGCCCTTTGGGAAAGTGCCTTCATTCTGTATAAATTCCATGCTGATTAAAAGGATGTATTAAGGACAAGATAGTGGAAACCATAAGAGTTACTTTTGCGTTTTAATCTCTAATGTTAAGGTTTATTTAAAATGTTTGAACTAAAGCCACCAGTAGCTGTGTTTTACTTGTCTATAATCATATAACCGTAATATAGTAACTATATACATGTCTATAGTCTATAACTATAAAGGTATAACTGTCTTTTTGTAGCAGAAAAGCATCTGAGATAATGGGAAAAATATGTTAAGTTTCAACTGGAATTAATGAATGACAACCAAAAACTTTGCATGCTTGTTTAATTTATTAATATACAGGCAAATGTTGGCTACAGAAATCTAATGGGATATTAAATATTATCATTCCTTAACCTCTCTATCAAAGTTTTAGAAGTTAATAGAGGTAAATGTCTATTGTTGTTTGGCTACTTCTTTCTACTTGCTTTAAATTACCGTAATTTTTTTTTTTGTCAGTATGGATAAATTAGCACTAATACACACTTAATTTTAATGAAAATAGACTCAGAGACAGCATTTGAGAAGAGCTTGAATGTTGTTTCTCTCATTTGTATTTCTGTTGGCTCTGTTTTAAGGACATTAAAGTAAAGAGAGCTCAAAAAAAATTAACAGTTACCTTAAAGAGAAGTGTACATTCCAGCATGAGTGCACAAGCACCACCTTTTTTTTGCTATATTACTGCTTTAATGCCTCCAATTTTTAACCAGGGGAACTGCTATTTTAAAATGTCGTTTTCTGCTTCAGTGGAAATGTACAGTGGTTTTCCTTTCTAAATGAATTAGATTGTTTAAAAGAGGTGGATCCCTTTTGGCTGTAATCCACTTACCCTTCAGACATGAAAAGGTTTGGAATGAATTTGAATAAAGTGGCAACTCTGAATCCTGTACGTTTGTTTGGCCATCACAGAAAATGCAATTGTAAACTCTGACAAAACACCAAATCGGTCTGATTAAAACGAAGTAACTTCATATTTTATAGCTTGGGCTGGCCACAGCCAAACTCTCAGTGAGGCAGGAAAGGGGAAAACACAAAACATTTGGTAATGAAGATAAAGAAAAAATTTTAAGTGCATTATTTTTAATTTCTGGAAAGCTCGGGAAAAGTACCAGTGCAGTGTTTTAATGCTGAGACCTTTCAAAAGCTCTGTCCTGATGGGGCCCCTTTGATAGGCACAGTCTCAGCCTCCTCCGTGCTCAGATAGAAAATACATAGTGCGTCCTAAAGCCGACCACACACCTTGAACCTCCTCTGAGTAGCAGAGCTGGCATCCTAATTAACTAGATGCTTCACATTTCAACACTGAGCTATTAGGTAGGTTCAGGGGGAGAAGGATATAAGCAGATGTCTAAGTTAATAAATAAATCTACACAAATAGCTAATATTTTGATAAACCTGTTTCTGTTCACAAATGTGCATAGTAAGAACCAAGACTTCACCTAAAAGAGATGAAAAGCATGGGCTGATGCCTGGCTGGGTGTCTTATTTACAATGGGAACTTGTTTCTTTTTTTCCGTTCATACATGGTTTTTAGCTTTTGCGTGCTTGAAGCTTGTCTGGGTGATGAACATCAAATGGATATAGGGAAAAAGCTATGAAACCCAGACATTTCTTCTTGAAGCGCTTTAAGAATGCAATCTGTTTGGACAGGAAAATATTGTAATGAAAATAACGCAGCTTACTTAAAAGATGCATTTTTTTCTTTCAGGGAGGATGTCAGAACAGCCAACGTCATTGCTGCTGAAGCAGTAACATGTCTGGTCATTGACAGAGAGTAAGTACATCATTTTCCTGCCTCGGGGTCGGGTCTGTCTCCAGTTCACACCTTTTACAGTTTTTAGCTGGTGCCTTTGATCATTTTCTCCAGAGGGGTCATTTAATTCTGAGTAATACAGTCCCAGTATGTATGTGTCCTTGATGAGGTACGGGGAAGGTCCCCGTAAGTTAATAAGACAAAACTCAGTAGTGACAAATGCAGGCAATTAAGAGGTGCAGAAAGACAAAATGAAATAACCGGGGAGATAGCATTACTGTGGAAATGGATCCAGGCGTTATGGTGGAACACAGATTGAGTTGGTGTCAGCAAAATGTCATGGAAGTCATCAAGCTTCTGGCAAATGTTAGAGCAAGATGTTGTTATTCTAATCCGTGTGGGGATGGAGAGCCCTTGTCCAAAGGACGTAGCCCTGCTTGAAGCTCAGCGGCTCAAAGGACACAGAGATGATCAGAAGAGTAAAATAATGTCTTATATAGGGAGCTCAAAGGAATTGGGGCGGGGAATAATCTAGAAAATAAGTGCCCAGACTCTAGAAAACAGTGCTGCAAATTCAACTGCTCTCTACAGTTGTTGGGAGTGGGATTAAAAAAATTAACATTACCTTGAAATTCAACATGACTGGTGGGGTGTGTTTCCAGTTGTGAGGGCAGTGAAGCACTGGCATAGACCATCAAAAGGTACTGACAACTCTTCCATGGGAATCCTTCCAAGGGAGCGTGGTGTAGATCTGTGAAGCCATGGGAGAGGGAGGTAGGATGAATGGGGATTGACTTTTTGCTGCCTTCCCCAATGCAAGAACCCAAAGAAACCTGCAGGAGGGAGGCAAAAGCCTAAAGGAAGCAACTCTTCACGTGGGTATCGTTCACAGAGCTGTAGGAATATGAGGAGAGTTTGCAATGGAAAAGAAATCCATTGGACTTGTTAAATACATAGGACCTACCTCTGGCCTAGGAACTTTCAGAGAGGTGTAGGAGAATACCAAGGCAAATACCACAATTGCTTGCTCAAGAGTCCTTGAACTCTTTCCTGGGCACACAGTCTTGATGTAAGATACCGTCAAAGGTCAGATGGTGGGTTAGGAGTGACCTCTGAAGCCCTTCTTATGTTCTCATGAGGTATGTGAGAGATGCTCAAGTACCTTGTAGAGATGATCTACATACACTCAATCCTGCTTTGACACAAGTGTTTTGTTGACTCAATCCTGCTTTGACACAAGTGTTTTGTATTTAGTTATCCTACAGTCCTTCATTTCTAGAAATGTAGTGTTCTGTAATGGCTGAGCTGGGGAATAATACTTCAAATATCCTAGGTCTTCTGATACATTAGTTTGTTTATGGTCAATTAAAAAATATATGGTTTATCCACTGGAAACAGACAGCGAATGTCAGGACTGTCAGCTGAGTGGCTTGCTTTCTCATACACAAGCAAGGTAGCCTGTTAGGTAAAAAACACACTATCCCTTATCGTTCTGTGGGACAAAGAGAAGAATTGAGATAATTAGGCTATTTAGCAAGCATTAATTTGGAGAAATACAATGCAACAAGTAATTAATGTGTTTTTTTCTGAACACTTCTGTAAGGGATATTTTTGTTTTGCACTGTGAGCATTAAAAAACCCAAATAACTACTAATTGCAGAGTCAGTCATTCCTGATCATTTTACAGACTGTGTCTTTGCTTGTCTCCTGTGCTTTCTTCTCAGTACATAACGCCCTTGAAATAGTAAGGAACTACAAGTTAAATTTAAACTGATGAAGCTGTAGTTGATCTATAGCAGAGATTCTAGTAATGCTCTGCAATTAGTAGCAGAGTAACCCTATTTATAATAATCTATTTATAGTGCAAGAAAACTAATGCTATTTATAGCACTATTTATAGTTCAAGGAAAGTTGTCCTGTGTCCTGACCAGTTCTGACTTTCTTGTTCTAGCTCTTCTCTTAGATTATTACTTTATAGGCATGCAAATAACAGTAGAAGCCAATTTTAATATAGACAAAATCTACTAAGACTTCTGTAAATTTGGAAAATTGCACAGACACTGTTCTGCTAATGAGGAAAAATAGCATTTCTTTATATCCAGATACACAGAATATCACAGCATTTGCTTTGTTCTGGTAGTCATGGTAAATGTTCATGTTGAGTTATATGCAAGGCAGCAATGGACACTGGAAGTCAGCTTTACCTACAGTTGGAAGCTCTTCTATGCAGGACGAGGAGTGGTGCATGTCAGTAAGGCTGCCTAATATTTTCTGTTACAACACAAGCTCTTTGCTTAATCAAACGTAACTATTGAAGCAGCAATTTCCATGCTTTACGTGTTTCCATGCTCGATCTGAAGTGTTTCAGCAAAACTGATGTAGCAATTTTGAAGAGCAAGTTATGGGAAAATATAATTTCCTTAATCCATTTCTCTGAGAAACTAGAGAATTTCGGTCTTACTGAGAATAGGGGTTAATGTTACCCATTGGTATTAACTTGTCAGCAGGGTAACTCTTCCAGCTTGCTTGTAAATGTCTTCACCAAGACATCCAAAAATTGTTCCACACAACACCTGAGAGCTACGCCGCTAATACAGGTGCCGCACTCCCATCTAGTTCACACTTGAACTGTGAGAATCACATCTTGGTGTCACAGCAAGTTATTCCTGAGAGAGATGTCAGACTGATCTCTGGATGTGGCAATATGATTAGCAATTGTAGGGCCACTTTCGTTGCTGGAGGATTTTGAGGGTAATAATATAGGAAACTTGCTATATAGGGATGAGCCATGCCACCAAAGAAGCTCTGCGAGAGTTGGGTTGTAGATGGGATGTTGTTAGGCATGAAAAAGTTAAATGGTTTGCCTAAAATTATTTCTGAAATTCAAGAAAAATGTATTAAAATGCTAGAAGGGTGAAGTAGTGGGAGTTGAAAATACCATGAGGAAAGCCAAATATGATGGGTCTTTAATTACCAAACTTGGTGCTGCCTTGCTTTTTAAATCCCTTGTGAAACAAGAAGGACATTACAGTCACAAAAACACTCCAAAAGCGCCCAAGTAGTAGCATAGCTATTTCTTGCCAATCTATGTAGACATGCTTTGCAATAGTGGATTGTCATCATCCTTTGTGATGTAGCAACGAACAGAGTCGTGATCTAACAAAGATCTGCAGCACAGCAAGCATTTGATGGGCCCCACAGACCCATCCAAAAGCCATTTTGTTCCCACTTGTCCTTGTCCTGAAAATATTTTTTATGAAGGGCAACTCGACATTCTTTCTGTCTTGCAAATTTTTTTTAGTTACTTTCTTTACCAGAATAATGAATTTCAGGGGGATTTGGTCCTTAACACTCTCCAGCTTCATCAGCAGTCTCCACCATGCAGGAGGTGAGATGAAGGTGATCATCCGGCTCCAGCCAAGCTGTAGGGCAAATTTCAGCTGACTTTGCTAAGGCTTAATGTCAAATTACTCTGCGTTTCATTCCCATGTGACCGCATTGGGAGTACCATTAATTTTGGACACCCAAGGAAGATGACTGTGACAGCAAATAGACTATTTGCTATAACATTAAGAGTTGTCGTCTTGTCAGAAAAAAAATAGTGTTGTCCTACCTGTCCCCATGTATTTCAAAGAAACAAGCTTAGTAATTGGTAGGAAAAAATTTCCGGGGAATTTCACTTTATAGTCAAAGTTTCAACATGCCCATGCATGGTGTCATTGAAGGATGTTCTGCTAATCCAGTAGGGAAAGGAAAACAAGACAGCAACAAGGCTGATCAAACGAGGATGACAGCTTTGCTGAGGGATCTCAGCACCAGGCAGCCTGGTGTCTTCTCCAGGCTCTCGCTTAATGGTGAGACGGGGTTGATTCAGCCAGGCTGTCTGAAGGGAAGGAGATGTTCTTCCTGCCAACTGTGGAGCATAGACCCAACTTGGGGGTTTGAAATTGGCTTGAAAAGTTCAGCAGAATCCACATATTGTTCACAGGAATTGTGAAATGATACATCTGACCATTTCAAGGAATTTGGATACTTGGGGAGCCAGGAAGCTCATTGCAAAAGTACAGTTTTCTTCTGGTCAAGCATATGATATAGATTAATATTTTATAACAGTTGTTAGTTGTCAGGTGTCTTTTATTCTTTTTCAATGCCAAGAGCAATTTCTTCTTTACAATTCATAGGGTTTCTGTGTTTATGACTTGCTAAGCCCCGATGTGAAATAAAATTGAGACTATTGCTAGTTAAGTGTTTCCTATTGTGAGTCTGCAGTAATTCAGCCTCTGGGAAGAAACTAATTGTTGGAGATGGACAACGTTGGTGCCTCCAAAGTGTTTCAAGCTTGGCCCTGTTGCAGCTCATCTTGGGGAATTTTCAGGCTCCCTGGAGGGGTTATTACATTTGTTGCAGAAGTACAGTCAGGCTGATTGGGGGAAGATAACAATTACAATATGCTGGATTTGATGGATTGGTCCTCTAGGAAATTTTCTATAAAACATCTTCCAATAAAAATTGTGTATATGCAAGCGGGACAACCTTGAGCATCTGTTCTGTGAATCAATTTGAATAAACACAGACAGACAGACTTTATTTGCAGCTACTTCGTATGGAAATAAAACAGGAAGGAAACATTTTAAATATTTCATGTGGGTTTAGATTTTTCACTTTGGATTTTTCATTTTTGTCTGGATTTGAAAGCCTGATTTTGGTTTTTAACGGGGCTATCTATGAGGTGTCAAGCAAGGTTACTGTATCAACCCTCTTGACATTGGAAATCAGAGAAAAATAAAAAAAAAAATATTTTCCTGGCATGACTGACCCCATACAAGCTGAGCTGAACTCTTTCTTTGAAGATTTTAGTTTTTGCTGCTTTACTGTATCCCCAGTTGGGGTGAAGTTTATCCATGGAGAAAATTGGTTATGAGGAGAGAATAGAAAAAAAGAAGAGAGAAGGTCGTGCAGAGAAAAAAACCAAGAGGTGTTCTAGTTAGATTCTTCTTGTTGTGACCGAGATGATACTTCAACAGCATTGAGATAGGCAATAAAAAAGCAACTCAAGTAAACTTGAGTATCTTGCCCAGTCCTAAGTCTTGCTTAAGATATTAAGGATATTAGACAAATTTTGTTACTCCTTTCAGTGACCTTTTTTTTATTTGCCCATGCAGTGTTTCACTAGACAAAGATTTATTTGCATTGCCAGAAAAAAAAAAAAGGGTGTTTAATCCTGCAACATTTTCCTAACCACATGAAAACAAACCAAACTGAGCTATTTTAAATTGCACTTTAAGCCTTAGGTCATGTCTTATAGGAGGATTCGTCCATGTCCTCCAGGAGGATTATGGTATTACTGTGTCTGGCTTAATTGCCTAAATTTGCTTTGCTTTCTCTGTCATCTGTCAAGGGTTTGGCTTCATCCTACGGAACATCTTCAGCGTAAGAAAGATAAACCTTGATGTGTTGAATGAGCTGAATTTTTCGTATTTTCACTGCTGAGTAAGGAATTTTGGTGGGAAAAGATATTCTGGTGATTAACAAGTCTTAATATTGAAAATTGCAGCCTGCCTTGCTAAAAGCACTTAATGCCATCTCCATGCAGCAGCAAAGGGGGCTTTGCCGCCTTCATTAAGGAGTTCCTGTTTCTTTCCCCACGCTGCATAAATTATTTCCTATTTCATTTAAAATATTATGAACTAATCACAGTGGAAAACTCAGTTAATTTGTGTGGGCAGAGGATACATCCAGAGCAGTGATGAGTGTAATTAAGCAAAAGGCCATGCTGGAAAAGCCCGTTACAGCAAGCAGCTCTAGATACAAACCAGTATAAAGACCTCTCCCGACTGTGGCCTCTTGCATTACACTTACCATGAGAATGGATAAAACACAGCTTTTTCCAGCTGCTGTTCATAAACCAAGCTACTGAGGCCTCCTTTCATTTTTCTGGAAGCCGCCTCCCCGCTTGCTGCGTGCAAACGGGGCACCTCGCGTAAGGTCAGGCATCTCCTGATGCAACAGAACACTTAAGCACCCACTTAAGACCATACAACATGTTTAAGCTGCTTGGGCAAAGTGTGATTCAAACAGCTCCATCACCCTTGGGGAGGCTGCAGAGAGCATGAAGTCACCCTGGGTCACCTCCTGCATGGCAGGATATTGCGTTTCCCTCAGCTGCCCTCTGCTCAACCCAAAGATGTCAGGCTGGTGAATTCTGCTTATTGCTGCATTTTCACAAACAGCTGGGGGTTGGAGCTTTTTGGGCAGTAGGTTTTTCATCTGTGGCTCTTTATCCTACATAATGCCGTGTGATCTGAAACCAAGTGATTTTGGGGAGGGGGAAATGCATGTGGTCTGCAAACCGTTACCTTTATTAGCCTGCCCTGTGTTTTCCTCACCTGCTGAATAGCATTAATGCTCTTTCCTAAAAGTCTTCATTGAGAGAAGGCCACATGAAGTATTCTGTTCTTATTCATAAATTTGTAAATAAGGTCCTAAATGGTGATTTTTTTTTTTTTCAACGTTTTCAACTTTCCAATTAATCTCACATGAAGTATTCTGTTCTTATTCATAAATTTGTAAATAAGGTCCTAAATGGCGATTTTTTTTTTTTTTTCAATGTTTTCAACTTTCCAATTAATCTTTTTTCAACTTCTTGATAGCCATTTCCCTTCTTCAGCTCAATGGTTAGTGCCTCAGGAGAGTGTCATGAACGTGTAGAAGCCGGGGGAAATGCAGGACTTTCATTTCTGAAGCTGTGATCTTAAGGCAGAGATTAGTCAAGAGACTGTAGTTTCCAACAGTTCATCCTTTCAAATAAGCTTAGCTCTTTTCTCATTTTCCAAGTGGTTCTTTCTTTGTTGAAAAAAAGGAAAACCTATGCGGGACAAACACACTGGGAATAATTTCCATTTCCTATTTAGTGTCTGACACTGTGTAGTATCACTCTGAAGACATAACAGTTAGGTTTATTTTTTTTTTTTTCCTCTGGAGTGTTCCGTGTTAGTTGAATTAATGGTCATTGGGTCCATTTGTTTGAGTCTCTCATGATATAAAAAGATTTTCTAATTCTTTTTCCGATATGCCTATGCCCTTTCTGTCTCCCCTGGGACAGAGGATGGTGTTAGGGGGCTGCTCGAGCTACTCACAGCTCGTACAGAAGACCTCTCAGCACTGAGTGTATCACACCCTCCTAACATTTCACCCTGTCTTAGTTTAACCCAATTAAAGCCACATTTCCTCTTAAATGCCATTAAGCAATTTGGCTTCTGCCAATTTGCTTGCCTTTCTGCCCTCTTTTCTTCCTTCTCATTTTTTTTTCCTTTTTATTTCTCTTTGCTGTGTTATTGGCTGCTGTTTCTCTGAAGGTGGGAAAGCTAAGATACAGAAATAAAGATTATCCTTCACTTTGAAATGGGAGGAATTTCTAGGTTTTCTGGTTGGAGGACAGGGATGTGGTGGTGTCATCTCACCATTGTGGGACTTACCAGCCACGCTGAGAGATTTCCTCTGAAACTTATATTGGAGGTTCAGTCACTAAAAGAGCTAGATCAATAAGTTTGGATCTTCTTGGCACTGATAATTGCACTTCCACCCCTTCTCTGGGGTGTCTGAGGCAGTGGTTCCTACCAGATGCCTGGCCCTGGCCCCAGTTTGGTCAGTCATGGCCATCCCAGGCATCAAGGGATGGCGCCTGGTTGCTACCAAAGGGCCATGTTGGCTTGCTTGGCTCCCAAATGGGAAACTCTTCCTCTAAAATTGTACCTTTATTTTTACAGCTCCTTCAAACATCTGATTGGCGGCCTAGATGATGTTTCCAATAAAGCCTATGAAGATGCAGAAGCAAAAGCAAAGTAAGTATCTGCTTGTCGTGTTCAGCATAAAATCTTAACCTTGTTTTTATTGATCGCACGTCATCGTAGTTTATTAAAAAAAAGGTTTTTCTCAACACAATAGTTGTTGTCCCTGGCTCTCTCCATGAATATGGGAAGACCAGGGGGAGATGGGTCTCCTCAGGTAGTGCCCAGAGCCATGTGGTTCCAAAGTCCGTCTTCATCGTAGTGTTTGACTCCACAGAAGTGTTGGATCTTTAAAATTTATTGCAAAATAATTCTCTTGAAATGTTTAAGGTGAGAAATTACAGAACTTGGAAAGCTCAAGGAGTGAAGGAAATTGTTGTTGAATTTGATTTGTTTCTTCAGAGAACTCTGATCTTTGTCAGACATTTTCTGACGTGTTCTGAGATGAGGAATGGGAAATCAAGTTTGTCATTTTTGAATGAATACAAGAGTTACTTTGATGTGATATATTCTGAAGTTCTACTATAAATATTCATTCCTTTCAGAGGTGAGCTGTAGTGTATTTTAAAATATTTCCAGGAAAGCCACACTCTTCACTCATTCTTGATCTACAATTTGTTTTTATAGTGTATTTTAAAATATTTCCAGGAAAGCCGCACTCTTCACTTATTCTTGATCTACAATTTGTTTTATAGGAAAACTTTGTTATGTCTATACTTTGATTCTATACCAACAATAAAGGTCTTGGAGAGGAACTTGTTCTGATTAGAGGGATACTGAATATAAGCCAATACAATTCAAAAGCAGAAGTAGTTTAAAAGAAAACTGGAGTTGCTCTATATAAAATTACTATACTTCTCCTTTTACAAAATTATTTTACTTTTCTTCTGTTGGGTTTTTTATTACTATTACCACACTAAAGATGGGGATAGGTGTTTTCTCAAAGTCAAATGCTTGGTGTAGCTGTTAATCAGGTTCTGCAGCCATCTAAATTTAAGGTTGCTCTTAAGTTATACATAGCAACTTCTCATTAAACCAGAGGGGTTTGAAATAGTGTGTAACAACAGAATTTGGCACTTCTGTGGAGAGAAAATGAGAAGCCCTAATTAGGTAGTTGGTTAAAAATAAATTTTTGTTTGTTTGTTTCAGGAAGGAAGTATGCATCCCAAGAAACTTAGTTTCTTGGACGAGAGTTGCTAATATTGCAAAGTACACACAAATTAGGATAGTATTTTTTTTTTTTATGATCTTTGAGTGATATTTGAAATACATTTTTAATCACATTTGATTTATTTTAAGGTACTAAAAGGCACCCCAGGGTTGCATTTTTGTTTAGAATAATATTTTCCTACCCCAATTCAAACATGTAAGCTTTCTTCTTTAGCTACTTAAGTTCCCTAAAATTCTTGTTGACTTAATTAGAAAGGCAGGAGGCTATCAGCCTCTTTTACCATTCCAGAAAATAGGTATTTGGGGCACAGAATGCAAAGCCAAATGGACACAGTGCTATAGCAGCAGATGTAGTACCTATTAGATATTACAGATAAATGTATATAATAATATATATTAACTATCAGTACCAGCTGAAAGTATGGCATTCTAACACCAGTAGCAGCTTATGAAAAGCATTTTACAAAGTGATGGAAAATTAACTTAAAGCAGCTTCAGAGATATGGTCCCAAGTATCCCAGGCATGTGCTACTATTATTTTAGATATATATATTTTTTTAGTGTTACTCTTTGGATTATTTTGATTTCCACATGAACAAAAAGGAAGAAAACATTGGTAATGAAACTGGGGGTTTTTGGTTTGAGTAATAACATGATGTTATTATCACAGAAGTTTTTATAAGGTTACACTGCAACCCCTTAGCACCAAGCAAAATTTGCACATAGGACTTGCCATTCCCCATTTCATAGTCTGTCTTTTGCATCTACAATTTTAAGCTGTATTATTAATAGAGTATCACCTTGTAATTTATTATCACAGGCATTTCTTGCATATGCAGATTCTGTTGGAGACTTCTTCAGAATAGTTTTGTGAATTTTAGGGAAGGGCTTTCAGGAGCCCTTCTGCGCTTTATAATGTGTCTTTAAGGGGGAAGCTGCAGCTTTGGACCTGTTTTTGATAAACTCTTTATTTTGGGAACCAACAGGCCAGCGTTGACCTCAACATTTTTGAGCTTTGATCTTCTTTATTCCCTTTCTCTTCTTCTAATGACAAGTATTTCATCCCTACAGAGGGGCAAAGTGAAGAATTCCTAGTGGTGGAGGAATTCTGCCCCAAAAGGAGGAACTGATTAATTTTGATAGCAACTTTTCTTAGAAGTCAGAGACCTGTGCTTAAGTCCTATCACTCGAGACCGTAGGTGACAGTGACGTTATTGCCCTTTGCATGTTGACATTTTGACTTTCAAAAAGCATAAGGGATCAGTGCTGTCTGCCTGGAGAAACATTAAAAAAAGGAATATCTTTTCAAAAGACATGGCATTTATTAGTCAAATACCATATTCCCATATTCACATTTGCTTAACTCCTTCAAAGCAAGCACGTGCCTGAGAAAAGATGAATAGAAGAGGGAGAAATGGCAAATTTACTTTGAGAGTGAAGTGAGATGCATCGGAAGCTGCTGCAGAAAGTTCTGCTGCTCAAGAGTTATTGTTTCTGTGTCTTGCAAGATGAAAGTCATGTGGGAGAAAAGTCTACTTGGCATAAATT
The DNA here is from genome assembly GCF_001431845.1 of Calidris pugnax. Classification (NCBI taxonomy): domain Eukaryota; kingdom Metazoa; phylum Chordata; class Aves; order Charadriiformes; family Scolopacidae; genus Calidris; species Calidris pugnax. Next base: position 562,464 of record NW_015090792.1, on the reverse strand, counting down.
TTAACCTGGATTACTTGTCAAGCAGCTGCTAATTAGCTCCAGCTAATTGTCCTTTAAGGGCTTATCTTCTTCAAGGGTAGGTTTGTGAAAGGGAAGAACTTGGCACATAAAGCACATTTGGGTTTGGTGAGGCTTTACCCAACTTAAATCACATTAAAAGTACTTCTTCCTCTTTTTTTGCATCCTTGTAGCTAGTGTCACATTTTCAGTGCTTGCGTGACAGGTGGCAAAAGGCCTTTGGATGGATAGAAATTTGCTGTGTACCCGTGTCTCACCGTGTATCAGGTGGATCAGGATGCTCCGTGCAAAGGTCAGATGTTCAGCAGGTGTAACCACACGGAGCAAATACAAAGGATATCGTTGTGAGACATCACTACAGCATGTCAGAGCCTGCTTTTGGCTGCTGTGGTGGCCACGTTCAGGCCCCAAAGGTGAACAATTTAGTATTTTCTAATCAGTTGCTGTCAATTAAGAAATATGAACTGAAATGATGCCTATAAAAATATCTACAAAATAGAAGCAAATGTATTTTTGTATAAATCTACCTATCAATGCGATTATTAAATTCCTGTTAATTTCTAGGCTCCTGTTCAGCAAAAGCACAAGTTTAGACTACAACCAGTGCAGGTTCATGTTCCTAAAGCTTAGGCCACAGGCAGGAGTTTATTGCAGAAATGCCTACCAAGTTGGTGGTACTGGTGGATTTTTCTTTATCTGCCTGCTAGAGCATGACCGTGGGGTTACAGAGCTGAAAGTCCCAGTGCACCATGTGGCTGAGGAGATATTAGGCAGAAGCTACAGGGTCAGAAGATCTTTCCATGTATTCAGCAGGCCTCCAGGTCTAAAAGGGCCGAACAATTTTTTGGGGAGTTTATTTCTTGGCAGCCTGGTGCTCTCCCTGCTTAGCCTTGAAATATGGCTAGGGTGCTCCCAGCACCTGGGAAAATATTTTAGCAATCAAAAAGCAGGCAACGGAGCTACAACTTCCTACTCTTGGACATGATTTGAAGGAAAGAGCAAACTCTGCTAAGCTCTTGAAGGCAAAAAAAGTGCATACCACCATTAAAAAATATTTCAGCTGACCAGATTGGGCCTCCTGGACCACTAAGTGAGGTGTCACAGGGGGACCATGATTTTAGGTATCTGCATACCGTCTGTGGTGGTTGTAGGAGTCTCTGTTCTGCATGGGCACCTTTGGATTGAGTCCTAGATGCCTGGGTCTTGGCCTGCACAGGCAACCAGGACGCCCAACACAAGGCTGCATCAGCGCTCCAGTGGAAAGGTGCCCAGGAGTCCCTGCCAAGCAGACCTCGAAGAAATTTGTGTTCTTCAAGGGTTTTAGACTTCCTCAGGAAGACATGTCTCCCTAGGAAGGCAAGCGTGCACCTGGGCTGCTGAAAGCAGGGGATTTCAAGGAAGTTGCTCACGTGCCTAAGATGAGTCATCTTTGATGCTGTTTTGTGATTTATTTTTTTTAAATTCAGATGAACATAAAAAATGTGTTTTTCATCTAAATGGAAGAACCCTTTTTTATCCTTAACATTACAGAGATTGTCTTTACAATATGAGCTTACTCCAGCACCAGAACTGATTTATTTGTTTATAACTAATACCTTGCTACCCAACTAATACTGGTTTTGGGGACACTTTTCTCTGGTTTTTGCAAGCTTGGGACTGGCAGTTCTCCTTAACATCCATTCTTTGTGTTCAATCTCTTAAATCAGAAGTCATTGACTTATCATCCCTGAGACTATGTATTTAATATTCTACTCCTTGGATGTATTCAGATAGGTTAATAAATTCATTGACTACTGAATATTATTGTTGCATCGTTACCACAGAAAAGGTGGAGAGAAGCAACATTTCATTTCCTTCACTTTCTGATAACATGGGAGTTTCCGAAGAACAGCACTCCTGTCCCAGTGGGAGGCCCAGATGCTTTGGTATTTAGGGCATGAAGGAGATACCTATGTAAGCAGGGAACCCATCTAAGTATAGATCAGTTCCAGGTGGAGCCACTACTGCAGCTCTCATAAATCCAAGACGAAACGTGCTTTCTGTTGCAGTTGTTGGTGCCAAGTGAGGTAAGGGTTCAGCAGACACCATTAGCTCCAGGCACACAAACTCCTTGTGCTGGCGTCTTCCCCATCCAGAAAACTCCAGAAGTTCATCTTTGCACACTACTTCAACTACTAACAAGGCCATCAGATGAGGTCCGATCCTTGGCTTGCTCCGATCCTTGGCTTACTCCCTCTTGCAGGTGAGGGGTCTGGAGAACAAGTCCTACGAGGAGAGGCTGAGGGAACTGGGCATGTTGAGTTTGGGGAAGAGGAGGCTGAGGGGAGACCTCATTGCCCTCTACAGCTCCCTGAAAAGAGGGTGTAGAGAGGTGGGGGTTGGCTTCTTCTCCCAAGGGAATAATGACAGGAGCAGAGGAAATGGTCTGAAGTTGGGGCAGGGGAGGTTTAGATTAGATATCAGGAAGAATGACTTTACTGAGAGGGTGGTCAGGCACTGGAACAGCCTGCCCAGGGAGGTGGTGGAGTCACCATCCCTGGAGGGATTGAAGAAACGTGTAGATGTGGCACTTCAGGGCATGCTCTAGTGCCCGAGATTGTGGGGGTGGTTTTTTGGGGGGGGCTGTGTGTGTGTATGGTTGGCCTTGGTGATCTCAGAGGTCCTTTCCTGCCATGATGATTCTGTGATTCTGTGACGTTTCCATGACATGGCTGTAGCAAGGGAGAGCCTCTCCCGTGTCACAGAGACAAGGACAGCAACAGGGTGGCCCTCACCACCAAGCTGGGAAAGCTGGCAGCTTTGCCTGGCCAAGCAGAGCGTATCCACTCTGATGACCAGGGTGTCTGTGCTCCTTTTCTCCTGTCACATCCAGAATTATCTGCTGATGTTGATCTTTGGTGGCAGTGGGGCTTGAAATTAATACCCTGTTGAAGTCCAGAGCTGGTGCCTTTGTGCTGTTGCTCCAGGCTCTCTACAGATGCAGGCTAGATTGCAATTGTTACTTGTTTATTTCTCATTCCAGCTGCATTGCAATCCTGGGGGAATAAGTCATGGTTTTCATGGGCAAAATTGTCTCCTTTTCAAAGGACTCAAGGGGGCAGGGACCTTTGTGTACGTATGCGGTGCAGTTTCCTTGCCTAAAAGCTGTGGCCCCAAATGCCCTTCATCTTTATGTGAGCTGTATTTTGATAACGATCTCCATGCAGACCTTTTATTTAACTGGCCAGAGACATCCCTGTTTTCACTTTACAGCTCCTCTCTCACTACAGTTTTCGTATCAAAGCATCCTAGCAGTTCATTGACTTAGTTTTGGTGCAGAGGGTGGTTATTAATATTTTTCAGTTCTATATACGTACTTTGTACATACTTTCCCCTTCCATCCTCGCTTTAAAAGTGAAATTGCTTTTATTCTGATGAGAAAGGTACAGCTTTACCATTTGACTAAGCAAGGTGGTATGGTGCCCCGTCTTTTTTCTTTTCATTTGCTCTTCACAAGCTGGCGCTGTGTACCCCAATACCTTTGAGCACTAGATTTTTTGAAGATGCTGGTTTAGGAAAAGTTTTTGTGTCCCAGCCATAAGCAAGTGCGTGTGTGTGTGTGTGGTTGGACTGAGGCCTGCTCCTGGTGTCTCCTGGCGGCTGGGAGCTGGTGCTCAGGTGCCATCTGCTGTTGAAGGCTTCCCTCGAGCTGTGTCCAATGATTGTGTTTTGCAAGATTAAATCCTCGTATCCCCTGGTCCATCTAGTTTCTCCTTTGCCAGTGTTTTTACAAGAGAATGTATTTTCAAGTGTCCTGTATGCCTTCTCGGTGGTGGTCCTTGGAAGGCTGCAACTGGCTTTACATTTTTCTCCTTTCTATACAGCCTTTTCTTCTGCTTCAGGAGGTTATCTTTGGGAGTTATTTTAGTGGTTGAAGTCATCTCTGGGAGTTGAAAGCTTGTTGCACGTGGATAGGGTCCATAAGCAGCACACATCCAGGGGAACAGATGCGTAGAGAAAGACGTTGGTGACAGGGACCTGCTGTACTGGCTTAACTGCATTTCAGGGGAGTTTTCATTTGGGCTACTTCAAGTCTGGTTCCCTGGACTCAGTGTTAAACAGTGCTTGGGGCACATAGATCAGTTCCTGAGGCATGTGTTCCAGGTCAGCACCACCGGAGAGGAGCACATTTCTCACATTCCTGTCCCACTCAGAGGCAGGAGAGGGGAGTCCTCGGGGGACTTGCTTCAGAAATATGGTCCTCATCTGGGCTATATTTTTACACACCTTGCATATAAAGAGTGCTCTTTATTGATTTCCCGTTTGCAGTGTTTCTCTGAAGGTTGCTAGTGATCTGGTCAAGTGTGTTGGTGTGCCTGTAGCGTACACATCTGCTCTTTGGTGGTCTATAGGTGCAAGTTCTGGCCAGCCTCTCCGTAAATGTACTAATGCTGGAGTTGGCCCTTCAGCTTCAAAAAAATGGGCCGTGGCACACGAGGGAACCAACAAACTCCTGTTTCAGTAAGAAGGAAAAGCTTTGAACACACATGCTGTGTTGCCAGGCTCACTGGTACATGATGGTTTTGAGCCAGTCTGTCAGTTTGGGGTGAATAGTAAGTAACCCTGTCTATTAGGAAAGAATACTTTTTATTTCTTTTTTTCTTTTAGAAATGTAGATAAGATAAGCCAAGAAAGATTTTAACCCCTGCCAAAAGGGGAATTTTCAGAGTTAAAAGTTCCAAAAGAGGAGCTACCAATAAAAGAGAATGATTTAATTAAGGTCTGATTTTCTGTTGGGAGACAGATTTGGAAAAATTTGGCTGAAATAATTCACCATTGCACGGAGTGCAATTAGATTAGTAATTTTTCTGCAAGAGGAAATATTTTCTGGCTCACAGCATTAGGAAGGTCTGGGCAGCCTTACAGCCTCAAGCTGTAATAATTGGCTCCATCTCCCTCTGTGTCAATTGTTTTCTGAATTAGGGACCATATGAGAACTGGCTTTTGCCTTGGCTATCTACAGTGCCAGGCTGGGGTGGGAGAGCCTCATGAGACATACGAAAAGGAAGGGGGAAATGCTCCTTAATGCTATAAAAAGTAGAGGTTGAAATAATTTCTTTTCAGCTTTGTAAATAAAATAATTCTCCTTCTTGGTGAGTGCTGGGGAGAAATCATAACTGATCATTAATACCTCTTAAGTTTGTATGAGGTTAAATACCTTGCTGTTTAGAAGAATCGAGACCTTAGATGGCATTATTTGCCTCTGGTATGCAAGAGCTTTTTTTCTTTCTGCTGGATAATTTTGCGTAGAACAGAGTTTAGCCTTAAATAATATGTAATCTCGTACTGAAGTCACTGGTAGTTTGTATCCAAGTCTGGCTATCGAATTTTCCCAACCGCCCTAATAAATAGGTGTTTACTTATTGTTTCAGTTCTCGGAAATCATTTTAAAAGGTGAGAGCCCATGGAGATAATGTGCAGGGTGATATCCCTAAATAAAGGTAGAGGAGACTGCTAAATTATTACTTTCTTTTTAAAGGTGAATTGCTCTTTGCTTGCAGACTTGCATTGCTCATGCAGAGACCTGCACTGGGTAGGCTTTATGGTCGCTTTCCTCTTGAGAAAATGCACTGTGTAATGTGCTGTGTTGCTCACAAGGGATATATTAAATTAGCTTTTAAACCCAGGTAATTTTTGTTTAGGTAATAATCTGTGTGGTTTCCTCTTGCTAACTTGACCTTTCGATATCCTAATGGGCTGTGTCAGATGCCAGATGGAAGTGCCGGTGAAAAAAAATCAGTGCCTTTGAAGCAGGCTGATATTAAAATATTTTACTGCATTTGTTTTATAGAATTAGGGCCTGTAGTGATGAAATAAAAATGCAGCAGAAAGCTTTCTGATGATAATGAGCCTCATTCCAGGGGAAACAGAAAAATGTTGCGGCGAATGCATCCGTGTGCTTGGCAATTCCCATTGTACGTGGTAGCACTTGATGGAAACGGAGATTGGTGCATTAGTGCATTAGAAATATTAGCCATTCCTTTGACATTTGTCTAAATACTTTTTTCAGAAGGCGCTGAAAATTCTTTTCTAGTCCGAGTACGGTCACTTAGAGCTTGGTGCAGCACAGTCTCTGTAGCTCTACACAGAAACTTTGGCAAACTTTGGGGTTCGGGAGGGATGGAGTGGCAAGGTAGCATTGAAACAGTTTTGCACAGTTTCTGGGGCTGTACATTTGGCGTCCAGCCCATTTTTTAGCTGCCCTGAAGATTTTTCTAAGTAGCTTTGTTGAGATTACACCACTGGAAGATGGGCTATTGCTGTCCCGCTTTCATCTTTCATCTGTGATCTTCTGACTTAAATAGAGGGACACTTGAATAGAGTCAAATACAAATAAATCCCAGTCATCCTTCTACTATAGGAAGCTACTGGTTTTTGGAACTGCTGGAAATAGTTCTGATATCATTTGTGACTTTTTCAGCACTGGAGTGGCCTGCTAGACCAGTTATCCTTGGTTGAACCTCAACAACTTGTATGAGATCCATGAGGAGTTGAGTCAGACCTTACTTTTATGTCCAAGCATTGGTCAGGGAAAGGAAAGAGGGAAAGAGCTGAAGGGCAAGTACGTGGATGGCGCTGGCAGCCAGAGAATGTTTGGGAGGAGGATATTTGGGCTCCAGGGGGGCAGCAGCAGGGGAAGAGGTGGGGGACCAGCATCTGAATTGTCTTGGCCAAGTTGGAAAAGGTGTTGCCAGATAATTTCTTCCCACTTACCCAGGAAACTTCCCAGGCTGGGATGTGATGGGAATAGCTCCGAAGTTTGGAAATGTTGGTGTGTGCAGTTGTTCAGACAGCAGCGAGAGGGGAAGGAGCAGAGGGTGGAGGTCCATATTTCAAAGATGAGTGAATATAAATTGTTTTCCCTGTGAAATTTAATAAGCGTAGTACCTGAAAACTGCGTAGCAAATTCAGTTGACCCCGGAACAGTAACTGTGTCCAATTTGAAGATGAAATTCAATCACTGAACAGTGAAACAGAAGAAATTTAATCCCTCTGTGAGTGAAAAACTCAATGCAGCCTTAACTCTGAAGTTACTGCTGACACCTCCATCCCACCAGCGGCTGATCCACCAAAACAAACCTTTTTTCTTCTTTCCCTTCTTCCCTGTGAAGAATACTTAATCAGTTTTCCTGAGAGCTCAAATTAATTTCCATATGGAGCTTACAGTATATCTGTAGTTCAGATTAAAAATCAGTATTTCTACCCACGTCTCATCCTTACCTGGTGAGCATGAGCAGAATTGGGTCACTGCAAGACCGGCAGTGAGATGCCACCTATCTCGCCAGCACTCACCTGCAAGACTCTCTTATTTTGATTTATCTAAACTTTGCCAAATGTTAAGCACTTATATCAAAGGCAGACCAAGAGGTGGGGTAGAAAAAGGGCGAATGATACAGCCAAGGTGGGTCTCTGCCTTCGCTGCTGCTGGCTGCAGGACCCACACGGTGCAGCATTTCTCTCTCGGGGTGCAATGGGAAGGTGACAACCTGCCACTGCAATGACTTCGCTCTGTAACACCCAGTAAAGGAGGTTTATTGAAAAAAAACCCTGATGCTTCCAACGTTGTTGATGGATTCTGAGAAACTGCTGCCATGTGATAATGTGAATATATTTCCCATTTGCTTGTTTGCAACACTTAGACCATCCTAAACCCCACAGCTGGGCAGTGCACTTATTTATCCTGACTATGCTCTGCTCCACTTACATTGATTTACATTGATTTACCCTCAGTTTTGCTGTATTTTCTCAGTGCCTGACTGAATGCTCCATTAAATGATTTGAGAAGTGCTGAGCTCTAAATCTTTAAATCATCTGAAAAAAAAAATTAGGAAAACCTGTAAACCTCTTGTCATTATTTAACTGATCCCATAGCTTTTATGTAGGTATAGTAAAATGAAACATCAAAAATATAGGTAACATGAAATTTTGATTATGTGAGAAAGCTCAGTGTCTGTTGATTTTTAAAGATAAGATCAAAGTCTGATCTTGCCTGTTATGTTGGGTGTTAATATAAAACTATCCCTGGAGATTTACAATAGGGCTATTATAATAAAATTTCTGATGTAAGTTTAAAAAGGACTGTATTTAAAATTCAATTTAGTAATGGGAATGAAGTGTTTCTAGCTCTATCTGCTCAGCATATCATCACATGCAAACTTTTTGGCACTCTGTCTTTAATATCTCTTAGGTTTTCCTACTTCATTTTCAAGTGTGATTGTCAGGTGGCTCTACAGAAGACGTCCAATGACATAGTTTGTTGATAGCAAAGGAAGGGATTAATTAGTCTGATACAATGGGGCTCAAAAAGCAGTTGTGGCATTGCAATTGCAATTTGCTGGGCTGTTGATGATCTGCTGGAAGTCACTCTGCTGTACCTCCACCCAAACCCACCAGAGCTACAGCTGCACCTTCAGGTCCTTGTACCCATCTTAGTCGGGGATTAAATCACAACCTTTGCCAGACTTTGGTGCATTTCCTTATACTTTATGCTTCAAGAAGATACTTTCTAAGAAAGGTGTATTTCTTGCACACTGTGCACACTGCAATTTTAATGGACTATTTTAATGGATAATTCCTTATTTCATTTGGAGGCTGTTTCTGTGCAGAAGCGATATCATTCATCTTGGACGGCAAAAATGTGATTCTTACTGCTTGAAATTCTTTTAGGAGCCAGTAATTGGAAATGGGCTGGCAGCAGGCCAGGGAATGGCTGTGACTCTTTCAACGTGCAGGGAAATTGCCAGGGAGTCCCTACAGATGCTGGGTTTGGGGGAAAAAAAAAAGCTAACTACTTGGCTGCTTTGAAACATTAGCCATCTCCTTAAATTCCCCCGGCTTCCTAGATTGCTTGCTGATTTCATACACTTAGGGAAATGAATGCCTTAAGTTTTGCTTTGAACAATGTTTTATGATCCCATTATCAACCCCACTGCTTCCAAATAAGCTATTTTTATAACTGTGCAATAGCTGAATTGTTATATTTGCATCTGAGTCAGATTAGGACGTGAAAATGTTTGTTAAGAGTTGAGCATGTGCTTAGCAAAGACACAACCTCCTGCTTGGGAAAAATAGCGTATCGACGAGAAAATACAGCTCCAATGTTCATGACTCAGGAAAGCAAGACCTTACTGCTGCTTCAAATGCATCCTTGCTAAGTATCAAAGCTGACATTTGAAAACAAAAAAAAAAGGAATTACTTACATCTTTTATTGCTACAGCCTTTGCAAAGGGTAAAGTCCTGAAAGACTTAGTGCTGGAAGCAGCCTTTGCCTGGTCGTGGATCGCACTGAGCACCTCACAAAGTCCTCTCTAAAATTAAATGTAATCAAAGGCTTTTCTTCCGATCAACAAATGCAAAACTCTGGTAACTTAAACTTCCTTTAAGTGAGCTTGTTAAATGCAGAAGCAAAATTAAGAGTATTTTCTCTTGTTTCTATGTATATTTAAACCTCTCTATATTCTTAAGGCAGGCAGATTTTTATCATTGCCTTGTTATCCAGGACAGCTGCCATCTATTGCCTCTGGACATGGAAAAAATATTCAGACTTCTCAGGAGAGAAATAGAAGGTGTAAAGACTGGAAACTAGCAGTCTTGTGCCTTCCCTTTCCTAACGTGATCCATAAGGGTTGGTGATGGTTTCAGATGAGGGCATATACAGAAGTAGGAGTCTCTCGAGTGTAGGGTCCTTTTATAGCGAGTCTCTTTGAATGGCCTCAAGCATTTTGCAATGTTGTTTGGAACACGGATGGGCGACAGAAATTCAAATGTTTGTTTGACCTGCAGCATCTCCTATGGCATTTAACAGAGGAGCGAAACATAAAAAAGCTGAGCTCTAGGTGTGCCAGGGGCCATATCACTCAAGAAGTCAACAGGAGCCACTGATAATGAATCCCCCTTTCGAGTCAGTGAATGCTGGATGTCACAGTTTGGCTTGAGAGAAAATAAAACATACTCATCTGGGCTATTTTAAACTTTTCCTTATTTTTCAGAAGTTTTAGTGGATGGGAGCACTTAGAACATGAATATTTCTAGTAAAGGACATCACTCCTACTGCTGGGGCTCAGGAGAGGCTTATCTGTATCACCCCTTTGGAGACTGCACAACGAGGGTGCTCAGAGATAAACACTAATGGGGTATTTGTGTATGGGTGTTTGAAAGTGTCTTTAGGAAAAAATTACTACATTCATGTATCTAAATCATATTTTATCACTGACTTCTAAAAACTGTTCAGAGCTTGAAATAATTTATAGTCACATTAGTAACTCTCTGATTTTCAGTGGTTTTGTTATGATGTTGAAGAATCCTACTATCATATTGACAGTTTGCCATGGCAATCGAATTGATAGTTTTCCTGAAGGCCTGTATCTTTAATAAACACCTTTCACTAGATTTTTGAAGCTAGTTCTGTTAAAGAAAATAATAATCCAGGAACATGTTTAAAATACATCAACTTTAAAAGCGTGAAGAAAGAATCTGGGCTGGACTTTGTTCAGAAAACCATATTTACAATGGAAGCAGCTTTTCAGAAAAGTTCAATTTATATGCCAATATTAATTTAAAATTTTAAAGTCCACCTTACAAGGTTCCACACCCCTCTTGAAATTAGGGCTTGTTGCCCCATTCCCTCAATGCATAGCTCCAGTGTCAGTAGATGAGAATCGACAGCGATTTGGGGCAGTTGGGGGATTCAGGATCAGACCTGCAGATGAGGAGAAGGTACCTGGCTTGCTCTGAAAATGAATAATCTAGAAAATGATTCAATTTCAGAAAGCGGTATCAACCTATTAATAGTCAGCACTCATTGACTCCAGCCTTTAAAATTTATATGCCCTGTATTTGTTTTATAAGGTGTAGCATTATCTGGCTTTTCCATTAGAAAGGAATCTGCACCCAGGGCCTGATTGTCATATTTATACATCTAATGAAACATAACACTGCCAGCTTAGACCTGTTCATTTATATTTTACGCTTTTGCTCTTTACTCTCAGTTTCTATGGGAACCTGGGGTGTTGCAGCAATAGAGAATAAAGAGATGAAGAGAGGTCTTCGAAAACATAACTCCGTTTCTCTGCTGAATTGCCAGTGTGGTACTCGGGGCACAAACACGCCTAGAGCCAAATAGACAGGGAAGAGAAAAATCAAGGCAAGTTAGAAGTGAAAAAGTTGATGGTAATTGAGTTTTCTTCTTCCAGAAGCATCTAGATTGGGTGCTTTTATGCTTTTTGCTTTGAAAATTTGTGTATGATGCTTAAAAGTTAGGTTTACATTTTCTGAGGAGGAGATAACTATTTACGTTGCTTGCCTTTATGGCTATTCTAGTGCAAAGTGCTCCACTGCAAATAAAAAAAAACCAAAACCTCTCTTTTTGGTATAATTAATGACAGCTTATGAGTTAGAAATGTGATGCTCATGTACAATTCCATACATTTTGCACCAAAACATGCTCTAGTTCATCTATTACTGTGTATCATTTAGTATCCACTGTTTCAGTGACTGATGGTGAATAAAGGTGAGTAATGTAGATGAGCTGAAATAATTACTAGGGAATAATTACAAAAACCTCCTTAAGGACTTTTCTTCCCAAACCACAGTATGTATATGAATTCCTTACAAGGTGTTTGCATTTAAATCTAGCATGGAAGAATAAGAATGTAGTGCTCTGAATACAGAGTGTCTAAGGCTACACTAAAAATGTAAAGATAAATTTCATATCTTTCAACAGGTCTGGATTTGACAAACTTTGCAAGGATACCCACAGAAAAAAGGCCTAGAACAGTGGGGTTGGGTTGGGCTAATACTTGTAAGACTTAAAAGCAGTTTCTGGAACGTGATTTTTTTGTTTTAATGTTCATGTGCGTCAAAGTGGATGTTCAGAGCTGTGTTCCTAAAACCTACAAATGTCTATCAACAGATACTCCTCACAGAATCAGCTGAAACAAGGGCACCCTTTTTGCTAGATAGTATTATTTTTTGACTATTTTTTTTCTCACAAATGCTTACTCTTAAGGTGAAGCCAGGCTGTTCAAGACCATCTGGTCTGTAGGCTCTCTCCAGAACCCACGTTTCTCTGCAGGTGGCAGATCACCTTGAGATCCCCCTGCTCTCAGCAGATGGCTTTTCTTCTCGCCTCTGCCTGCCTCGAAGCTGGTGTGAGTTGGGATTGCTGAGTTAGGTTTAGTAAGTTACAGTGTGAGATGAACTTGTGTGACTTCCCCTACTCCCACTGCTTGGGTCTGGAAGGAGCTGTTTGGGTACCTAAAAACCTTTAACTTCTCAGTAGTGTTCAACAGCTCCAAGAGTAACCCTGAGCAAGTTGCTTTTCTCTGTCCTTTGGCTTCCTGATCTGAAAAATAGCATTTAAGATCTGCTAATCCAAGGTACTACATCAGAAATTGATATTGTTATATTATCTCCATCATCCCGTATTACAACTTCAGGATATGTCTGAAGGTTTATGCTTCCCTGTCACTTTGTTCTTGCAGAAAAGCCATTTTAAAATTATGTTTCAAAATAATGTCCAAAGGGGGGTGGTGAACACCTGACCTCTTAACACAGCATCTAGAAATAGTTTTTTATCCACACCAGGGAGTTTGTTTTGTGGGTCTTTATTTTCAGGCATCTCTATACAGTCAGTGTTACCTCCATATAGCCCAATCTGCTGACTATGAACTTGCCTTTGCAGTCTTTGTCAAAGATGGGAGTACATGGGCCAAACTCTTGTTCAAACTGATTTGTTTTGATTTTTTTTTTGCAATGAGAGAAACTTAATTCTCCCATTCTCCTGGGCAAATCTGTGTCACTTAACGCTGTTTATTCCCCAGATTATACAAGCATAACTTTCTGTCCTTGGCATTGAGGTGCTCTGCAGCCTTCTGAAATGTGCTTTTGTGCTTTGAAGTACCTTTTAATTGTTCCAAAATAAAAAAATAAATAAAATAGCAACTATATTCACTTCCCTCCTGCTCCATAGGTAGTTTTAGGACTTTATGTTTTTTAGATGTGTGTCAGGGTAAGCAATGACTCACCAGCCTGGTCCTTCTGGTGCTGCAAATCCCTGTGGTGGGAGAGTATTGAGGGGCCTAGCAGAACCCTGTGGTTTCCAGAAAGTGGTCTCTTCCCACCTCCACTGAAGGCTTTGGACCTCTCCAGTGGCCTACAGGTTGGAATTATGTTGGCAACTTCATAAAGGTTTACTAAAGACGTAGCCCATTCAATTAAAACAGCTGAGTTGGTTATGGAGTCTAGGTTTTCCCTTCTGAAAACTGCCAGGGTGCCAGGTGAGCCTAAGGGGAACGGAAGGTCAGTCTTTTGACTGATGATGAGCCTTTAGGGCTTGTGGAAGAGTAGCCTACTGGTATCTGCTGTGGGCTAAGATATTCTTGGGGATCTCAGAGTGGCTCCACTGGGTCCACTAAAAGCCTTTCAAATGGTAGAATTGGTAAATCTGACCTATCACTTTGTAGCATCATAGCTCAGATATGTAGGTGGCAGAGATGGTTGCACGAAGGGATTGACTGTGTTGTACGCATTGAGGACCCAGACGGCAAATTTAGCCCCGTCATTGTGAGAGTTCCTGAAATGAGATGTGGACTCCTGATTCGGATGGCAGGCAGCCTCTGGAACCCCATGATTGCCACAGGATCTCTGCTGCAGTCCCCGCGGGAAGAGCTGGAGGATGAAAGCTGCAATGATCTCAAATCTCTGCTGTGCACTGCCAGATCGTTACATCTACTGGACACCCCACCTTTTGGTTTATGGGGGAAATGTAATCCCTGCAGTTCATTGCTACTGACTCCCTTGCACATCTGAGTGCAGGGTGCCAGAGCATGGGGCTCCCTCGATTCTTCCCTTCATCTGTCCTGGTCTCCTCAGGCTTTTGGGTTTCCCCCACTTAAATCTGGAGTTGTCCTGAGTAGACATCTGACATCAATTAGTGCTCATGGGGGAGTATCCAAACCATATCAGAATGCTGCCAAGCACAGACAAGCCGAAGGTGGCTACTCCAAATTGCAGGTGTCCTTGGCAAAGCCTCTTACCTCTTGGCTCAGCCAGAATGGGGAACTGCTGGAAAAAGTAAGGATTAAAGGAAAAATGTCCCAGAAATTATCTACTTATACTGCTGCAGCCCAGTGGCATCAACAGCAATAAAGCATGAAACTGCAGATGTAAAGAAACTGTAGTAGGAAACACTGAACTTCTAGGACAAAGGCATGCGATTAATGTGGGAATAATATCTGTTCAAGAAGATGCAGCTACCAAAAAGGTCCCCATTCCCTTCACCTGGGAGACTAAAAAAAATGAGTGATGCATGACTGCTGTCAAAAAGGCTATTGCAAGTCTTGCGTAGCCTTGCCTAGAAAGCATTAAAACCCACTCTCCTAGAAAATATACATGTTTTTATACCATAATAAGATAAAACACTGCTAGCTATTTAAAAAGCAATTTTTCATTTAGCCCTGCTGGATGCAGACATTCCTAATCCCTATGTATCACTTGCAGGAAAGTTCTGACCCTCCCTGGTTTGCCTGGTGTTAATCAGGAGTCGACAGCATTCGACGCTGAAGTGCTTGACAGTAGAATTTCACAAAATGATGCCTGTTTGGCAGGTAGCTGAGTTCAGGCCTTTCCTAATTCATTTTCAGGCAAAGGGAAGCTAATTTGAAACCACCGTTGCTAATTCCAGGAAAAGAAGGCAGCGTGAAGTCTCTTTGGGGAGTTTCAAGTGACAGCATAGCCATTAGCAGAGGGGAAATGCAGGAAAAT
>NW_015090792.1:535568-543247 GCF_001431845.1 Calidris pugnax | reverse complement strand
TTGCAGTCTTTGTCAAAGATGGGAGTACATGGGCCAAACTCTTGTTCAAACTGATTTGTTTTGATTTTTTTTTTGCAATGAGAGAAACTTAATTCTCCCATTCTCCTGGGCAAATCTGTGTCACTTAACGCTGTTTATTCCCCAGATTATACAAGCATAACTTTCTGTCCTTGGGATTGAGGTGCTCTGCAGCCTTCTGAAATGTGCTTTTGTGCTTTGAAGTACCTTTTAATTGTTCCAAAATAAAATAATAAATAAAATAGCAACTATATTCACTTCCCTCCTGCTCCATAGGTAGTTTTAGGACTTTATGTTTTTTAGATGTGTGTCAGGGTAAGCAATGACTCACCAGCCTGGTCCTTCTGGTGCTGCAAATCCCTGTGGTGGGAGAGTATTGAGGGGCCTAGCAGAACCCTGTGGTTTCCAGAAAGTGGTCTCTTCCCACCTCCACTGAAGGCTTTGGACCTCTCCAGTGGCCTACAGGTTGGAATTATGTTGGCAACTTCATAAAGGTTTACTAAAGACGTAGCCCATTCAATTAAAACAGCTGAGTTGGTTATGGAGTCTAGGTTTTCCCTTCTGAAAACTGCCAGGGTGCCAGGTGAGCCTAAGGGGAACGGAAGGTCAGTCTTTTGACTGATGATGAGCCTTTAGGGCTTGTGGAAGAGTAGCCTACTGGTATCTGCTGTGGGCTAAGATATTCTTGGGGATCTCAGAGTGGCTCCACCGGGTCCACTAGAAGACTTTCAACTGGTAGGATTGGTAAATCTGACCTATCACTTTGTAGCATCATAGCTCAGATATGTAGGTGGCAGAGATGGTTGCACGAAGGGATTGACTGTGTTGTACGCATTGAGGACCCAGACGGCAAATTTAGCCCCGTCATTGTGAGAGTTCCTGAAATGAGATGTGGACTCCTGATTCGGATGGCAGGCAGCCTCTGGAACCCCATGATTGCCACAGGATCTCTGCTGCAGTCCCCGCGGGAAGAGCTGGAGGATGAAAGCTGCAATGATCTCAAATCTCTGCTGTGCACTGCCAGATCGTTACATCTACTGGACACCCCACCTTTTGGTTTATGGGGGAAATGTAATCCCTGCAGTTCATTGCTACTGACTCCCTTGCACATCTGAGTGCAGGGTGCCAGAGCATGGGGCTCCCTCGATTCTTCCCTTCATCTGTCCTGGTCTCCTCAGGCTTTTGGGTTTCCCCCACTTAAATCTGGAGTTGTCCTGAGTAGACATCTGACATCAATTAGTGCTCATGGGGGAGTATCCAAACCATATCAGAATGCTGCCAAGCACAGACAAGCCGAAGGTGGCTACTCCAAATTGCAGGTGTCCTTGGCAAAGCCTCTTACCTCTTGGCTCAGCCAGAATGGGGAACTGCTGGAAAAAGTAAGGATTAAAGGAAAAATGTCCCAGAAATTATCTACTTATACTGCTGCAGCCCAGTGGCATCAACAGCAATAAAGCATGAAACTGCAGATGTAAAGAAACTGTAGTAGGAAACACTGAACTTCTAGGACAAAGGCATGCGATTAATGTGGGAATAATATCTGTTCAAGAAGATGCAGCTACCAAAAAGGTCCCCATTCCCTTCACCTGGGAGACTAAAAAAAATGAGTGATGCATGACTGCTGTCAAAAAGGCTATTGCAAGTCTTGCGTAGCCTTGCCTAGAAAGCATTAAAACCCACTCTCCTAGAAAATATACATGTTTTTATACCATAATAAGATAAAACACTGCTAGCTATTTAAAAAGCAATTTTTCATTTAGCCCTGCTGGATGCAGACATTCCTAATCCCTATGTATCACTTGCAGGAAAGTTCTGACCCTCCCTGGTTTGCCTGGTGTTAATCAGGAGTCGACAGCATTCGACGCTGAAGTGCTTGACAGTAGAATTTCACAAAATGATGCCTGTTTGCCAGGTAGCTGAGTTCAGGCCCTTCCTAATTCATTTTCAGGCAAAGGGAAGCTAATTTGAAACCACCGTTGCTAATTCCAGGAAAAGAAGGCAGCGTGAAGTCTCTTTGGGGAGTTTCAAGTGACAGCATAGCCATTAGCAGAGGGGAAATGCAGGAAAATGATCTTTATCAGAAAGCACGTGTTTGAATTTATAGTTCTTCCCCAGAAATCATTGTTTACTTTGCAGCTAAGTATTATTTTATTACATTAAAAAAATAAGTGTTACTGGGTCTCTCCATCCTGTTAGTGAGCAGCAAGTAGAATTTGCTGGGTCTCTCCATCCTGTTAGTGAGCAGCACGTAGAATTTGGCCATTTATGCTGAAAGAGGGAGCAGAAAAAACTCCTTTTTAAAGGAAGTGCCTGATCCTCTTTGAGAATGGAAGTGGATTTTTGGAAAGTTTTTGTGTGTAGACTGACCACCAGGTGATCTTGGAGAAGTGTTTGAAGTGCCAGAAATCCTTGCTATGATCTGGGCTTTGTATCGAATCATGGAGTAGAGAGGATCATCCCTTTGAGTCTGCTTAGGTTTCTGTTGGAAAAAGCAGCTTTGGAGATCCTTGTGCCACAAAGATACTTAAGAGTTTAATATAAAAAACTTGGATTTATTACAATAGTAGAAACAGTGGCATAGTCCTCCTCTTATGTGGGCCAAGGAGGATGCTAAGCAATGTTTCCTGGTCCCAAAACCCTTATTATGGAGCTTCTTAAAAGATGCTAAGCAATGTTTCCTGGTCCCAAAACTCTTATTATGGAGCTTCTTAAGAGGTTCATGACCACCAGGATCATTTTGGTGTGCAAAACTCTGCTCCTTCACGTAACACCTTTACAGTAGCTCCTGCAAACCCATCAATTCTAGAGAGGCTGTGAGTATTCAAGGAAATATTACCACATGCTTGTTCTGCTTCTCTGTGTCCTTCCTCACAGCTGTTCTCCAGAGGAGATACTGAGCAAAATGGACCTTTGACCTGGTCCCAGACATCCCACAGGTCATCTGTTCTTGAATAAATTCTGTAGTGTGTCTTCATTTTACAGATAAGGAAGCAGACAATGGAGAGAGTAAGTGAATGAACCAGAAGTCAGAAAAGTCAAGGCAGAACTGGAGCTGGCACCATCTTCTCTCCCATCTTCAGTCCTCAGATGTAGATGTAACTGGCAGAGAAGGAGACCAAGTACAAGAAGCTTCACCTGCAGAATTATTTCCCATTTAATAACCTGACAAAAGGTCATTATAGCAAATAGCAAGAAAATTTTTACGTTTTTGGTTTCAGTTGTGAAAGAATTAGTCTGTGAAACTCAGGTGCATAAATGTGGAGAAAAGTTCCTTATCATAGACCATGTTCGACATTACCCTGATGGGCATGGAGGTACTGGGTGCTGTAGGTTTGTATAAAGTCAGGTGGGTTTCTGCTCCTTTCCTGGTAGACCCTGACATTCTGTCTGTCTTCTTGACCATATCTGAGCACTGAGCTGATGCTTTCATGGGACCATTACAAACTCTTGAGGGGGAGTGATCATCTTGGAGCCTGTCTTTTGACATTAGAAGTTTGGGTTATTTTTTATGCATATCAGTTCATCTTTGTTTCATTTCATCTCACACTTTATTGGCAAGTCACCAAATCTGCCAAGGTCCTTCTGCAGCAATTTGAGGTTCACCCTGTTTTTTCTGCTACTCTGAATATCTTAATGTCAAAGGAAACCTCGGTGCTCTGCTATTGAACCCTTATGCACATTAATTTTAAATCCATCAAAGAGCATGGGCCCCAGCACAGCACCACACAGGATCACAGATGACTTGACCTCCACTCTCTGAAGCAGTTATTTCTTCACAAGAAGACCTTTCCTTTTGTGTCCTGGCAGCTTCTTGCCTTTAATTGCCTTTGCTGGGGAACCTTCTGAGATGCCTTTTGGAAACTAAATAAACTCTGCCAAGCAAATCAGCCTTATGCATGAACCCTAAGTAACTCCAGTGTGTCCTTTATGGAAGACAGAATATCTAGTTTGTTCCTGTGTCTGCTAATTCTATTCCTGATGATCGTTTTCACTAAAAAAGATACAGACGATACAAGCCATAGCTCCCCTGATCAGCTCTGCAAACCTTTTAAAATATCTTTACTGCATCCTGGGGGAGCAGTGAGGATGTTAGCCTGCAGGTCAGCACATCTATACCTGCTTCCAATGTATGTGTGCTACCTATTGGAAAGGTAGGTGGAGAACATGGGAGACCTTGGAGTGCTGCAGGTCACGCAGGGAGCAGAGGCGGAGGGGCACCGGAGCGGGTATTTGATACGGGGGTAAACTGGAAATATTGGAGTCGTTTTGTGAAAATAATGATGTTGTTTTGTAAAAGATGAAGCTGCTCATAAAAACAGGGTAGAAACCAAATTAAAGTCTGCAAGTGTCCAAGGAACATTTCTCCGAGGCCCAGCCGTGCTGGAGCTGTTGAAGCGTGGGGGTGTTGGGCAGGGAGCTGAGGGGCGGCCTGTGGAAACGCACTGCTCTCTGCTGGAAGCATGGGAAAGTGCCTTGCACAACTTCAGCTGGAAAACATAGATGGGAGCCCGCAAAAGCCCGCTAAGAAACTCCCAGCTTTTGATCTCTTAGCCCATGAATTACCACCAGCGTTTCTCAGTAGCGCCCCTTGGTCCTCTTTAGGTTCGCCTGCCCGTACGTGCTGGTACACCAATTGTTACCTTTACTCAATTAAAATTTCCAAATGTGGGGCACTGAACCAAGTAGAGGATGCGTAGCCAGTGACATTTCAGTGTTGTAGTATGGGAGCACGGCTTACAGGTGTGTTTCGGGGAGAACACAACCAGGTAAGTCACGTTTAGCTCCTGGGATGCCATGAGCCTTTCTCCAAAATGAACTGAGTACATGTTGACCTGGGGGTGTTGGTGGCCTGTGGGCTGAACAGGAGCCAGCAGTGTGCCCAGGTGGCCAGGAAGGCGACCAGCATCCTGGCCTGGGTCAGGAACAGCGTGGGGAGGAGGCCTCGGAAGGTGATCGCCCCCCTGTCCTGGGCACTGGTGAGGCCTCACCTCGAGGGCTGGGTCCAGTTTTGGGCCCCTTCCCACGAAAGAGACATTGAGGGGCTGGAGCGGGTCCAGAGAAGGGCAACGGAGCTGGTGAGGGGTCTGGAGAAGAAGTCTCCTGAGGAGAGGCTGAGGGAGCTGGGGGTGTTGAGCCTGGAGAAGAGGAGGCTGAGGGGAGACCTTCTGGCTCTCTCCAACTCCCTGAAAGGAGGGTGTAGCCAGGGGGGGTCGGTCTCTGCTCCCAAGTCCCAGGCGATGGGACAAGAGGAAATGGCCTCAAGTTGCACCAGGGGAGGTTCAGGTTGGAGAGTAGGAAAAATGTTGACAGGGAAAGGGTTCTGAATCCTTGGACTGGGCTGCCCAGGGAAGGGGTTGAGGCCCCATCCCTGGAGGTATTGAAAAGCCGGGTTGACATAGTGCTTAGAGACATGGTTTAGTGATGGTTTTTATCAGAGTGAGGTTGATGGTTGGACTAGATGATCTGAAAGGTCCCTTCCAACCTGGACAGTTCTATGTTAGGAAATATTTTCCTCTGTCAGAAGAGTGGCAAATGAGTTGATGAACTGGTGTTTTGAGGAGTCTTGAGCCTTCCAGCTTCCTGGTATTCCCCAAGTGAGACAACTTGCATCATTTTTCAAGCCAAGGAGTCATCTGCAGTAGCAAAATTTGGGGGTTAGGGTGGTTTGTTTGGTTCTTTTTTTCTCTCTCTCTCTCTCTAATTAGCACATGATAATATTCAAATGTTGACAAAGCACTCAGTAGTTTTCTCATGTGGTGAATTTAGGATTCACATCAAGTGGATAAGTGAGAACTATGCTTTTTCCTCATGTTAGGCGCCATGTGTTAAATAAATGTCTGATTAAAACTTCCTTTTATCTAGTAAAGACAAGTTGTAAGATTGAACAGCTCATCTCTCCCCATGTAGAACACGACCAGGCTTCCAGATCAGGCACCAGGCACTGTGAAATACAACTCTCTGGTTTCTTTAATGCCATTATACATTACAAGTATGGGCCTTGAGTTTCTCATTTGATTCTAGCTATATACAGATACATTGGAAGGGCCAATATAGGAGTGGCCTCACTGCATCAAGATGTAGCTAACCCTGTCTCTGACTCTGCCCAACAGCAGGTATCTAGGAAGGAGAATAAGAGCAAAGAGATGTTTATTGATTTACAATCCACCAATCTCCAACAATTTGGGACTCGGGGACTTTCTGCATGTATGTGCTAGCTGTGTGTTTAGTAGCCCTTGGTGGCTTTTTTTTTCCCTGAATCTTTTTAGCCATTTTCCATGGCACACTCAAGTTTTAGACCTTTGTCACCTCCTACCTGAGTTGTCTCTTTCCCAGAAAAAAGCCCTTAATGCATTCCTACAACAGAAACCAATCCAGACCTGTGCTCCTTACCATCACACTTCTCAGTACCTTTTCCAATTCTACTGTGCAGGTTTTGAGGTGGGGGACAGGGTAAAGGTGGGCGAATCAACTCATTACTGCGTGTGTAAGATCAGGGCTTTTTTCTCCCTGATGTTCATCATTTCTACAGGATTTCAGGTGAATCTATTACCTTGTCCCTCAGTACCTTTAAATTCTTGTGCATTTTTTCACCTTGGGCTTTTGTTCGCTATGTTTAATGATTTGATATCCTTGACCAATGTTGTCATTTTACTTATTCCTCCCCTTTTACAGATAATCTATAAAGATGTTGAGCAGGAAAGATTTAAGCATTGTTGGCCTCCATCCATTAGGAAAACCAGCCATTTATTACAATCTGCTGTTTCCTATTTTTAACCTTTTTTTAATCAATGCAGAGACCTTTCCTCTCATCTCACAGCAGCTTAATTTCTCTAACAGCCTTTCAAACCTTGTCAAATGACTTTTGAAAAATCTAAGCCAACTATCTCAACCAGATCTCTCCTGCCCATGTGTGTGCCGACTCCTTCAAAGAACTCCAGTAGACTTGGGAAGCATGTTGGCTCTCCCCCAAAGAAGTCAGATTTATCCATGTGTCAACTAATTCTGTTCAGACAGATGTTGGGCTTAGTCAAGTACACTGTTCTGGATCACATCAAAAAGCCACTTCCGTCCCTTGGCAAGCAGAGCTGGTTACAAACCACAGTTAGTAGTTCATCTTGAGTTCATGCAGAAGCGCTGGGTGAACACCATCTGGGCTTGGAGATGGGTTAACGTTCCTTTGGTCGACTTGGGTCTCCTCCTGACACTTCAGCTGGAGGCGGTTACTCTGGTGATTCCCCTGGGAAGGAAGATTGCCATGAGAGGATCTCCCGAAGGTCTTCCATGTTGAACCCAGGGGTAAAAAGTGCACAGAGCTTTTCTCACATGGCTTTGTTCTTCTCAGTGTGTTCTTTCTAGAGCACGATCCTCTGGAGACCCTACTGCCTACAGTCAGGCTCTTTGCTGCTGCTGTGATTGAGAAGGATTTATTATTTGTTTTTAAGCCTTTTGAAGTTTCTAGAGCACGATCCTCTGGAGACCCTACTGCCTACAGTCAGGCTCTTTGCTGCTGCTGTGATTGAGAAGGATTTATTATTTGTCTTCAAGCCTTTTGAAGTTGTTACTTGCATTTTTTTTTAATTTTTTTTTTTTTTTTTTATTTAATTATTACACAACACATCAGCGCTGACAGACGCAGGGAGTGCTGCTGGACCCTTAAGGTG
>NW_015090792.1:524210-535383 GCF_001431845.1 Calidris pugnax | reverse complement strand
GCCCCCGCAACTCATTTCACGTGTGCCTCGGACCTGCGCTTTCAGAGGAGGAGGATGACTATTTTATCAAGCCTGAAAGAAAAAAACTTTTTTTTTTATTTTTTTTTTTTTTTTTTGTCCTGACTTACGGCCTTTTTCCTTTCAACTGGACAGGGTTTGATTCTTTTTTGCTTTTCTCTTTATTGATTTGTTTGAAGACACTTCATATTTGAAGGATGCCTTCTTCATTTTAAAGTATTGTCTCATGCTTCTGTTCAGCCACACCAACTTCCTTTTGACCTATCCTAGGTCCACAGTTGATAGATGGTATGTTTCCAGATACCTACATGCTGCTGCTAAGATTTGATTCTCCTAATCAACTCTTCTAGCTACTCTTTGAATTCCCTTTTTTTAATTTTTAAGTGCAATAATGGTGCTTTGATTTTAAACCTCCTTTCAGACCCCCAGCTGTGTTGAATCTCAATACGTCATGGTTTCTGTTACAGGGAGGTTCTTCAATGAACTTTGAAGTGGGTCTTGCATATCATTCAGCATCAAGTCACAAGTTTTCTTTGTTCTTGGGCCACCTGGTTGGCCACCTTCTAAAACATTCATTAATTGTGCCTAAAAATTTGGGCTTGACAGAGGGTGTATGTAGAGTTTGTTGCACACTCATCCTGGGTGTCTTGTCTTTGCTGAGGTCTTGTCAGAGCTCCTTCAGGAGATCACAGACTCTTACCAGTCTGATGGATGGTCAGTAATCTCATCCTAATTTTCTCATTCCCTGTTTAGAATGGAATTTCCATCTACAGATGATCTGCATGACTTGGTAATTTAATTTGTTAACCTGATTTTAACACAAAAAATCACTTTTTCCATATGACAGGTTACTTGGTGTAGCCTTCATGTTTCCAGTGTCTTCTGTGGTTGCTATAACATTATCCCAGTGATGGTTTTGTCATGCCTCCTATATGTTTGTCATGCCATAGCCTTTTTAAGAGCTAGACCTTCTAGTTCTATTCTTCTTTCTTGGACCTTTCTTAGATGTTTGTGGGATGGTGCATGCACAGTTCCTTTGGTTTTTCTGTTTCCCCAAATTTTCTTTAAATTGGTCCTTCGTTTTGATTCTTTTTCTTGACTTTTGCCAGATACTGTTCCTCGCTATTTGTGTAAAGTTGTCAAGCTCCAGGGAAAACTTTCTGCCTCTGCAGAGTCTCTCCCCATGTGGAGCCAAAAGGACCTGCATGGCCCAGGACATTGATTTTGCTTTTGAAAGTGATACTCACACAAGAAAGCAAAATCTTAGCAAATAAGTCAAATTAAAAGCGGGTTTGACACAGGGTGATACCGGGATGGGGTTGGTTATCTGGAACCCAGTCCCACTGATCATTTCCCACAGCTTCATCTGTCTGCCAGAACAAACAAGCGGAGCAAAAAGTCTCACTTTGTGTGCACACGTACTTGCTTTGTAAGGAAAAATCTGCTTCCTGCCTGCTTCCACTTTTTCAGTAGGATTTTATGTAATATTCGCCATCTCCCCGCCTTCCCCTTAATGTCACCTTTTTTTTTCAAAGTAAATTAGTATGAAACATGCCAGATGCAAGAACTTCCACCAGCAGTGCTGGCATGGCTGGAGCACTCCAACGTCTGCCAAAGGAACAAAAGCTTGAGGCTTTTGCAGTAACACTTTGGGAGGTTTAGTCTGGTGAACCCAGTGCAATTAATAGCTCTCGCTGATGACCTGTGGGCATTTTGGGGAACCATTGGATTAAGCGAGTGTCATCTGCTACAGCAACCCCTCCAGGTCCTATCACACACAAGTCTACTTGAGAATTTGGAAGATGCTGCAGGAAACAGTGCAGAAATGTTTTTGGACAGCCCTTGGAGAAGGGACAGGAGTAGGTAGACCTCAAGGTAGACCTCTGCTTCTTAGTAGTCATCAAGCTGGAAACTATCTAGCAAGTGATTTTTTCCTAGAGGGATAGGGCTATTTGAAAAAAGAGATGAGGGGAAAACGTAGCGCACGCAATCCCATGGGACTTGAACAAATGTGCAATATGTAGTGAACACGGTGAATTGGAAAAATAAGTACGTCTAACATCAGCGATATATCGATTTGTTCTCCACATTCTGTAAAAGATCTAAGAGAAGGAAAACTGCAGCCAAGTCTTTTTAATCTGAGCATCACTGTTGCCATGGTGGGCCTTTCCTTATGCAAGCAACACGGTCCTACGTTAAGGATGGAGGCAAAAGGGCCACTTAGTGTTTACGTGCTTGGATGAGCAGATTTGGGGTTCATGGGATCTAATTAGCAGTTTGCAATTAGATCATGAGATTTTGTAAAGTAGAAGAGCAACAAGCAGAACTAACTGTGATTTGAGCAATTTCAAGCTGTAATTAGACTGAATTTTCCTTGAGATCACATCTCACTGTCCCAGGTTGTAACATGGCCATGGCTGTTCCCCGGTCACTCCCATCAAGTTGTCTTAAAATAGCTTTGGGTTTTTTTCTCTGGTACATAGTGGAACCTTTGAACCAAGTTTGGTAGCTGGGATTTATTGACCTTAAAGAGGTCTTTTGGAGTTTTAATATGAACTGCTTTTTTCCTGAGTACTTCTCATAAGCATGGGTTTTCCTTGGTGTTTTCCAAAGGAAAAAATAAGGGATCTATCGGTATTTCCTCTAAGTCAATCAGAAAGATGAAAGGAAAAGCCCTTGATGCCTTATATTCCCAATATATTTTCTTGTCTACAGATCCAAACTGTTAAATTCAGAGCTAATGAGGACAACAGAGGGAAGTCTCCTTCCTTACCATAATACTTTTTTTTCCTTCTAAATTATTCAGGGCAGTTAGCATCACCATGGGAGATTTATTTTTCACTTAATTTGTATTACTTTTAAAGTTAGGGTGTAAGTGCTACAACAGAATTCAGTATAGCTGAGAACAGCCAAACTATAGCTGATTTACCTAGTGAATCTGGGGATTTAAATCCAAATTTTAGCTCAGTAGTGACCCATGATTTAGGAAGAGTTACATGGAACTAATATATGTAAAATTAATATAGGTAAAAAGTCCCTGGCAATCCGTCAGTGAACTGCATCTAACTCCAGCTGAGTCACCCTGCAGTGGGGTGTTAGATGTTGTGCCACAACCCAACAACATAACTCTTAATATTTTATTATGAAAGGTTGCTTATTCATATTAGCTTTAGCATGTGAGAAGATAAATGTGCCAAGAAGGCTATTAAGGCATAATACTGCAGGGTGCTGGCATAGCACAGATAAAAAAGTCAGCTGAAGTGCATTGCCCTCTCAGTTTGTTCCCATCAGCCAGGCAGAGGAGCTTTATCTTTGCAGTGATGCAAAGATGAATGTTGCTTTGTAATTTGGTCCTTACCCCACACTTCTGTTGTAAAGAGCACAGCTGTAGGGAAAAACAAACAAACAAACAAACAAACAAACAAAAAAACCACACAAAAAACCAAACAAACCAACAAGAAAAACCCAACAGCTTTCTTGGAAGTAGGGATGGGGTGGCCAGGACGTAAAACTCTCAGTGGACTATAGTGAGCTAAAGCATATAATAGCTACCTTTTATCTAGTGGGTGTAATATTTCAGCTGAATATCCTTAAAAAACTCACAGTACAACTCAAAAAAACTCCAGTACCACATACCTGCTAGCATAGAAATGTGATGATATTGGGGTATGTGTAATGGGAGGGTAGTAGACCAGTACTTCTTCCACCCAGCAACTGTGACAGTTCACGTTGCCCAAGGAAAGCTGGTAGGGAAGAAGAAAAAAATCCCCTCCTTAAACACTATCTTTTAATACTATACAGAACAGGAAACACCACCAGAGGAAGGAATACTCCACATCCTCTTGTTTGAATTATTTCAGGCCATTCTCGGCATTAGGCATGTTACAAAAGTGCAAATGTTATTTTAACCAAAGCTGAAACAAGGACTTCCCGAAGTAGGACCGTGAGAGAGAGTCCTGCTGGAAGCATCGAGCTGTAGCATTAGAAGTTGAAGGAGAAACACATGCATGTAGAAAATAAAATACACATTTCAGTGATGACCTCCCTTCGACTTTCAGTGAAAACCAGGGACCCTAAAAACCATCCTGATAACCTTGTGCTCTACTGGAAGCACTCTGCTTCATACCTGTATGGCATTTTCACCCCCTGGTCAGCTGACATTTTATATCCCAGTTTGTTTGGTCCTTACACCAAAATTTTAGTTTGGTTCTGGTACATGAGCGTTGTGTGGATGTGTAATAATGGGGTGCAGGCAGGCAAAGTACACCGACAGGAAGAAATCTTTCACTCTGAGGGTGGTGAGACACTGGAACAGGTTGCCCAGAGAAGCTGTGGATGCTCCATCCCTGGAGGGGTTCAAGACCAGGTTGGATGGAGCTTTGAGGAATCTGGTCTAGTGGGAGGTGTCCCTGCCCAGGGCAGGGGGTTGGAACTCGATTATCTTTAAGGTCCCTTCCAACTCTAACCATTCTATGATTCAATGATTTAAATCATTCTATGATTCAACTCCTTATTTCTGCTTGAGTTGGAGGAGGGAGGGTTGTTTTTCCTGAGCAGTTTGACTGTGAGATTAGATACATGGGAGGAGTCGTGAGTTTTAAAGGGAGTGATGCATTTCCCACAGCAAATATCTGGAAAAAAAGGTGAGGTTTGGATTTTAGGTGTTTTTTTTCCTAATAAAGTTGCTCCCTGTACATCCTGTGTTCAGGTATGGTCCCGCTGCAGGGCTCATACTGTCGCTATGGGGTGGTACTGAATCCAACAGCCGTCAGTTCTTTAATAAGGTGTTACCAATCTTTTGACACATTTAGGAGTTCAGCAATATTAGCTTCGAAGTTAAGACTTTCTAAAGAGCCTGGATGATGAGAAGGTCTTTCAGAGCTGTTTTACCTGACTGTATTTGAGTGCATTCAATTACATTTCTTGGTGAAACTTTTCTCTGTCCAATAACAAGTCTGCAAAGCCCCGTAATTCAAACAAATCTTCTATTTGCTTAACTACTGAAACAACTTATGATGAGCGCAGCTTATTATGACAGCATAGTATTATGTTCGCGTTGTTGAGTTCCAATTGAAAAGTGATGTGCTTTTAAAATAGGGGGGGGAAGTAATTTCTCTTAGTTTTTTAACTTTATGTTTTTAATTTCAGATCTCCTTCCCCTTCCAGAGGAAGTTAGAGATGCCATAGCTTTAATGTCTGTTTTAGCTGCCACTCAAATGTTCACTTTCTGTAAGAAAATCTAAACCAGGAGGTATGATATTTCTCCTGATGTGAAAGTCATGAAAGGCAAGTACACTACGAGTTCAAGTTCTGGTGGGTCCAAGAGAAATTCCCAGCCCCAACAACATGAACTTGAAAAGAAAGACAGCCTTTCTTTTCGATGCAATGGTCCATGTAGCTGTAGCTTTCAACTGCATCGTCGCCACTAGCACATTGCTTTTAAAATTCCAAACGAAATCTCTCTTGATTTGGATTTTCAGTCGAAGATGTAAGACATAGAAGGAAGTGGTAGCAGCTAAATCAGGAGTTAAAGCCACTGCACTGCTGACCTCAGAAGGCTGGTCTGGAAGAAGGAGACCTGAACTAAGGAAAAGCTAGGTTATTAGTTATAATACTTTCTCCTTATATCTCTCTGTCTGCAGACCCATGTAGACAGATCGATAGACACTTTTTACTTTTCACTGTTGTTTGCAATTAGGAAAAAAATGGAAGAGTTAGAAGATGAGTTTGATGTTCTCCTCCTTGGTCTTCCTTGGTGTAGGGCAGCAAATTCTCATCCACAAGTAAATCCTCTCTCACAAGTAGCACCTGTCTCTCCCAGTATGGGTTAGCATTAGGATAGCAAATACCAGGCAGAAATTATTTATGGGCATTCTAACACGCCATCAGTCCATTGTCTCTGTGGAAGGGCAGAGAGCCCCGTTTGGATTTAGGGCAGTGGCATGTCAGCGCTCCCTGGTTAACACAACTCAGGGCCTGGTGGGCAACAGTTACCTTACTGCCAATGGGAGATACCGTGGTTGTCTTGTGCCAGTACTTTTATCCAACATCTCACTGTCTTTGATCGACATTTTCCTGCTTTCACTGCCAATGGAGATGTCCTGGAACAATTTTGTGATCCTGTATTTGTGAATGAGCTAATAAATTGCAGTTATGTGACAGAGCTTGAAATGAATTCAGCTTTTCTGTGATGTTATGCGATTGACAGTAAATAGGTAAAGAGCTGGTCTTTTTCTTGCTATTTTTGTTCCAGCATTTATCTGAAAGGGACATTTGGAAGTTAAAAGGTGCATCTGTGTATCATGAGAGAAACAGACATCTGGTACCCAGAGGAAGAAACACAAAACATAGGCATTTCCCATACAGAGCGACAGTATTTACGAAATAGTTATTTTCTGCTATCACTGTCTGCTCTGCCTGAGTGTAATTTTGGGGCAAGCATTTCCCTTTCAGCTAATACAAGACCATGGAGACCTGAGAGTACTCTTCACCTTGCAGGACCAGACTCTTAGAGAAGCCTGATGAGCGTGTTACGGTCTTCCCCAACAGGGTTTCGGGTTCATACCCTTCGTAATTTCTCCTTGCTGCAATGGTTTGTCAAGGGACATCTTCCCCCCTAAAACATACTGACCCAAATTAATTGATGTCTGGATCTTCCCCCCTAAAACATACTGACCCAAATGGATTGATGTCTGGAGGGAATGCAAGATAAGGGTTTTGCACGTGCGGTGGGACCTTTGAGAGGATGAGTGGCAATGCACCATAAAGAAATAGATATTTGCTCTCAATGCCTCTCAAGAATTTGCTTTCAGGCATTCCCAGGCTCTGGATCTTGCTGCTTGTGTAAAATACACTGTTGCTGTGCCATGCTTCTGTCTGTTGCCTGAATGTGGCTAAATCTTCCGAGCCCCACTCAAACAGGGCATAGCTGAAGGTAAGGATCTCATGTGGACATGACACGGGGTGCTTTTTATTTCACTTTCACCCATATGACCGTTCATAGACCTTGTCCAAAATGACTCAGAAATATGTGAACCTGAGCTTTTTGGACTCATTTGAGCAGGCGGGGAAGAGGGCTGGCCAGTGCAGAAGGGAAGGCATGGGAGCCCTACCACCATTTGCTGCTT
This sequence comes from Calidris pugnax, assembly GCF_001431845.1. NCBI lineage: Eukaryota > Metazoa > Chordata > Aves > Charadriiformes > Scolopacidae > Calidris > Calidris pugnax. The sequence continues at coordinate 528,238 of NW_015090792.1, read as the reverse complement.
CTGCTCTTCCTTACATTGCTTTCAGGTAACAAAGCCTCCTTGTTACATGAATTCGAGCCATGTCCTCTGCCACTTTTCATTCACATTTGGAATTGCATCTCTCTTAATAGCATGAATCCAGCCCAGAAAACCTGCCGTGACTGCAGGGTACCAGGCAGGCAAACAGCAGCTGGGTGCTATGAGTAGATCCAGGTGGGTTATTGGCAGGCAAACAGCAGCTGGGTGCTATGAGTGGATCCAGGTGGGTTGTCAGGGCTAAAATAGGTTAGGTTCAGCTGCATAGGAAAAAAGAGTCATAAAATAGAGGATCTGAGATAATTTTTAATTTTCTTTATCACAAACTCTTTATTTTTAAGTGCCGCATCAGTTGAAGCAGCATCCTAAAAAGAAATCAGTTGTATCTTAAGAACCATAAGGAGATGGACTGGCATAAATCTCTTATCTAGTGACCACAGAAAGACGGTTTACCTTTGTGATGTAATTTTTTCCCCACCCCACCTGTGGCTCTTTGGCTTGTTTCACGTGTGTCTTCTTGTAGGCTGGATCTGATGATCACCATCTAACTATTGCAACTCAAGTTGCTCTAGTCTTTGCAGAGATTCAATATTTCTATCTGCAGAAGTGCATTGCCTCTATGATGAGTGCTGTAGCGACCAGGCCAGCCAACAAAACTCAAAATGAGGCCAACAAAATACCTGTTAAACAAGCAGGTGTCTGTCACTGAGGAAGGCTCCAAAATTCTGGTTTTATCCACCCAAAATGGTTATGTTTGCTCTTGTCAGGGAGTTGGTGGTTGGTTCCCATTTGGTTGCGATTTGCATCTAGTTGGCAGCACACAGGTAGAAAGAAGCCAAGTTTTCTATCAAGATGACAGTTTGGTAACAGATGTCTAATGTTTCCCAACAGATTTAGCTCACGTGATAGGAATCGTGAGCTAGTTTAGTAAAGCTGAGCAGTTGGGTAATTGCAAACCTTTGCTCCTCACATTTTTTCATTTATCCTTTTTAGCTGCCTAGGTAAGATGATTATTTTTGTTTTATTTTATTTTATTTTATGCGTGCCTTTGGGTGGAAAGGCTTGAAATGTGTTTTGGAGTAATCGTCATCCTAGGAGGTAATCACTCATTTAAATGGTTGGAAACCTCCAGGAGTGCAAGAAGCCACATGTTTGCCTCTCCCATTCTGCATAACAGGCATTGCCCAAATGCTCGGGCTGCGGCTCCTGCGCTGCTGTTTCAAAGGAACAGGGCATGTGGATGATGGTATTTTACTCCTGATCCCTCTGATTACTCTGATTTCTTGCATGTGATGCCTGTCCGTGCCGAAGAGCAGGCTGAATCAAGGCGTTTTAATTAGCGACTCCTTAGGAGTATGTCTCTTATTTAGAAGGAGAGAAAGAAATGGTGATCCCAAATCCCAGCTCTTCCACTGATGCTCATTAGGGTGAGGTCCTTACAGGAAGCCAGTAATTTCAGTGAGATTTCAGTAGGTACCTCTGTCATTCAGATTTGCAAGAAACCCTGGAGAAGAGCTTGGGACAATCTGCAGGATGCTCTCAGGAGATTAACATCTCCTTCTCCATCATGTTTTCTGACACCTTCTATGGAGGAGACACCTCTCTTCTTAGCTACAGGAGTGACATGTGAGCTCTGGCAGGGGTGGGTTGGTAGGGCAGGTTACAAAACCCAGTTTCTATAAGCAAAAAAGTCCCATTAAGAGTACGAAGGGGATTGATATCTTTACTCCCACAAGCTCTTGTGAAACTCTCAGCCTTAATTTTAAAAGATCTTTATTAAATAACAGACTTTTGTTATTTCTCCCTATCTGGATCACACATTCTCTATATCTTTTCTTTGTGTGTACTTCCAGCTATGATTTTCCAGCCATTTTGGCCTGCGATAGCTGGGGCAAGGAGCACAATCACCAAAATATCTGGAGAAGGGCTCTTTTGATTATGTCTAATTCAACTAGAGTCAGAAAACTGCAGAAATCTCAGCATAGAAAGTTTGAGCCTGGCATCTGCACAGCTCCAGAATGTCACTGAACGTGGATGTGATGCTGATCAGCACTCGTGCCTTTGAGCTTGCCCGAGATGTCTTCCCATTACGCCTCTTATCTATTAATGTAGGAACTTAAATCACTGACTCTTCCAGAGGTCCAAAAATCATTTTCTTGTTTGAAAAGTCTCAGAATGCCAGCATACAGATGTGTATTTAGAATATAATGGCCATTCTTGTTAGATTGCTAATGGGAAGAAGCTGTGGCAATTGCAAAGAGGTACCCAGAAGAAATACACCCTCACCTGGGACACGTGTATTTTTTCCCACAGAGTGCTAAGTTATTTCCACATCATCTTGCACAAGGGTGGTCAAACTGCCTCTACCATTCGTCCCATCTCTGTTATATTCCCAGGGAATATTCCAAGCATCCTCCCCAGTATCTGAGCATAGTAGATCTCTTCAACCTGGTCCAGAACCGAACATTTTCCTACAGGTGCACCAATATTCATTTTTAAACTTCCTCTATTTTTCTTTCCACTGCCCTCCCAATACCTTAAAAGGGTTCCTTTTCTTTTGGAGATGATAAGACATCATATACGTTTTTCACTCTAATTTTGTCAAGCGAGGAGCACACGCTGCAAAACCTTGGGAGTTTCTATTGAGGGAGTGGCACGCTGAAATTAATGAAATTGGAGGTCAGAGTTTGAATTAATATTCTAAATTTCAGCATGAGGATTATACCCCAATTTCTGATTTATGAGAAGGCTTGGGAGTATTTGCATTTTGATATTTTTATTGAAGTGACTGAAGAGATTTATTCTTAAGCTTTGCAGGGTTGAAGTGTGTAACTCTTGTTAGTTTATAGGAATTTGATTTGAAAGTGGACTTTGACCTTTGTAGCTGGGAATAAAACAGAATTCAGATGTGAATGTTGTTAATAAGCATGTGAAGAGCTTGCTTGCCTGATTTTGCACGCGTTTTGGTTTCACGATATATTTTTGGAATTTCTGTTGGTTTTTGGATGCCTGTTGCACAGTTTTAAAAAACTGCATCCAGTTTGTTTTATATGCTTCATTGCACTTGTATGCACTAAGCAGTCTGTCAAAGAGAATTACCCAAGGAATTTCAAAAAGCAATCACAATAATGCTACAAGTACATTTTCTTAAGCAAAATAATAAATGAACACATTTTTTGACTTTATAAGCCATCAGTAGAGATTTCAGCTTCTGCAACTTACCACACAAAACAACGAAGTTGGGACTGGGGTGGAAGATCCCGTTTCCCATCAAACCAAGGGATTTTTGGAAGAACTGGTGGAATTCATAGGGGCTGGGACTAGCATCCTGCTCGCCTTGCCAGCACCATGCCACGTCTTACCTAGTTTTTGTCCTCTCACATTGCATGATGTGAACTATATGTCATTTTCATAGGACTGGGCCATGTTTCAGGATAATCATAGAGTCGTCTAGGTTGGAAAGGACCTTAAAGATCATCTAGTCCAACCATCAACCTAACTCTGACAAAAAAAAAAAACCAAAAAAACATTACACACACCACTAAACCATATTCCTGAGGACCATGTCAACCCGTCTTTTGAACACTTCCAGGGATGGTGCCTCAACCACTTCCCTGGGCAGCCCAGTCCAATGCTGGATAACTCTTTCCGTGAAGACATTTTTCCTAAGATCCAATCTAAACCTCCCGTGGTGCAACTTGAAGCCATTTCCCCTTGTCCCATCTCCTGTGACTTGGGAGAAGAGACCGACCCCCTCCCGGCTACACCCTCCTTTCAGGGAGTTGGAGAGAGCGAGAAGGTCTCCCCTCAGCCTCCCATTCTCCAGGCTGAACACCCCCAGCTCCCTCAGCCTCTCCTCAGGAGACTTGTGCTCCAGACCCCTCACCAGCTCCGTTGCCCTTCTCTGGACCCGCTCCAGCCTCTCAACGTCTTTTTTGTGGGAAGGGGCCCAAAACTGGACACAGACCTCGAGGTGGGGCCTCCCCAGTGCCCAGCACAGGGGGACCATCACC
>NW_015090792.1:479632-524100 GCF_001431845.1 Calidris pugnax | reverse complement strand
CCCCAGCCCTGGGGACACCACTCGTGACCGGCCGCCAACTGGATTTGACTCCATTCCCCACCACTCTCTGGCCCGGCCTCCAGCCAGTTTTTAACCCAGTGCAGAGTCCTCCCATCCAAGCCATGGGCAGCCAGTTTCTCCAGGAGGATCCTGGGGGAGACTCTATCAAAGGCCTTGCTAAAGTCCAGGTAAACAACAGCCACAGCCTTTCCCTCACCCACCAAGCGGTCCCTTTGTCATCGAAGGAGATCAGGTTTGTCCAGCAGGACCTGCCCCTCCTGAACCCGTGCTGGCTGGGCCTGGTCACCTGGGTAACCTTCCTGTGCCTCATAATGGCACTCAGGATGGTCTGTTCCATGGCCTTCCCAGGCACCGAGGTCAGACTGACAGGCCTGGAGTTCCCTGGATCATCCTGCCGGCCCTTCTTGTGGATGGGCGTCACATTTGCTAGACACCAGTCGGCTGGGACCTCCCCAGTTTGCCAGGACTGCTGGTAAATGATGGAGAGTGGCTCCATATCCAATAGAGGATGGAGGCTGTCCCGAGTCCTCCTCTTGCTACTAATATATTTATAGAAATTCTTTTTGTTGTTTTTAACATCAGGCCATTTTAACATAGGTTCAGTTCAAGCTGGGCTTTGGCCTTTCTAATCTTTTCCATACATAACTTTGCTACACCTTTATAATCTTTCCTGAGTGGCCTGCTTTTTTCCAAAGGCCATAAACTGTCTTTTTTTCCCTGAGCTGTGACCATGTCTGTTTGTTCAGCCAGGCCGGCCTTTTCCCTCGATGGCTCGCTTTACTGCGCAGAGGGATGGCCTGTGCCTGTGCTTTTCAGACTTCCTCCTTGAAAAACATCCAGTCTTTCCCCTCGACGGCTGCTTTACTGCGCAGAGGGACGGCCTGTGCCTGAGCTTTTCAGTCTTCCTCCTTGAAAAACATCCAGTTTTCTGGACTCCTTTGCCCTTCAGGGCTGCCTCCCAAGGGACTCTGTCAAGCAGACTCTTAAAAAGACCAAAATCTGCCCTCCAGAAGTCTATGATGGCAGTCCTGCTGGTTCCCCTTCTCGCCTCCCTAAGAATCAAAAAATTTATCATTTCATGGTCACATGAGGTAAGGAGAAAAAACATTTCTCTTCTCTGTCCTGTATGTTTTTGGAGACCCTAACCCTTCAGACACACTGCTGTTTGGCATCTCTAATCTCCTGCTCGAGAAATGCTCTCTGGTTTCCCAGGGGAGAAGATGGGGTGGCTTGTCCCCTGCCTCCCTGGGAGCACGAGGTAGCTTCTTTCTGCATTTTCTTTCCTGCCTCCTTCCACCAAGAAGGAAGCCTCCCAAGTCTTGGGCAAAGGTAATGCAGGGCTTCTTGACCTGGAGTTTGGTATCCATTGTTTGACTGTTGGAGGTAAATTTTCCATGCTGGGATTTCATCTTGCTGACAGTTATACATTGTGAAGGGTATTTAACTGGTCAGGAACTTGAAAGATAACTCATATGCTGTCTATACATTTATCATGAAAATTAGACTCTTCTCATTGCTCAGACACCCCTAAAATGACGTGTCTGCTGTGATTTAGAAGGGAATGTATAAGTCCTCTTTCCTTTAGCAAAGTTTTTTTAGTGGCAGGCTTAGTATGCACCTCATGGTGAGTATAAGGCGATCGATAAGCAGCTGTGTCACGCAAGGTTATCCCAAGTTCAAAGCAGGCTCAGAACTGATTGGTTTCCAAAATCGGATGCATCAGGCTGCTGTGGCCACAGGAGCAAGGTCACCGAGAGGATCTCGTGACAGTATAAATAATAAAGCAGAGCTTAAGTAATTTGTCGACAGCACCCCTGAGATAAAATTGCCCTTTATTGCACGGGATTTGAGGCTTGCTGATGTGACTTTTCACATTTCTTGACACCTCTTTTTTCCCTTTTAACTTTAAAATTTTAATATATTTGTTTCTCTTTCTCCCTCAATGTCATTGCAGTTTTTTAAAATAGATTTAAGAAGGTGGTTTGAAGGGAATAAGTCAGTATATCAATTCCATCCCATTATTGAATTAGGGACAGACGTGATGGCCAAGGTATGTTAAAAAGATAGGTGGATATGTATGTATGATCATGGCTAACACTATGGTGTTTTATCTTCACGCTAGTGTTACCATGCACATCTGAAGCATCCAGGTGAAATAGCGGGTTATGGTCTATCAATTAATTGCAAGATATTGCGGCTAAAATTAAGTACTGAAAACCAAGCCACCCCCTTTGCACCCTCCATGCCTCTCTCCATAATCCCATCAACGCTCTTTTGCCATACAAGTCTGTATCACCAGCGGCCAAAGGTTGTACACGCGCAGGGACTTCTCCGGCAGCTGAATGTCAAACTTTATTGAGTGGGTGGATCCTGTTCATCCATTTCCCCCCCGCGCCAAGCCTTTCTAAAAATACCATAAACCTTGACAAGGAGCTATTTAAGAGGAATCATATTCATGAGGACAGTCATGGGAAGCTTATTTTGGCAGGCTTGCATGTGTTCGATTTGCATGCTTCCTTAGTCAAGGGCTTGGTGAGCTTGTGTTGCGAGCCAGTTGAAATGGGTTAAAGAGGGAGCATCTGGATTTTGGGACCTCCTGGGCTGGGACATCTACTCCAAGTGAGTTTCCAGGAGGAAAAGAAGTGAAGATATTCTTATAGGAATGCTGATATGTGACTGAAGTCATTCATTTCAGGCATTTGCACACCAGCCCACAGCTTATCGGATCTGATTTCATAAAACCTGGCTGTGATTTCTCTCCAGGGACCTTAATGATCTTGCCACTTTCAATAAACATTTATAGAAACTCTGCAAGCCTGTGGATAGGAGAAACTCCTATGAGAGACTTTATCTTCCAAAAATACTTAAAGACACCAAACAAACCTCACCTACAAGAAGATCAATAGAAAATGTCAACATGTAGTGTTGGCTGGGTAGCTGGAGCTGAATTGCAGTACCAGACATTCGCATTGTAGGCATGCAGTAGGTGCGTTTGCTTTTCTCACTTGGAAAACTGTGCACATCGAAGCAATACTATAATTTGGACCGGCAAAGCGATGAGTGTGAATAAAAGCAAACAGTAAGAGATAAGATGGAAATTAAGCAGGTAAAGGCTGTTCCACGCTCATGCCATTCGGGTACGGTATTGCACAGTACTCATGTTTCCACCTCTAAGAAATTTCCATTTTTTCGCATAAAAAAATCCAGATACGAAGCCGAAGCTGCCTTCTTCGCCAACCTGAAGCTGTCTGATTTCAACATCATTGACACCCTTGGAGTCGGAGGGTTTGGACGAGTTGAGCTGGTAGGTAACCTTTTCTTCTTTGCAGTTTGCATGCTGTCCTAGCATAAGTACTGTGTTACGAGTCTTTTAATTGTTCTTTGTTATTACACTCAAATAACTGGAAGAAAATTATCTGATGAGATGATATGTTTTGTAATGGCTGAAGAAAGCTGAATTATATTTCCTGTTAAATAAAAATGTACAAATAAATGCTTTAGAATCATAGAATTATTGAGGTTGGAAAATACCTTTAAGATCATTGAGTCTAACCTTTGCAGAATTTACGTACTAGGCTGAGAGAGGAGTACGCATCTTCTCTCTCCGGGTGGTCCTATGTTTATGGGATTGGTTGCCTTTTCAAAACAACCTGAAGAGTTGTGTGGCCATTGAGTGCTAAGATTGAAAGAGCAACCTAAAACCTTACTTAGCCAAAACAGGAGTAACAGCACAATTAACAGGAGTAACAGCATTACGTACTAGGCTGAGAGAGGAGTACGCATCTTCTCTCTCCAGGTGGTCCTATGTTTATGGGATTGGTTGCCTTTTCAAAACAACCTGAAGAGTTGTGTGGCCATTGAGTGCTAAGATTGAAAGAGCAACCTAAAACCTTACTTAGCCAAAACAGGAGTAACAGCACAATGTCTCTTCTAAGCAGTTCCTAATCCAGGTCTAGAGACAGACCTACTTCGTTATCCCAAAGGCTGTAAGTTCAATGTTTGAACTATGACAACACTTTACAGAAAACTACTTATTTTTGTCCCTTCTCTAAAATTCTGCAAAACCTGGTCTTGCTTTTTGCTCTGCTTGGATTTAGAGCTCTGCAGTCTTTATTAAAATGAAGCCTGCACAGGAGAAGACTAAACGGGCAGCCGTTGTGTCATCCATTTGTAATATCATGTAAATACAAAAACTTATAATAGAAAAAGGGGGCTTAGTTTACATCACGGTGCTGACCACAGAGGAGTTTCTGATACCGGACACCAGTACAGTATGTTAGGAACTCCTGTAAGTTAGGGGCAGAAAAGGGAACAGAGTTACTGCTGCCATCGTGAAACTTCGGGGAAATCCCTGCTCCATAACCCTGTGGGAGCCAAACATGCCCATGGTGCTGGGAACTGGGAAAAAGGCAAAATGAAGCGTTTCAGTGATTATTTGTAATGGAACAGATAAATTCTCTGTTAAAAGCGCGGCTCCCTTTTCCATGTGATTTATTTCTGACTTTTCCTGGTTGGATGTATGTAAAATTGTGCAGAGGAGAGCACGTCCACAAGAATGTTGGTCCCGTCCTGGGGTTTTGATTTATTTATTTATTTTATATTAGCAAGTGTTGTTTTGGAAGAAAGTCACAAGAGCTCATGGGTAGCGTGGGAAGGCTGTCCTTGCCCTGCTCCTTCTCTAGTCATCTGCTGTGGAGGATGCTTTAGAGCAGGAGTTTAACTTGAGTTGAACTGAACTTCCCTTTTGAAGGCCCTTCCCTCTCTGTTGACAACAGCATAAAGTGCAGATTTGTCTCCTACATTAACATCACCTCTGGCTTTTACACCTGAGGTGACCTGTAGTGAGGGACTCACCAGTCTGGGGATTGCTTTGAAAATTGTGCAGAGGAGAGCACGTCCACAAGAACGTTGGTCCCGTCCTGGGGTTTGGGTTTTGATTTATTTATTTATTTTATATTAGCAAGTGTTGTTTTGGAAGAAAGTCACAAGAGCTCATGGGTAGCGTGGGAAGGCTGTCCTTGCCCTGCTCCTTCTCTAGTCATCTGCTGTGGAGGATGCTTTAGAGCAGGAGTTTAACTTGAGTTGCACTGAACTTCCCTTTTGAAGGCCCTTCCCTCTCTGTTGACAACAGCATAAAGTGCAGATTTGTCTCCTACATTAACATCACCTCTGGCTTTTACACCTGAGGTGACCTGTAGTGAGGGACTCACCAGTCTGGGGATTGTTTTGAATCTCATGAAGGAGCTTGTGTGGTTTGTTTCATGTATAAAGCTTTTTTGACATTTGCTGTCAAGCACTGAAAACATCGAGATGTTCCTGGGAAGGTGCATGGGTTTGTCTTCATGGGGGGTTGCTTGTGGGACCCTCAAACCATCAACTATGAAAAGAAATTGGACTCTCTTTGATGTCCATGGGTCACTCCTTTACCTCTGGCTGCTTACATAGTTAATTTGGAAGCTCTAAGATTCGTTTAAATCTGGAAATCTTAGCAATGTTTAAATCTGGAAATCTTAGCAATGCATGATGCTTAGCCAGGTATGAGGAAGAGCAGGAGTGGACGTACTCTGCCACTTCAACATATCAGATCACAGTCGGGTAGAAATGTTTAATTCTTAGGAGATGTCCACATCTCAGAAGCCCTAGGGCCACTTCGGCAGCCTGCAGAAGGCTATCGATGGGAGAAACATTTTCATCACCTCATAGAGGTTTTCTTCAGGGATGGCTTTAACACACTGCCCCTGCTCTCCTAAGCAGGGAAATGCTGGTGAAGGTAATTTTCTCTAGTTCCTAATTACTACTGAATTGCACACAAAAGGATAAAAGGTATCTGAAAGTTTAGCTTAACACTCCAGATTTTATTATTTTTCTGTACACCCAAGGGAAACTTTGTTATTGAAACAAGAAAATAATTCTTTTTCTCAAAACCGAGCATAGAATTGCTACCTCTTCTCCATCAAATATGTTTTATAATTTAAGGCTAAAAATGAATTAATGCACAATGCATTGGAGGAATTGACTCTTTTATTACCCGAGTGTGTTACAGCAGCCTGCTAGTGGACAGCAGCATTGGAATTTGTTCCTGGAAAATATTCACATTTTTTGCATTTTCCAAGAGTAAAATTGATCAAATAAATACAGTGCCTTGCAAGGAAGGGGATTTTTATAGCCGCTGTGTGCAACACCCCCCGAGGCATTTCCATACACTTCAAGAGGGCAACTGGTGGTGACTGGTTGGAAAGTGGAATGTCTCGGGTTTAGTTCGGGTCTTGCTGGACAAGAAGAAATAACACTCCTGTTGGGCAGCGTTTTAATTTCCAGCTGTGGTTTGTATCAATATACCCTGTTTTTCCAGACACCTCGGTGAGTGCTGGCTGTTTGGAGAGGTCACCCCTTGAATGTATTAGTACACAAGTACATGGCCTTTAGGCGAGACAGCCTAAAATTTAAATAATTTTCAGTTCTGTGGAGATTACATGTGGAAATATCTTTTTGTCTTGCTTTTCTGGTTTTATTTTTCATATCTCGAGACATTTCCAACAGATTGGCATTGGTGTTGTATGTCATTTACTCTGTTTTTTAATGGCTACCTGATGTCTCTTGCAACATGTGTTGTCCTTATGGATGCTATTCTTCTTCTTCATCCACAACTGGACTGTGTCATTAGCTTTTATCCAGGCTTCTCTCACAGGGAGATACCAGCTGAGTAGTCGCTATGCTATTTTAGATGGGGACCCACTCTGCCACTGGAACAAGAGCAAATAAGGGCTTTTGTTCACATACAGCAGGACCAACAGGACCTCAGTGTTTGAAAAGCAAACAGGCAGGTTAGAGAGACCACAGTCTGCCCAGGGCCAGCAGTGCCACATTCCTTGCACAACCTTCCTGCATTTCAGAGGGCTGCCAAATAGGTGCAAGTTGCTCCAGGACACGTCTTTCCCAGCTGGTGGACATATAGAATCATAGAATCATTCGGGTTGGAAAAGACCCTTGGGATCATCAAGTCCAACCGTCTACCCTACTCTACAAAGTTCTCCCCTACACCATATCCCCCAACACCACATCTAAATGACTCTTAAACACATCCAGGGATGGTGACTCAGCCCCCTCCCTGGGCAGCCTGTTCCAATGTCTGACCACTCTGTGAAGAATTTTTTCCTAATGTCCAGTCTAAACCTCCCCTGTTGTAGCTTGAAGCCGTTCCCTCTTGTTCTATTGCTAATTACCTGTGAGAAGAGACCAGCACCAACCTCTCTACAGTGTCCTTTCAAGTAGTTGTAGAGAGTGATGAGGTCTCCCCTCAGCCTCCTCTTCCTCACACTAAACAGTCCCAACTCCTTCAGCTGCTCCTCATACGATTTGTTTTCCAGCCCCCTCACCAGCTCCGTTGCCCTCCTCTGCACTCGCTCCAGCACCTCCAGATCTCTCTTGGATTGAGGTGCCCAAAACTGGACACAACACTCGAGGTGTGGCCTCCCCAGTGCTGAGTACAGGGGGACAATCACCTCCCTACTTCTGCTGGTCACACTATTTCTAATACAAGCCAGGAATGCCATTGGCTTTCTTGGCCACCTGGGCACACTGTTGGCTCATATTCAGCCACTTGTCAGTTAGAACCCCCAGGTCCTTTTCTGCCAGGCAGCTTTCCAGCCACTCTTCCCAAAGCCTGTACTGAAGCAAGGGGTTGTTGTGGCCCAAGTACAGGACCTGGCACTTGGCCTTGTCGAAGCTCATATTGAGGACCTGGCACTTGGCCTTGTCGAAGCTCACACCATTAACGTTTGCCCATGGATCCAATCTATGCAAGTCTCTCTGTAGAGCCTCCCTATCCTCATGCAGATCAACACTCCTGAACTTGGCAAGGCAGAAAGAAAAAAATAGGAGTGACTTCTGGTTTTTAATAGCACAGATTAACAGATGCATCCACTATTTCTTGCAACTCAGCTTCTCAGTACTGTGTCAGTTGAGCATCTTCTGTGTTGGGATCCAGGTGCTGCAGTAATGCATTGGAATAGGGAATGTCATCTCACGTTCATGTCCCACCAATCCCCACTTTGCAGAGGATGGAGATGTAGGTCAGGTGTCCTCAGCCTTCATAAATCATCTCTCCTGAACTTCATTGCTTTTGTCTTTGTTCTTTAATTTCCTTTAAATTTACGTCCTGTGTTTCTAATCATCTGTCACAGATCAGCAATTTTGGATTTAAATCAAAATTATTTTAGACAGCTGTGAAATAAATGTATTGAAGTATCTGAATATATGGGATTACAGTCATTCTTGCTGTGAAATCGGCTCATGTAGGTGATGCCTGAGCCCAGGTGGACTGAAAATCAGGTCTACTCCTGAAAACACGCCTTTCCGTTATATTGATTTACACAGTTATCATAGAATCATAGAAGTTGGAAGGAACCTTAAAGATTACCTCGTTCCAACCCCCCTGCCAGGACACCTCCCACCAGACCAGGTTGCTCAAAGCCCCGTTCAGCCTGGTCTTGAACCCCTCCAGGGATGGGGCAGCCACAGCTTCTCTGGGCAACCTGTTCCAGTATCTCACCACCCTCACAGGAAAGAATTTCTTTCTAGTATCTAATCTAAATCTCCCCTCTTTCAGTTTAGAACCATTACCCCTCATCCTATCACTCCACTCCCTGTTAAAGAGTCCCTCCCCAGCTCTCCTGTAGGCTCCCTTCAGATATTGGAAGGCCGCTCTAAGGTCTCCCTGGAGCCTTCTCTTCTCCAGGCTGACCAACCCCAGCTCTCTCAGCCTGTCAATTTGTTGTTGAAGTCTTTAGGAGGGAAGTTCCCATGGCAATTTATTCCAGTGCTTACCTGTTCCTCACTGCAAGAAGAATGGTTTTCCTAATATTTAACATCTCCCTGCTGTAGCCTGTAGTAGTCTTGAAGCACAAATGCATGCAACCCTTAAGGTTGGGTTGTATTGATTTGAAGACCACTGTCATATGAACCTGAAGAATTCTTCGCTTTAAAAGCACAAGTGTGCTTCTTTTTGGCTTTACATTTAATTCATGATTTCCAGGCCCGTGATCAGTCTTGTTCCTCATTCTCTGGCTGGCTCTGACCTCTTTGGAGAAATACCCAAACCAGGTCTGTTTGTCCAACCTGGACTGTCCTCTGCTCAGGTCAAGCTGGAAAGCAAGGGGTTCTTTGCCACTACTAAATTGTTCCCGTTTTATTTCAAATCATCACTTCCATTTGTAAAAAATAGTTTGAATTCCCTTGCTCTTCTCAAAAGCACTCCCAGACATCTCTGGTTTGATTTTAAGAGGTGCAAAGTTAATAACATTCTTCTTATTTCACAATCCAGGCCAATAATGAAAGTGGTTTATGGTGCCATATACTAGACAGACCTCCTTGAAGTCCTTTTGGCTTGATGGTGGTGGCCACTGAAAGCTAAATTCCTTTACAATATGGAGATTAATAAAGACACTGAGCCTTAGTTGCAGTCACATTTTACTGGGGCTCTACAAGACATTTTTAAAATTGACAGTATGGCATTTTTCATTTTTATTGATATTTTTAAAAGAAATCTCGCCACAGATTATGAAGTGAAATCAAATTTGATATAGCTTCTAGCCTGTTTTGTAAACAAAACCATTAGTGAATTAATTAGATGGCGCAGAAAAAAACGCTGTAATTGTCTTTCAATAGACTGACAGATGCATAATTCAGATATTTATTAGTGGAAATTTCCAATTGCATAACTATCATTTTGTTCCAACTGTTACAAAGCTTTTTATTAGAAAGATCAATCTTCTCTTTGAAGTCTCTTAATTTTTATTTTTAATTGTCAGGAATCCTTTGGCCTCCTTCTTTTTGAGAGAATGGGTATTTTGGGTGCCATCAAGGTGAGGAAACTGAGCCGTGAGGGACTGGAAAATCAAGTACCTGAGTAAATCCCACTTTCATCTGGCAATGAAGCTAGCGCTGTGGAGCTGAGAAAAATACTGCTTATAAGCATTTGGCCCCTTTTTTCCCTGTCCCTTCTTAACTATATGCAGGATGCTTAATTTTACTGATACCATCAGATGTGGCTGGAGCTTTTTTTTTTTCTTCCTTCGATTTTTAATTCCTAATGTAATTAAATACATCCTTTGCAGATGGAAACATATTCTTGGGGTTTATCTGCTAATGGAAAGGATGTTGTCAAGGTTTGGAAAGATGAGATGCTGTTTGTAGCCCATCAAATATCGTCAGAAGCTGGATGAGGATATGAACTGTCAAGAGGCTTCAGCTCCAGTTGGAGGCAGGAATAAGACATAAAAATAGGTGCTATATTGCGGATAAAAGCCAAACTCGGGAGTGGGGCCAGCTCATGTGTGGGGTTGGAGAGTTTAGGTCCATCTGATATTTTCAAGAAACCACAGTAGTGAGTTTTTCCATCTAGCATATTTTAGCTATATAATCCTTCTGCTATTTACTTTTTATTGGAATAATTTTATGCATGAAACAGTTTACATTCCTCCCTGCTTTTTAGCCTTTTCCTTCCAGACAGTTTTGAAAAATAATATTTACCTCTGGGCTTCGTGGAAGGACACAAATTTTCGGTACAGGGATCAAAACAGAATTACAAGTTTTTAGCACAGCTGAGTGTTTGGGTTAAATATCTGAGATTTTCTAAGGACTGTGCATTTTTCAGTGTATTCATAGAGTGTAATTTTGCAATTTATTTCCCTGTAGATCCCCATAGTCAGTTTGTGATATAATATTTAGTGCTCTCCCAACCAGCTGAACCTAGACTTTTTCAAAGAAAATAAGGTCACTGTGGTGGGCAGTTTCTACCCTGCTGCCCACTTGTAATTAATCCTTGATTCATCCTTCAAAATTTCAGCCTGCAGCCTAAAGACTTAATTTTTACTCCGTGATTTTTCTTTCCATCTTAGGTGTTTGGTTTTTTTTAAGTTATGACTTATTTTCTGGTCTAACCTGCTCCGGTCGCTGTGTCTGTTCACATGCAGCTAACCAAAAACTAACATGATGTTGAGCACGAGGTGGAAAGGGTATGGTGAAAAACACCATGTAGCCTCTTTATAATTCGGATATGCAAACTACAATTTCTCTCCAAGCCTTAGGTCAGGAGAGCCTTTAGATGTTTAAAGCACCTTCAAAACTCTAACGGAGAGCTCTGCAATACTGAGCACCGCGGTAGGCTTCAAGGCAGAAATACAAGCAAGGTATTTCCTCACTGAATAAAAAGAAGTGCTGGGAAGAAAGCAAGCTGTAAGGCGAGGAATATTATTGTGGGGCATTTCATCCGGGAAGAACGTAAATATATTTTGGTACTCAAAGCATGCTGTACTTTTCTGCTGGATTGTCGCCGCTTTGTTCGTGCAGCAGGTCAGCTGTTGGGATTAGGAGGGCTCAGCTCGCAAGTGCTGCGCTCAGCAACAGCTGCTGCTATTTTTGTTGGGTTGAATGCATCTAGCTGGGAAACGGCAGAAAATAAAGGACCCTGGGCATACCCAGCAAGCAAAAAGCATTTGCACTTCAGTTCCCAAGCGCTGCAGTTGGGGCAATGGTTATCTAAGGGGATACAAAGATACTGGCTTTTCATGGTAGCGCGGATTTCTGGCTCTGAATAATACACATAGAGCAAAATGCACAGCTAGCAAAAGTCCTTCGGAAAAGCATCTTTGGTGTTACAGAGGTATCGCTGTGCCCCTCATAGAGAGTTCAAGGGGAGACATGAGCAACAAGAAACTCACCTGTGGACACAGAAGTTCAAGAAAAGCTTCTGTCCAGCTCCTAAAAACTCACCGTTACTGCATGTTTAGGAAAAAGCCAAAATAATTTTCACTTGCGCAATATCCACTCCCTGTGTGTTCCCATTTAGCTGGGAGCCCAGCCAGTTCCCTTGAAGTTCCCAGCAGAAATGAGATCCTGAGCAAGGTTTTTGTGAGCGCTGTGTCCAGACACTGTGAAAGTTAATGTTCAAATACTCCCATTCTATCAGTGAGAAGAAATCTGGAGGTTTTTTGAGTGGCAAACACCATTCCAGTTGTAACCTCTATGTAGCTGCCAAAATGAAGGAAGGATACACAATGAATATGTGTTCAGCTCTGCTTTCATGCCTTTGGGTCTGTTGGTCTTTCATGGCTTCAGGGATCTGCACAGGGTACTGTAGTGGCCAGTATTATCTGCTCCTTGGAAAAAAAAAACCACAATTGTAGGGCTTCTTAGAAAACCCACAGCCATGCAAGAGCTGCTACCCACAGGCACAGATATTGGGTGGGTAGCTGTGCCTGTGGGTAACGTGGTACCATCTACCTGCAGTAAATGGGAATTCAGAAAATCAGAAATTTTTTGCTGTCCTCTCCTAGAAGGACATCATGCAGGAATATGAACTGATTTGACACTGTCCCACATGTCATCCTGGTCTCAAAATTGGAAAGTCATGGATTTGATGGATGGACTATTTGGTGGGTCAGGAACTAGCTGGCTGGCTGCACTGAAAGGGTTGCAGTCAATGGCTCAATGTCCAAGTGGAAGCCAGTGATGAATGGTGTTCCTCAGGGGTCAGTACCAGTGCTGTTCAACATCTTTGTTGGAGACATGGACAGTGGGATTGAGCCTCAGCAAGTTTGTCAGTGACACCAAGCTGTGTGGTGCAGTCAACACACTGGAGGGAAGGGATGCCATCTAGAGGGACCTGGAAAGACTTGAGAGGTGGGGACATGCAAACCTCATGATGTTCAGCCAAGCCAAGTGCAGGGTCGTACACATGGGACATGGCAATCCCAGGCACAAACACAGGTTGGGCAGAGAATGGCTGGAGAACAGCCCTGAGGAGAAGGGCTTGGGAATGCACGTGGATGAGAAGCTCAACATGAGCCAGCAGTGTGTGCTGACAGCCCAGAAAGCCAACTGCATCCTGGGCTGCATCAAAAGAAGTGTGGCCAGCAGGTCGAGAGAGGTGATTCTGCCCCTCTACTCTGCTCTGGTGAGACCCCACCTGGAGCTCTGTGTCCAGCTCTGGAGGCCTCAGCACAGGAAGGACATGGACCTGTTGGAACGGGTCCAGCAGAGGGCCACAAAAATGATCAGAGGGCTGGAGCCCCTCTGCTGTGAGGACAGGCTGAGAGAGTTGGGGCTGTGCAGCCTGGAGAAGAGAAGGGTCCAGGGAGACCTTACAACAGCCTTCCAATATCTGAAGGGGCTACAGGAGAGAGCAGGAGAGACTCTTTATGAGGGAGTGGAGCAATAGGATGAGAGGTAATGGTTTTAAATGGAAAGAGGGCAGTTTCAATTAGATGCTAGGAAGAAATTCTTTGCTGTGAGGGTGGTGAGAGCCTGGCCCAGGTTGCCCAGAGAAGCTGTGGCTGCCCCATCCCTGGAGGGGTTCAAGGCCAGGCTGGATGGGGCTTGGAGCAACCTGGTCTGGTGGGAGGTGTCCCTGCCCAGGGCAGGGGGGTGGAATGAGATGACCTTGAAGGTCCCTTCCAACCTAATCCATTCTATGATTCTATGACTAGAAGACTGGGTGTGAATGAGATAGATGCAGTTAAAATAATGTATCCTCAGGCTAGGTATGGCAAGCTTCAGGCACCTCATGAGTCTTCACAGAAAATAAATTCTTCTTTGGGAGATTTTTCTACATTCTGGTAAATATTTATTAATGTTTACAGTTTCTGAAGGTAATGTTTACAGCTTGCATTGTATCAGTTCCATGCTCACTGGAATTGCATGGAAATTGCTCACATGGCAGGCTATATATAATACACGTATGTGATTTACAGTAAGGGGGAGAGGAAGGATAAGAAACATACAGATACACTCATTTACTCTTTTTTCTATTGAGGTCTGGATTTTGTCTCATCAATATCCCTTTTCTCAGAAAGTCTGAAAAAGCATTAAGGTGTAAAACCATATTTATTTCTAGATGAATTATAGCTGTGTTAAAAAAAACATAAAAATTGGGCCCGGAGCACACTGTGTGTTTTGGAAATTGCAGGAGTTTATGCACCATAAAGTAAAGCAATGCTTTTGGAGCAGTTCCAACGTTTTCATATGTGCAGGAGGAGTGCAGGAGAAGCCGCTGAGGTCTAACAAAACAAGGACTTGGAAAAGCAAGAGAGCTTGGATCTCTTCTTTTCCTTTTGTACTTCTCCTCCTTCTCCTCGCCATCTCTCCTTCTCTTCTTCTCTTCTTTTCTCTTCCTCTTCTCCCCTGTGTTTGTATCTTGTCCCAATCTTGTAGCGTTGTTGTTCTGCTCAGCTCACTACCATGACATCTTCACCCGCTTCCTAATAGACTTTTTAAAGCTTCTTTACTGAAGCAGCCTTATTTTCTCAAAGCTGAAAAGTTAGATAGTCCTGTGAATACAACTTATTGGCAGCAAAATGAAGCCCTTTTCCCTGCCGTGTCCTCGCGTCCTCTTCAAGGGAGCTTCTCCTTGAATGTATATTTTCAGATACTGACCCATCTGTTTGGGTTCGCTCAGGGGTACCTTTGTCACAATGACTCAGGCTGCCAAAAAAGCACCTGGTGACATGGGAATGGGGCACCACGCTGAAGCACAGCCCAAAGGCCATGATATTGGCTGGACAATGCTTCCCACATGACTGCAAGGCACACGGGGAGAGGGCAGCTGGCTGTGGGGCTAACACAGAGGACAGCTGCTTGCTTCAATTTTGGGCCCCTCACAACAGGAAGGACATTGAGCGGGTCCAGAGAAGGGCGACAGAGCTGGTGAGGGGTCTGGAGAACAAGTCTCCTGAGGAGAGGCTGAGGGAGCTGGGGGTGTTCAACCTGGAGAAAAGGAGGCTGAGGGGAGACCTTCTCGCTCTCTCCAACTCCCTGAAAGGAGGGTGTAGCCGGGGGGGTCGGTCTCTTCTCCCAAGGAACAGGAGATAGGACAAGAGGAAATGGCCTCAAGTTGTGCCAGGGGAGGTTTAGGATGGATATTAGGAAAAATTTCTTCACCGAAGGGTTATCAAACATGGGAATGGGCTCCCCAGGGAAATGGTTGAAGCCCCATCCCTGAAAGTATTTAAAAGATGGTTAGACATGGTGCTGAGAGACATGGTGATATTGTCAGTGTTGGGTTGATGGTTGGACTGGATGTTCTGAAAGGTCCCTTTCAACCCAGACAATTCTATGATTCTAACACACACAACACCCTGATGCTGTGGGGCTTCCCTGCTGCAGAGGTCTGGATGGGTGTGAGATGAGGAGGACAGGAGTGGCCACCTCTTTATGAGGTTGGCAATCACAGTGAGCTCGTGCAATGGGAAGGGGCTAAAAGATGGAGGAGTCTGACTCTTCCTGTGTAGCCCTGTCTAGTTGGTACCTGCTGGTTAAAGATGCAGGCATGGCTTTCAACCCAGACAATTCTATGATTCTAACTTCTGTACACCCTGATGTTGTGGGGCTTCCCTGCTGCAGAGGTCTGGATGGGTGTGAGATGAGGAGGACAGGAGTGGCCACCTCTTTATGAGGTTGGCAATCACAGTGAGCTCGTGCAATGGGAAGGGGCTAAAAGATGGAGGAGTCTGACTCTTCCTGTGTAGCCCTGTCTAGTTGGTACCTGCTGGTTAAAGATGCAGGCATGGCTCCAAATGTGAGTGTGATACCCCATCACTCCATATGGCTCGTGCAATGGGAAGGGGCTAAAAGATGGAGGAGTCTGACTCTTCCTGTGTAGCCCTGTCTAGTTGGTACCTGCTGGTTAAAGATGCAGGCATGGCTCCAAATGTGAGTGTGATACCCCATCACCCCCACTGCTTGGACCAGAAAATTTTGCAAAATATATATATTTATATGTTTTATAGCCTATTTATATTAGATATGCATATAATCTTATATGCAATCTATATTTTATCTCTTTATGCAAATACATACATATGCACAATGAAAACAGCTATTTCTTATTCTATTTTGCTTCTACAATTGGCTCATTTATTTATAAACACTTCTGCTGTTACTTTTGTCACTGGGATGGAGTTCATTTCCTGGATCAGCATCCTGCAAAATGACCTAATCTAATTAGTTTTGGCTCTTCTCTCTCTGGCTTTTATTTAACTACTCTCCCTATTGCATTTTCTTATTTTTTTGGAGAGAAAATATATTCCTGTCCCAGAACTGAAAGGGTTCATCTCCTCCTCCAGGGGTTCCTGTGTAACAGAGAGGGCACGAGCTCAAGCAGATTCACTGTGAGGGACTCCAGCCAGGAGAGCATCAGTAGTAACTACGGCTTTAAAGGGATTCACTATTTGGGGAATTATTGCACTGGAAAGGATGGTGTGGATCTGCTCTTGGCAGTGCTTTGCAATTCAGCCTGCTTTGTGCTTTCTGGTTAAGTCAGTGCACGTTGGAGGCAGAATTGCAGCCATGGACCATGTGCCAGAGCTTGATGATGAGATGGATGTGAAATGGAAACGTGAAACGTGTACAAAGGTGGAGAGAATGGGAAAGAGTATGCTCAGTGCTGTGCATTTTATTTCTATTTTTTCCTGCCACTGGGCCTTTCAGCAGATAAGGAACTTAAATTTTTTTATTGAATGGGGACTTTTACAGTAGCCTTGATGTTTGCTCTTACCATCACTGCACTGAATCTCCAAGAGGGATAATTTGGACGGGCCTTTGAGCGACCTGGTCTGGTGGGAGGTGTCCCTGCCCAGGGCAGGGGGGTTGGAACTCCATGATCTTTAAGGTCCCTTCCAACTCTAACGTTATTCTATGATCTTTGAACTGGTGAGAGGGCAATGACTGGGTAAGTTCAATGCAAGGAGAGGATTGAAAAAAAGGAGGAGAGAAGGGACCAGAAATTCTTTTAACTTGCAAAAAACCAATAGAGATGGAGGTTGGTTGCTACCCTGTGTCTGTCCTCTTAGTGGCTCAGCTACTCTCAGAGAAGAGCAATTGAAAGTCAAGGCTCCGGCAGGTCTCCACCAAATCGATAGTCCCAGGGCCTTTGAAATATAAGATATTGCTTTCAAGTGAGTGAAAGATGATCTTGAGAGCTGTGTAATAAGGATGTCTCCTTTGCAAAACTGCGCGCTTTTCCCTCTCTGAAGTATGTAGGACATTTTTGTGGTGGGTTTCTTGGGAGGCTGAGCATCCTGCCCAACATACCACCCTCCTTCTGAGCCAAGAGTAAAAATCCTTGTGGCTTCTGTGGCTCCGTGGGCTATTTATCTCATTATAATTGAAGGACATGATGTTCTCAGCAGCCCATTCTCATCTCCTGTTAATCTTTTTTTTTTATTTTCATAAAAAGTTCAGGTAACTCCTGGATATTTTGTTTCTACTTTCAAAATGAGATTGGGATTTGATGTTGTGGTTTTTTTCTATTAATTATCATGAGCTTAATATTAAAAATTACTATTTGTGAAAATAATAGAAATGGCCTGGAGCTCCCCAACTTTACATCATAAAAATAGTCCTCACAGTTCCCACATTTGGCAGAAATGCCAGAGCAAGGGGAGGATTCAGGCACGTTGAAGGAGGAGAACAAGTTTGATGGATTTGTTTTCCAGGTGGACAACTAGGTGATCCAAATTGTAAGCCTTTGGGGATTTTTGTAGCTTGGTGGCTTGTTTCAGTGCATCAGCACGTTTCATGCAAACCGATCCCCTCACACTCTCAAACTCTCACAAATCCTCTGCCTTATGAAGCATGACAGGAGTGGGAATGGAAAATGGATCTAAATTCTCCTGGGGCATTAGGTCAAAGTCTTGCATTAGCTAATTGTAGCCGCCTGATTGTTCTATATTTAAACATTTGTGACACTGATAACATCATCAAACACCGAATAAAACCACTGCCTTCTGTTTCCTTATAGTAATTTCCTTTCCTGTACTTATTTTGAAGCTTTGCAGGGATGTATAGGAAAGCAGGTTACTTGCCCAGACTCTCCATCATGCGCCCGGGCACCCCTGAAAAAAACAGTAATTAATAGAAGAAATAACCTTTTTAATGAAAGATATAAAAATTACTAGTCAGAATCTGTGGTATTTAAATAACAATACCATAAGGGAACACTTTGGGATTTATTCATACTCCCTGCTATTATAAAATATTGTAATTGATTCATCTGAGCCTCCACCAGGTGGTTGTGTTTATTTTTAGCACTGATGTTTAGTACAGATTAACATTAGGAAAATAAGAATTTATGTTTCAAGTAAGTTCAGAATGCTAAATACCTTCTTTTCTTTCTTTTTTTATTGTTTCTTGTCCAAATTGATTGAGAAGTGTTCAAATTTGCCACCAGAGCTACTTTTTTGGTTCCACTTTGGTTCATTATTACTTGTCTAACCTTAAAAAATACAGGCTGAAATAAGACAAGTCTGATCTGCGATATCTAATAGGGATTTGCACAGACTTTTGTTTGAAATAATTTGTGTGGCAACTGATTGCACTTGTCCACCAGCAGATGGACAGGTCTGATGGGAAACCACCAGTCTGGGTTACCATCAAAAGCAAGAGGGTAAGATCTCCCGAAGTATATGCTTAGTCATACTAAACCTTAATTATTTTTTTTTTTGCAAGTTTTGGTAAATTCTGCTCTGCCAGGATTTTACCTTAACATTTATCATGTCTTCATTCGCTATGTGTCACCTCACTCCTCTCTCCGTTCCCCTGAAACAGCCTGGTTTGATTTAGGTGGAATAATATCAAATAACTTAGTTCAATCAGTTACACTAAAGTCCCTATGCCATTTATTCAAAACAAATCTTAGTTCAATCAGTTACACTAAAGTCCCTAAGCCATTTATTCAAAATTAAACAAACAAACAAACAAAAAATACCAAAAACCCAACAAACCCCAGACCCTGACCCCAAACCAAAAATGTTTTTATCACTTTCAGTCTGCCATAGAATTTCTTTCTGCTCTGAGCTCTGATCAAACCATGTGCTGAAGGCAGCAATTTGTAGCTGTAGCACCAGTTCAATAAATAGCTGGGCAGCTCTACTGCGTACGTGAGGAAAAATGGCTTTCTTTATTATATGTGGATTGTTTAGGTCTCTGTACCCTGTCTCCCTGAAGATTAAACAGCAAACACAAGCTTCATGCAAAGATAATAATTACAAGTCTCAGCATGAAATGCAGAATAGTGCCTTTGGAAAAAGGAAAGTTTCATGTGGGCTGGGAAATGCTTGCAGCTGTGGGGAAAATAAGAAGCCACAAATCTGAGGACTGAAATCCCAAATGGTTTTAAACCAGACAGATAAATACACGCATACATATATACATATGCATATATGTGTTTATATGTTTATCGACACACTGGAGCACAGCAGTATTGCACCAAGAGCAGGGAGTACAAACCTGCTAATGAGCCCCTGGAGCAACAAGATGATTCTCTGAAAGCAGTTGCAAAACAGTGGTAAAATTGAGAATTTTTCTCCACTGGTGTTTTGAGAAAGCTGACGGTAATCTGAACAAGTTCAATCCACTTTCAGATTTGTTTTTTTTTACTTTATTAAAACCTTAAACCCTGTCAACACAAACTACATGCTGTGAAGTTCTGCAGCTTCATTTTCTAGCAGGCAGTGAGCAGACATGGTTTAGGTGGTGATGTGGGTGATAATGTTGGTGTTTTGGGCCATTGTAGATGAAACCACTGAAACAGCATTAATAAATCAAAGAACTTAAAATGAAAATTTTGGCCAGAGATGGGTGGATCCTCATTTATTAGGTTTTATTTCTGAATCACTTGTAGTGGTGTTGGGAATCTCTTTGCCAGCTGAGAATCAGCCTTTTGGGTTTGATTTCTTTAAGTTGTATGTGTCTTTGTGGACATCTGAGTACCAGTTTGATTTTTGACAAAGACGAGATGCCGAAGGTACCCATCCCTCCTTGCATTTTCCCTGTGACATGAACCATTACACGAACAAAGCGAACGTAAAGGAAACTGCTCAAGGTTATGGTACACAGCCTGGGAGAAGAGTGGAAGGTGCCATGTCTCATGTCAGCCTGCATTTCTGTTACCAAGAAAATCTAAAAATAGATATTACATTAAATAAATTACAATGGTATGAATGTTGTCTCGTAACCTAAAAGGCAAGCTGGATTTCTGATGGGGCTTGATGACAGACAAGCCACTTGTCTGCTGGCTGAAGCCAAATTCCTACAAGAAAACCAAAATAG
The DNA here is from genome assembly GCF_001431845.1 of Calidris pugnax. Taxonomy (NCBI): domain Eukaryota; kingdom Metazoa; phylum Chordata; class Aves; order Charadriiformes; family Scolopacidae; genus Calidris; species Calidris pugnax. Next base: position 503,973 of record NW_015090792.1, on the reverse strand, counting down.
AAGTTACCAAATGGCACCGATTACTATAAAGGGGGAAAAACAATATTATTGTGAGCAGCTGCTGGGGGAATTTAGCAAACTAAGAGGCCTGGTAGGTCAGTGACAAGGTTCCTTTCTTGTTCAGTGGTGACGAAGAGGGGATGGCCAAGATGGAAACGATGGCTGCATTCCAGCTGTCTTTGGGATGGGTACTGGTCCCTCAGGGCCAGCTGGGGATGGCTCAGGGTTCAGAAGTTACCAGGGTAACACCAGAGAGCAAAGCAAACAGCTCCCTTCAACCTCATCTTGGGAAATCGGTCTAAAAATAGGTTGCTGAGGCTTAAGGTTAAAAGTAAAGACGTGACCAAGCAGCGCTGTTGAAAAGCCAGCTCTGCTCATCCTCTACAAACATCCAAGGACTGCATTTCCCTGCCAGAGCCGGTGTGTTTGTTACTAGCTGTAGAAGAAGGATTTGTGAAAGTTGTACATTAGCTAGCAACGTGTTTTGGCGTGAGAGTAACACTGATGGGTGGATTTTCCCTAAAATGCATGGAGTTTTAGAAACGGCTTTCCAGTTTAACAATAGACTGACTATCTAACAAATCCAGTTCATACCAAAGTCAGTCTGATGACTGAGGAGATGAGAGGAATTATTTGAAGGTATAGTGGTGGGATTAGTGGGTCCTCATGCAGTTGGACTATCACAGCCTGGCAGAGGAATGTGCCCTGCTTCTAACCGTTGTGTTTGCCTGCTTTACCCCCAAGGTCCAGCTGAAAAGCGAAGAATCGAAAACGTTTGCCATGAAAATACTGAAGAAACGTCACATCGTGGACACTCGGCAGCAGGAGCACATCCGCTCGGAGAAGCAGATCATGCAGAGCGCGCACTCGGACTTCATCGTGAGGTATCGTCCCTCTGCTTCATGCACTGCTGTGGGAACATCCCATAAAACCACGCAGGAATCATTCATCTATCACTAGAAAAACCCTTTAACCATAGCTTATTAACCAGAGGAGGGCCACAAAAAATAATAAGAGGGCTGGAGCGCCTTAGTTGGGTGTGTTCAGCTTGGAGAAGGCTCAAGGGAGACCTTATAGCAAAGGTCTTTGAAGGGGACCTACAAGAATCACAGAATCACAGAATCACAGAATCTTCTAGGTTGGAAGGGACCTTAAAGATCATCTTGTCCAACCGTCAACCTAACTGACAAAAATAGACACCCACACAACAAACAAGGAGCATCATCACTAAACCAGACCTCCCAGCACTACATCAACCCCTCTTTTGAACACCTCCAGGGATGGTGCTTCAACCACCTCCCTGGGCAGCCCATTCCAATGGCTGAGAACCCTTTCAGTGAAAATATTGTTCCTAATATCCAGCCTGAACCTCCCCTGGCGCAACTTGAGGCCATTTCCTCTTGTCCTGTCGCCTGGGACTTGAGAGAAGAGACCGACCCCCACCTCTCTACCCTCTCCTTTCAGGGAGTTGTAGAGAGCAATAAGGTCTCCCCTCAGCCTCCTCTTCTCCAGGCTGAATAACCCCAGCTCCCTCAGCCTCTCCTCATAAGACTTATTCTCCAGACCCCTCACCATCTTTGTCGCCCTTCTCTGGACCCGCTCCAGCCCCTCAATGTCTTTTTTATGGTAGGGGGCCCAAAACTGGACACAGTACTCAAGGTGAGGCCTCACCAGTGCCCAGTACAGGGGGACAATTACCTCTCGGGCCCTACTCGCCACGCTGTTCCTGACACAGGCCAGGATGCTGGTGGCCTTCTTGGCCACCTGGGCACACTGCTGGCTCCTGTTCAGCCCACAGGCCACCAACACCCCCAGGTCCTTTTCTGCCCGGCATCTCCAGCCACTCTGCCCCCAGCCTGGAGCTGCAGGGGGTTGTTGAGAGGGACTTTTTACAAAGGCGTGTAGTGATAGGACAAGGGTAATGGCTTCACACTGAAAGAGGGGAGATTTAGATTAGATATCAGGAAGAAATTTTTCACTGTGAGAGTGATGAGGCACTGGCGCAGGTTAGGGAGGCCCCATCCCTGGAGGCGTACATGACGAGGCTGGATGGGGCTTTGAGCAACCTGGTCTGGTGGGAGGTGTCCCTGCCCATGGCAGGGGGGTTGGAACTTGATGATCTTTAAGGTCCCTTCCAACCTAATCCATTCTATGATTCTGTGATAGCTTCCCTGCAAGGAACTGCAGATACAATGCAAGGAATAAGGTCTTCTCAAGGCCAATGTGAGATTACTGTGCCCATGGGGAGTGTCTGCCCAAGTCTAAACTAAGCTCACGTCTTAACTAGTTTGCTGTGTCTCTGTGCCATGCTCACATGGCTTTGTGGCTTCAGGAGCAAGCACACCCTCAGCGTGGGCAGAGCTTGCTGATGCCAGTAGGTGATGCTCCGTGTAGACATACACAGTGTGACTCTGCCTCAGCCCTCCTCAAGGTCAAAATTCCTCTTTTTTCTGAATTTTCCTTCCTGCAAAGGGAAGCTGGAAGGCAGGGTTTAATCTTTTGAGATCATGTGTTGCCATGTGAATCAACAGTTGTATCCAGCACTTCTCTTTAGGGTGTATTAGATAGGTCCAGCTCATTGTCGCTTGACTCATCATGGGCAAATGCACTAAAACTCTCAATCCTAAGCACATGCAATTCTTCTGCAAAAAAAAAATCAGATGCCAGGCATTTTTGTTTGTTTTAACCCTAATAGCAAAGTTCTCTGACTCTTCAAGGGTTGTGAGTACCTGTCTGCAGGAAACAGAGATGGTTTAGGTCAGGATAAGAGCAGCGGGTGGTGAGGACTCCTGGCAGGGCAATGCATTTCACTGAGCTGGAGGTCTAAGCCAAGGATGCTGCCTTCACCCTCGAAGAGATGCCTGAAGCACTTGCCTTTTGCCGGAGGAGATCAACCCTGCTCCCAAAATTTGCTCCAGAGAGACATACTATCCCAGGGGTGAAACCAAATCCCTGCGATACAAACGCGAAGGCAAGCGCCTGGCCAGGAGGGCCACCCATCAGTTGCTAAGGGGGTGTTTCCTTCCTGAGCTGATCCCTGGGATTCCCCTGGAGCCCACAGCTTCACCTCTGATTCATGGGTGACAACTGCAGCCCGACACACTGCTCAGCTGCAGTTTCCTTCACGCTCTAATATTTGCTTGACAACCATGCCCCTGCTACCTGGACTAGAGACAAATATACCTTGTGAGCTATTTCAGCCTATGGATTTGTATTCTGAAGCCTGAGCTGTCTCAGGATGGGGATGTAAAGGGAGGGGGAGGGCCAGCCAAGCTGAGACACATTTTGACACCATTCCCAGAAATACCCCCTCCTAAATAAAAATCCCGAGCCTGCAAACATTTCAGAATGGAGCCTCTGATACTCATAGCTAGTTAAATAAATAGTTCTGTCCCACTTTTTATTCTTTCAGTAGGCAGTTGAAAAAAGGATGTGTTAGCAATAGGTCTTCTTCTTCTGTATCATGCAGTAATTCCCATCCTTTACAGTAACAAGCCTCCCTTTACTATTTTTAATAACCTGTGGAAATCCTGCACTGGGAAGGAACTTTCTAAGTCACCAAGTCCAAACTTTTGCTATTGCACGTGCCACAGCTAGAAAATCCTCTCTGCTTTATCAAACTCCATGTCTGCATTTCCCCCTCATTCCTCCTATTGTGCACCACAATTTGAAGTTGTTATAATTTCTGATCTAAAATTATTCATAACCTGTTGTACCCTTTCTTGGGCCAGCTGGGATAATGTTTTTTTCGGTGCTACAGGCAGAAATCTTACCACTTCAGTAGATGAGTTGTGTTTTGAGATGTCACGTGGAAGGTGGATTTAGAATGGTCTTGGAACAAGGACACAACCTCTGGGATATCAGAATGGGAAAGACATTTTCAAAGAACTCAATTATTCTCTTTATTCAGAATGACACTTTGTTAAAAATCTCTGAAGACTAGTTCAGTTTGGTTGTTAAAATGCATTAAACCAAAAGTGCATTAAAATCAGGTAAAAGAAGCAGAAGAGGATAAGTACCACTAAACAAAATTTACTTATAGATAAACCAAGAATCTCGGAGAATAAATTGCTCTGGGTTTGATAAAGGGCCAAACAAGTGTTGAGCAGTGGATGGGTGCACTGGATCTGCAAATATTTAGATGAATAAGAATATTTTTTTTAAATGAATTCAAATATTCTGTCATTTCAAACTTGAGACTGCTTGATCTACTAAAATAGTGCAGTTTCATCATGTATAAATTTTATGCTTCCATTATGGTTGATAAACAATATTTGGTTATTTATTTTCTGCACGTGTTATGATTTGATGCCTATAAAATCTTCTAGAAAGCAATTTTTCAGCAGGGCTACCCTAGCAAGAGAAAGTAATGCCTTATTTCAGTAGCATTTAAATTACCAAGCAATTAAAAATATTTAGTTACTCATATTTTGGATTTTGGACTATGTAGGTTTTCTATAAACCTGAATGTAGATGAAATGTTTATTAAAATAAATTATATTTTGTTTAACTGGCAAGAAACAGTTGGGGTTTTTGTTAGACACACAAAGTTTAACAGTATGAAATGGTCAGTAAGTTTGTTCCAACTTTTTCTGAGCAGCACACTATAACTGAGGTTTTAAATGTCAACGTAGGTAATACTAGAGTAAGAAAAGATCTGAACCATTCATTTTTTTCCCTTTAAAATTTTGTTGTGGCTGCAAATAGTGCCTTTTATCTACAGAATATTTCCCAGGTAGATCAGCATCGAGCATATTCGGTCCCCAAACTCCTGCCTACATCACAGCTCTGCCTGCTGGGATCTTCTTCTGTTAGACATGGCAAAAGCATAGAGGGTAACTGCTGCTAAGCTGTGTGCTGGATGCCACACAAACACAGGCAGGGGACAAATGCTGTCTAGCATCGTGATGTGAAAGCATATCAGAGCCAAGCTGTAGCTGCCAAGATGTGTTGCCGTGTACCTTAAGTTAATATTTAGCTGAATGCTTTCAAAAGGAACTGAATCCTACTGTGTTTTCCCCCTGGTCCATCACACAGCTCCATAAAAGATATTAATAACTGGATTTTTCACTAGATGGGAAGAGCTAGAATTTGCAAAACCACCTGTTTTAATTTATATCATGTTGCAGCAGCCCTTTAATTTTTAATTCTTGGAACAACTACACCATAACAGAATATCCCTCAGCATCCCCTTCTGCTGCAGAGCTCAGGTTTTTAAAATTGATTTCTTAACAGTGCAGCTACAAAGAAACCTTTCCAGTATCCACATACAGCAGGGTTGTTCTTGCAGGCAACCTGAACTGAGATACCCACACATGTAACAAGAAGTGCAAAGGTAGTTCAACGTTAAAATTAAATAAAGCAGCTAATACTGAAGTTCCCATATGTTAAAATTAAATAAAGCAGCTAATACTGAATACTAATACTAATAATACTTATTTCCACAGTTTCATAGTTGCATTTGTTTAATGTATCATATTAAACGGAGCACAGATTTTACCGCCCAACTAAGATTCAGGAGAACAGGTTGGTAAAGCCTGGCCCATCTATCCCTTTAGTCAAATTCCACTTTCAGTCCCTGGGAGGAAGAGAAAGAGCGCTTTTAGATGCCTACATGTCAGCAGGTTGTCTTTAAACTCTCCAAATTGGTGGGTTTAAGTCCTGGAATGAAGCGCAAATTTGGCAACGCTCCTTTGAGATGATTAAATGGAAGGAAAACTGCAGATCTGCAAAGGGGCTCTGAAGTGTGAAGAATAAGATGATATGGTAGGAAACGAAAAATGGTAGAAAAGCTTCCCTTTCAAAGACATCTGGGAAGCCATGTGCCAGGTTACGCCATTCGAAACGGCAGATTTTATACGTAGCACCCAGAATAGTGGTGACCTCTTCTTCTGAGGCCCACAATACACTTCACCACGCAGATGGCCATCCTTTTCTGCTGAAATATTTCCCACCTGAGAAGATGCACAGAAATTATTTTCTTAAATGTAGCGCTAGCTCTGAAGGATCCCCCTAGTCTCATGGTGCTTCCTGGGGTGCTTCCTGCACACGGTCTGTGAGGAATGGGAACTCTTGGTACCTTTGCTTGTACGGTGGATTCATGCCTGATTTTCTTGTTTGCCAACAACAGGCTCTACAGGACGTTCAAGGACAGCAAGTATCTGTACATGCTGATGGAAGCCTGTCTAGGTGGAGAGCTCTGGACAATTCTCAGGGACAGGTGAGTTTTAAGAAACCATTATCTTAAAAAGTGGAATATTTTCTCATATGCCACCGGATAACCAAAGGTCTCTATCTTTCATGGACAAAATCTGGATCTTACCGTGCTATGTTTAAGATCCCAGTAAGGTGAGGCTATAATTTGGTTCCTATGCAGATAACTAGGCATAAAGTGAATCCAGTCATGTCTGAGAATAAAGAGGTTGCATCCAGCATGTACAAGGCTTTATGTAAGTGGAGACTTACCCAGAACTACTTTCTCACGATCACTCTGAAAAAATACAGAAGGTAGTGATGGTAGTCATGTGACAAATTGCATCGATGACAGGTCTTTTGACTGCCCTTTCCCTGTATCTTCATCTCTAAAAGGTATCCCTAAATAACCAGCAGCATATTTTAATTTTGATTTAATTAATTATATAATTATTTTTTTCATTATCTAGAACAGTAACTTTTAACAACCACAAAAATTCCGGCTCTGGCCACAGTGCCCATGCTACCACTTCCCACATTTGAGAGCCTGGATGGAGGCTCAGGCACCTGATAGAGAAGCATGGGACTGTCCCAAGGGTGACAAAGCCTTTAGGAACCACATCTGATGGCAGAGAATGACCCTGCAGGGTGTGACCAGGCATTGCAGGAGGTGCAACCTTAAGGCCAGTCTCACTGCCTTTGTGCAAGACATGGTCTGGAGATGTTGTCCTTCCAGCGCCGCACCTTCATGCAATACAACCGTGGCTGCTTCAGACTCTGGACTTAGAAAGCAAGGCACAAAGGTGGCAGTGGCACTAGTGAGAGTTCACAACTGTGAACAAAATCCATGAGAACATGCATTTTCAAGGTAAAAAGCGCAGACTTCTTCAAAGTCTTCTGAAAATTTACAGTCTCCCATCCCAGAGAAAGACCTCCTGGTTTTGTCTCAGTGTTTGCTCCTCTGCCCGACCCTCTGCAACAGTGAATAGCAACTTAGAATCATAGAATCATAGAATCATTGAGGTTGGAAGAGACCCTTGGGATCATCGAGTCCAACCATCTCCCCTACTCTACAAAGTCCTCCCCTACACCATGTCCCTCAGTACCGCATCTAAACGTCCCTTAAACACAGCCAGGGACGGTGACTCCACCTCTATCATGGAGGAAATGTGATAAACGATGTCTATTAATATTTCTTAATATTTACGACACAGTCAGGTATTACAGTGGTGAGCAGGAGGCAATCAGTAGTTCTGCACGGGCTTTTAGTCCAAACACCACATATTAAATGAAGGTTGCTCATCAACACGGGAAACAGGATCATGCATCAAATCCACACCCTTGAAGGAGCACGAGGCGGTCAGGACGCAGAAGTGCCATGGAAAAAAGATAGTTAGGAAAGCATGTAATTACATACAGCAACGTAATGCGCAAGGAAATGCAGTCCTGGTATTTCCTGCCTCCTGGGGGGGTTGACCTTGCAGCGTTTGGTTTGGGTTGAGGGTGGGCAGGGGGCAGGTGGGGGGACGTGAGACATGCACACAGTACGCCCGTGGGGCTGGAAAAGATGGGGTGAATCATGCGTAGCTATTCAATAAGCTTATAACTGGAAGCTAATTGAATTAAATTTGGAAAGCAAAAGAAATGCATCTGGGAGATTGATCAGAAAGCAAAGATTATTTTCTGTTTTAATTACCTAGCATGAATTTTGTACATACCTTTGTCCCCCTGTACTCGGCACTGGTGAGGCCTCACCTCGAGGGCTGGGTCCAGTTTTGGGCCCCCTACCATAAAAAAGACATCGAGGTGCTGGAGCGGGTCCAGAGAAGGGCGACAAAGCTGGTGAGGGGTCTGGAGAATAAGTCTTATGAGGAGAGGCTGAGGGAACTGGGGGTGTTCAGCCTGGAGAAGAGGAGGCTGAGGGGAGACCTTCTTGCTCTCTACAACTCCCTGAAAGGAGAGGGGAGAGAGGTGGGGGTCGGTCTCTTTTCTCAAGTCACAGGCGACAGGACAAGAGGAAATGGCCTCAAGTTGTGCCAGGGGAGGGTCAGGCTGGATATTAGGAAAAATTTTTCCACTGAAAGGGTTCTCAGCCATTGGAATGGGCTGCCCAGGGAGGTGGTTGAGGCCCCATCCCTGGAGGGGTTCAAAAGACGGGTTGATGTAGTGCTGGGAGGTCTGGTTTAGTGATGATGCTCCTTGTTTGTTGGGTGGGTGTCTATTTTTGTCAGTTAGGCTGACGGTTGGACAAGATGATCTTTAAGGTCCCTTCCAACCTAGAAGATTCTGTGATTCTGTGATTCTGCGATTCTCCGGACCATTAAAACGAGAACCGTAGCAAAGTTAGCAGGTGCCGGGTGGTGTTTTTCCTGCTCTTTGTTAGAGCCTGATAATTTCGTCTTGAATTCTCCCTCTTTAAATTGTGGTTCTGCTGCCACCTAGCTTAGGGACACTCAGCCAGCTCCCACCCTGTGCTCCCAGCAGGCAGGGGGGTCTGATTTGCTTCGGGAAAACTGTTTGCAAACTGGTGCTGAAACGAGGATCCGAAAGTGCAGTTTCTGCTGAATTTGCAATTAACACTTCAAGTCCCAGCAACTGCAGTTTTTCTGCCTTTTGTCTTGGTTCTGAACATTAATGTGGGAGTTCTCAGTCTCCACAGCTCAAAATAGCTCTATCACCCAAAAGTGAAGGGTTATAATAAAAAAATCACCTTTTACTTAGCAGGTATTTGTAGATTTTACTTCTATGAGATGCAATTATAAAAGAAAATGAAATAATTTTGCATTAAATAAATTAAAATATTTTAGATTCGAGTGTTTGATACAAAGGTAGATTGAAGGCAAAGATGCTAACTTCAAAAAAGGAAATGCAATTAAATTTATACACAAAGGTGAGTTCAGGAACAGGTAACTTCCAGGTATTGGAGTGACTCTACTGAACTTTTTTACACATTTTTTAACAGTAGGGCGAAGTCCAGGAAGACGAGAGATCTACTAATGGCTTTGTTCCCTTTCTCTCTCTTGTTTTACATAGAGGTTCATTTGAGGATTCGACGACGAGGTTTTACACGGCGTGTGTGGTCGAAGCTTTTGCCTATTTGCATTCCAAAGGGATCATTTATAGGGACCTCAAGCCAGAAAACCTCATTCTGGATCATCGAGGTTATGCCAAACTGGTGAGTGCCTGCAACATCTGGTTTGGCAAAAAAAAGTCACCGCTGCTACCAGGCAACTGGTGTCAGGGGTAGAGGAGAACACAAGATTAGCCAAAGAGGGTCAGAAGGAAAGTCCACCCAGACCAGAGTCCCGTCTCTGATGGTGGCCATCAGTAGATGGTGAGATGAGATCAGGGCAAGGATGTTGTCACCCACATGGTTGGGAATGTGTTCCCCAACCTCCAGCAGACTGAGGAGGCTCAGGGTACAGCTGAGCTGGGAAAAAAACTAATTCTGGCTTGAAATTCAGGTCTGTGGTCCTGAAGTGGAAATTTTTAGAGAAGACCATCAAGAGAAATGCACCCAGCTGTTTTGGAGCTACCGAAAGACTAAAAAATAGCTTGAAAATAGGTTCCTTAAAATATTGGTGGGAGTGGGGGAGGGTTTCGTCTGAGACCATGGAGAGGGGGAGGAGAAAAGAAAGTCTTCCCTTGGTGGGAAGTGCTGAAGAATGTGGGCACTTGGGAAGCCATCAGTGAAGGATGGGGCAATGCACTCCTAAAAAGAGCTGCATCCAAGAAGGGCTGATGCCCTCCCTGTGAGTCACAGCAGGGGCAAGGTCTCTGCCTCTCATCTTGGGGACTCCTCCCTGCCTTTGGGAAGGGACACTCTGGAGTGTCTCCAGCAGATGAGAGCAAGTAAGTCAAACCATCACCATCATAGTCCTTTACAGCCTGGTGGCAGCCACCATGTGTCACCATGACACTAAGCCTAATGGATGACATCAGAGTTTATCCTCCACAGCATTTTGCTAAAGCTGGGGCATCCAGATGATCGAGGAGAGTTAGATGTAGGACTGTCCTCCCCACCCCAGGAGGATCTGGACTGGGGTTTGTGCTGGTCCCATCACCAACCCCCAGCTCCTTAGACAGTTTGATTTTCATGGAGTCATCCATGATAGCGCAAGAAGTGTCCCGGATCCCTTCTGGGACTGTGACCATGTATGACATTTTGCTCATGACCAACTCAAGATAGAGGAGCATCTCCCAGACATCAAGGGAGAGCAGTGTGTGCTACAGACCACAGCTCTGGGCCAACTCAAGGTGTAGGAGCATCTCCAAGCCATCAAGGGAGAGCAGTGTGTGCTACAGACCACAGCTCTGGGCCAACTCAAGGTGTAGGAGCATCTCCAAGCCATCAAGGGAGAGCAGTGTGTGCTACAGACCACAACTCTGGGCCAGCACAGCGCCAAGGCTGGGGAGAGCTAAACACACAGTAAACCTATTAACCTGAGCTTTTCCTGGGCCCCAAAGGATGGCTTCGTTCCCCAGAATAATCTGATTTTCCGTGCTTGCCAGTGCCATAGGGGCACTGCTACAGGGGCAGGCTGAGGTTTGTGAGCCTTCCAGCATGCTCTGACAGCCTCAGGTAAACTGGGGAAACTGGGAGGGCACTTCTACGGCATCGTTCCCTATACTGGGAGAGAAATCTGAACTTTTTAGGAGATACCAAAATGGTCAGTATTTGGCCTAAGTAGTTTTTTTGCGCAGGTAAAGGCTGGGAGTTTAAAAAAAAAAAAAAAAAAAAAAAAAGCTAAACAAATCAACCCAGGCTGTGAATGATATGAAGTTACATCTCCCAAGAAACCCTCTGTGTTGGCATTTGTTCTTCTTCCTTCACGAGCATCTTCCTTTTATATTACGAAGGATAAATCAGCGAAAAGGTCACTGCAGTTGCCTGGCTCTGGAAGGACCCACGATGCTTTAGTTGGGAGAATATTCCCACGAGGACACCTCCTTTCTGCTTTGCTTCACTTCAAGAGGAGGGGAGCTCAGGGCTGACATCCCCTCTCGTGCTCTGCCCTGATGGTACTCTGCTCCTTTCCACAGGTCGATTTTGGCTTTGCAAAGAAAATAGGATTTGGAAAGAAAACATGGACTTTTTGTGGGACCCCGGAGTACGTAGCCCCCGAGATCATCCTGAACAAAGGTCACGACATTTCGGCAGACTACTGGTCACTGGGAATCTTAATGTATGAACTCCTGACTGGCAGGTATGGGCATCGGGGCCGGCGCCGCCGCTGAAAATAGATCCCAGTATTTCTGCCATTGTCACCCTGATTAGGCAAAGGACAGGTTCAGAGCCGGCGTGCACTGTAGCAGCACAGCACTCTGCTGCTCAACCTAATCATTAGTTTTTCCACTTTAAATCACAGCTTCCATGCTGACCTCACAAAGGGAAAGAAAGACATGAGCAGGCCTTTTAGGAGGTGCTGTGGAATGAGACCAATAATTCATTTTTTGGCCCTGAGCAACCTGAGCGTGATGGGGAAAGGGTCTGCAATTCAACTGGGGAGCTGCAGCGATGGGTTGTCTGAAAAGGAGAAGGTAGACCTGAAACAAGAGGAACTTGAGTCCCTGTATCCATCCCTTCTCTTATTTCGTTTTGGATGTATGTATTACTGCTGATGTTGGCAGTAGTGGCTCCCTGGCACTTCCTCACCTCATCCCCCATCGTTCACTCCTGGGATAGAGGAGATGGAAGAGTATTCATCATCTCAACCTGCTTATCCTCTGGGGCTCAACCCCGGCCCCTATTCTGTTAAACCAATGGAAACCTAATTAATCCCCACTGAAAGCATGTCACAACATCAAGCAAAGAATAAGCCAGCAAGCATTGCTCTGTCCCTTGGTCCTCAAGCTGCTGGGACGTGGGCCATCCTGGAAATGAGAGGTTTAGCGTGTGCTGCTGCAGAAAACATGCTTTTACTCTCTAGTGCTTCTCTCCAGCCAGCATCACTGAAATCCAGATGGTATCAGAGCCACTTGGCTGAGTTAAGATCATAGAAAGCCAAGCATTGCTAGTTATCATAGACTTTTTCTCATTTCAGTAGGGTACTGTGTTTTGCCTTGTTTGTTTTGTTTTTGTTTTTAATCAATCTCCAATGCTACTTTAAAGACAAGCTTTTAATCTTCTTTATTTTCCTCTACCCTCTGAAGTCCCCCTTTCTCAGGCCCAGACCCCATGAAGACCTATAACATCATATTAAGGGGAATAGACATGATTGAATTTCCAAAGAAGATTGCCAAAAATGCTGCTAATTTAATTAAAAAACTATGCAGGTAAACATATGAGATATAATCACCTTGATCTTACTGCAAAGAAATTTCTTTGTTCAGAAGGAGTAAGAAAGTAACTGATTTTGTTATTCATTTTATAGGGACAATCCATCAGAAAGATTAGGGAACTTGAAAAACGGAGTGAAAGATATCCAAAAGCACAAGTAAGTGTCTTCTCCACCATCTATCAGCCTCAACCTGCAGAACAATGCATTTCAAACACTTCAATTTTCTGGGAAAAAAAAAAAAAAAAAAACAAACACAAAAAACCAAAACCAAACTCTTCTTAAGCTCCTTTGGCGTTTCCCTTCTAGTGTGCTTTAGACTCTAACTACATTTCCACCGGGCTTTTTTTTCCCCAGTGTTTTGGTATAGATGCCAGCCTTGCCTGTGAGCAAAACACATTGACCATTATGCTTTAGCTACCCTAATTGCAGAAGAGCATTTGGAAGCAATACAGCTCAGACACTGACTGCTTGGGTTTTTTTGGTTTGCAGAATCACTTTCCGAGGTTTTTCCTCCATTTGCCTTCTGCCCCTGCCCAACACACTTTCTCATCCCTTTTGATCTGGTAGGAGAGAGTTGTTAAGTGCTATCCCACAAGCTTTCACGCTGCTGGAGGGAAATAAGAACAAGTTAGAGACCCGTTGCAGAAGCAGGTTGTCTCATCCATCCATGCTGGTCCTTCTCTTCTCCCATCCCCAAAGCAACAGAAATGGGTTGGATGGATATTTTGGGTGAATGGGTTGAAGGCTTTTCTTAGGATTCATCCATCCACCTGAGCTGCCATAGTCTGAGCAAACACAAAGAGCCCAGACTGGGAGGAGGACATCCCTGTGCGTGCCCTTAGCTCCCAATCTCATATGAAGAAAGGACACTAGGGGTCTCATATGAGAGGGATCAACCCCATAAGAAGGAAAGAGCAGCTGCAAGTACACCTGCAGTGAGGAATGGTTTTCTTCCCAGCATTGATAATTTGTACTTGCCGTGGTATCACCACTGAGTTGCTACACACCTTCATTTTCAGTCCCAAAAAAACATATATAAAGGTGACAGGAAAAAATATCAAGGCTATTTGAACAATTTGAAGAAGATGACTGCAGGAGATGAAACCCACTGTTTAAGCAATTTCAATTTCATTTTGTGCTACAGAGAGTTTTTTGTCATTATGTCTAACTGTTTCATTATTCCCTCCCTTCTAGATGGTTTGAAGGCTTTAACTGGGAAGGGTTACGAAAAGGGACACTGACACCTCCTATAATACCAAGTGTAAGTTTTCCTACTTATTTTCTTCTTCCTGACCAACGAGTTCCTTTTACATGAACGTCGTGAGCTTCGGGCACTAATACTCTGGAGTTAGGTGGTGACAGCATGTCCTTTATTTCTTCTGAAGATGCTTGAGGAAGTCACATTAGAGACATTTCCAGCTATACTGTCTCCTCGCAGTCTCTTCCAGGGGAAGGCAGTTTGGGGAGGGCATGACTGCCACAAAATGCTCTTGGCAGCAGGATATCAGGGCAGAATCCCTCACCGCTACACATTTTTCTCTCCCTCACCTGCTTCACTTGTTTCTTCGTCTACTTTTCCCATTTCAGTGGAGAGCTGCCACTTTCACCCCTTCACTCAGATGTGTCCTCTTTCTTTCTTCTTTATTCTTATTTCTTTTGACAAGGTAAGTGGGATTTGTGTGCCATCTCCCTTTTCTTTTGCATTAACCTTTCCCTCTGTTTTTTCTTTTGTGCTCTTCACCCTTTTTTTCCCTGCGTCCATGTCCTACATGAAAAGCCCTGCTCCCGCCTAGTTTATGTTTAACTGGGAGCAGACGTGGAGGGACAGCTCGACTCATTTTCCTTTGGAGCAAAGCTCTGCCTTTGATGTCTTTGTGAAGCTCTTTACCCACAAAGCCTGCCACAAAGGGAAACCAAACAGGATTAGCTGATAGAAATTACCTTGGCCCCTTCTGTTCTGCAGCCTCCACTCCTTGTTTCAACTTAATCCCTTTCTCTCTGTGCCTCTCCTGCGGGATCACCGAGAGAATGACATTAGCAATTGTCTTTAATTGCATCCCGTTGCTCCGTCGGCCCGTGGTCCTGCACCTCCTGCAGCAGTGGCAGGCATGGCTCCAGCACTAAATATGCCATCCCGAGGTTTTCTTAGCAGCTATGAAAGAGCAAGAGGGTTTTTCATCCCCCCCCTCCCCATTTCACCCTATGGGCTGCAGAAGCTACTGGCAGTCGATGGAAGAAAGCAGAACCTTGCAAATACCCGACTAAACTGTGATGCCCAAAGACCATATACATGTTTTATAAATCAAAACTGTGCGATGGAAGAAAGCAGAACCTTGCAAATACCTGACTAAACCGTGATGCCCAAAGACCATATATATGTTTTATAAATCAAAACTGTGTTTTTTTCTGTTAACCTTCTTTTTAATGACTATTAATTTGTCAGCAGTGCTGCTCACCACATTTCAAGTCAGACAATAAAGTCAAGTTTGCTCCTTTACATCCAGTTTCAATTCCTGGTTTACCTCTGCAGGACATCAGTAGCCTGAAAATATATTTGTCTAACTGGTTTTAGTGCATTTTTAGTTTAGTAAGAACATTTCCAATACTGCTTTTACCCAATATACATATGGACCCTGCATGTCTAACCCTCAAAGAGCCCGACAAGCAGCAGTGACTTCAGCGGTATCTGCTCTCTCTGGGCATGAATTGCTCCCTAACATCCCCAAGCTGAGATGCTGCTCCACCACCAGAAAAGGTCTCTCCTCCTTTGGCATTGCCTAGAGGAAGGCCGCCCTCCAGCCTGTTGTGCAGGAAATCACATTTTCTTTGCTTTTTCAGTGAGGTCCAATGCGGTAGGAGAAGAGGGTTGCGTGAGCACCCAGGTCACTTCATTGGCATTATTTCTTGGCATCATCAAGGCTGTATGTTCCTGGAGCTGGTAACATCCTACCAAGGAACATGACTGATTGCTCCCCAGAGAGTGATCTGCTGTCACCCTTTTGGCCAGCATACCACCATCAAGGCTGCAGTGTCATCCTCTGAAATAGGCGGGAGCATCCTTCCTCTTCAGAGGAATCCCTCTTCCAGGACAGCTCAGTGCTGACAGTCATGCATTGCCCTAATCCCAATTCAACACAGCCCATTATTCCCTAGAGCTCTTAGGACTAATATCTTCTCTAAACATACTCTTTAGATCCTCTCCGAAACCTGCCTGCATTAACTAGAGAACCTCATCTGCCCCAGAGCTGTCTGTTCCTCTCAGCCTTGGTTTCTACAACCAGCTTAGTTGCTTTGGCAGAAGTCCCAGCTGCCAGTAAGGGCCATATCTGAAAAGTGACCTAAAGTACATAGCTCTGGGAGGAGAAATCAGTTTCTTCCTTCAATCAATGCACCTCTCGTTGTTAGCTGGAAAGGAGCCAGCAGGGCTAAACATAGAGACTAGCTATTTTCTTAAGAAGAAGGCCTTTACCAGCTCTGAAACCCTCGTCAGCAGTTACATGGTTCTACTGGGGAAGCAATCAAAAGCTGCTCCTTAGCTCTTATTCCACAGGATTTTAGGAGATCTCAGTTTACAGCCTGCTCCAGGACTTTGCTTTCAGGAGCAGCTGAGCCTCGATACCACCGCTTAAGTCTGTGACAGTAGCTATCCTGATAAGCTGCTTCTTCTTCTTGGCTTTTCCAAAGACATTGCTGTCTTGCATCATAGCTGTTGCCTTGAAGAGAGACGTGCAGATCTCTGCACCATAATTCATCTGGAGCTCTGATGTCTGGTGAGCAGCCAGACAGCTGATACTGATGTTTGCTCTTCTTGGGTGGGCAGGAGGCAAACCAAGAGTGTCACTCCTTGGCTGGAGGGGGCATTGAGAGGGACATTTGTTCCCATGTCTCCCATGACAGTGAAGGACTGCATGCTGTGTAGGTGTCCTGGACCTCACAGATGTGGGGAATTGCACACAACAACATCAGCATCACATAAAGTCAATCAGCAGAGTAACAGTTCATCCAACCTTTCTTCCCCAAATTACATTTCTTCTAAGAAAACAGTCCATGCTTGAGGTGTTGTATATATATTCAGCCTTTTTATTTTGTCAGATGAACACAAAAGGCAATCCATTTCCCAATGGATTTGCAAGAAGCTCCAGCTTGTGCACATTCTCCATGACTGTCCACACCAACTGCATCTCTCATGCTTTGATAGCCACTATCTTGTAATATATCCCCAACACTTCTGCTTCCAGAGGGAGAGCTCACGTGGGGTGGGCTGAGAGAAACAGAGGGATGTGGTCTAGCCCGTGGCACCATAGAAGAGGTGAAGATGCTCCAGTGAGGAGCACTCCAAGGGTGAGGACCTGAAAGGTGAAGGCTGTCCAACTCAACCATGCCAGCACCAACAAAATAAACAGCATTCACTACACAGTGGAACGTCTCGTCGCTCTGTAGCACTCCACTAAGCTTTTGCAGGGTTGGTTAGTTTTTTCAAAATGAATTGGGTATTCAAGGATCTTCATTTTCCCCAAGACGCTTTCAGCAGTCCAGAAATACTGATGCAGCTGGGCAGCAAATTAAATTTGGAGCTGAAGTTGGAGCTCTTCTTGATCAAATAGTCTTTTCCCAAGGCTTATAGCAGCATCCAGCATCAAATGGGCTCTGGCCGTAGCTTCTCCACCAGCCACACAAGCAAAACAGCTAAAAGATACAGCTTGTCCTGCACAGCGCTCCGATGGCAAGTGCAGTCACCTCCAACCAGCTTAAAGTTCTAGTTTTCTCTAGTAAGACACTGATTATTTTATTTTGGTCTGGAGAACTGCTGGTCTGGTTTTGTACTGTTTCATTTTTTTAAATTGCATTGAATGTGTCAGGGTATCATTGTAAGAAAGTTTCAGTCATCATTGCAAAGCCAAAAAAAAATTAGAAAGTACCTAGCTACAGTAGATTTTAAATTACATTCTTTTCAAAAAAGAAATGTACTTGGCCTTCATCCTATGAAGATGGGTTTCTCTGGCAGGCTCCATAGGCTGAGGAATACTTGTTGGGAAACTTGAAGGTGGCAGGGACCCAGCTCCTGGCTTCCAATTCAGGATCCTGGAGCCATAAATTGGAAATCCTGGGCTTTGGTGAGGCCCAAGGCTTTTCTGCTGATCTTGTACCAAGGGGTAGGACAGTTGCTCTTGAAGTAGAGGGCCTAGAGGGCCTGGATCATTAGAGTAGAGGGGCTGTGGGAAGTCCTCCTGGTATTCAGCAAAAAGTTGTCGAATGCAGAACTTTTTTTGCTTGCTGTAGTTAGCAGTGAATCCTCGTGAATGACCAGGGTGGTGAGATGGAGAGGCAATGGCTGCAGAGGCCCATTTTGATGACTGTCCCCTTTTTGTCCCTCTCTTCTTTCTCCAGGTTGCATCTCCAACAGACACAAGCAATTTTGACAGCTTCCCGGAGGACAGTGATGAACCACCCCCTGACGACAACTCAGGATGGGACATAGATTTTTAATGTATTTCTCTTACCTGCTTCTGCCTTGCTGAAGACAGCTTCCCGGGACATGGCTGCCAGCAAAACCGAAAGGACTGGGGAGGATTAGTGCTCGGGGTCACCATGATGCCTTGATTGATGCTGCTACAGTAACTACAGTGGCATTAGGACTTATTGCTTAGATGACAATAGTGCTCTTCATGTTTTATGTTCGAACTTAAAAATAGCAGTTGACATGGTGGTCCTGACACAAAGCCTTTCACCAGTAAAGAGATATGTTTTCTATCACTGCGACAATCTTGCTACACTCAATTATAAAAGTCGAGAGATACGTAGTGTACGACGCACTTAATTCTAGCTGCAAGGTACTGGCTTTATCAGTAGAATCAATAGTAATTTATTAAGTGCTGTAGCTAATTACAGTGCAGGATTCTGGCTACTCCCACCCTCCAACCTCTGTAGATCTTCTACTGTAGGCCAGTGTAGGAGCAAAGGAGGACTGCAATGGTCCTGGTCAAAGAGTTCATGTCAAAGCAGTGGTAAAATTTGTCCTTCTTCTTTCCAAGTGGTATTCTTGACAAGACTGAATGTGACCTTTCCCCTTTCTTTTTGAGAATATTTTTTTTAGCCTGGTGAAACAAAAGCACAACTGCTCTAGATCCTGTTAAGGCAGATATGGGTTGCTTCTCTCATACAGCTGAGAACATACTGTAACATGACAGTTAGGTTTGGTTTTTTCCTTTCCCTTGGTACAAATACATAACTGCATGACCAAAAAAACCCATAAACTTAATCCTTTTTACATATAAAATAGTGCTTAAATAATGGCCCTGTAATAAAGTGACAGCAGCCCACTGGTCTTACTGGTTAAGCATAAAACTCAGCTTAACTTTTACCTTTTCAGAACCCAAAGGGAAAATGCAAGACCTGTAATGTACTTTAGAGGTGCTATGTACATCCTTCATCTGTGAATATAAATGGAGTCAACCACCATTTCAGAAATATGTAGCAAGAGGCATTGTTCTCCATCAAACTCTTAGATGATTTTACGTCTCAATGTCTGCATCTCTTCCGTGTTTAGTACAAAGCTAATTAAAATAAAAGGTGGTACAGGGCCAGTTTGCTGGCTCTGTTTGTAGTATTGCCCGTAAAAATGTAACCCTGATGCCTCACCAGACAGAGGAGCTCCATGGGAAAGTCCATGGAGTTAAATGGAAACCTGATGTTGGATGTGTTTGTGTGAGGTCCCCAGTGCACCAGGTCCCCAGTGACCGTGTTTAAGGCACAGGGATGCCTAGAGCAGAGTTAGCTCAGATGGAAAAAAAGAACTGAGGGAAATGACATTATCATCTGTGTGCTTCTCCCTCACTTCCGTGGCTTTTCCTTTCCTTTAGTGCAGTCTGTTCTGATTTGTAGGACACACCAGAGGAGTCCTGTCCTGGATGCCTGCTTGTTGCGTTACGCGCAGGACTAAGAGTTTACCAGCTTTCAGTCTCTGTAACAGACCCTGCCCCACAAAATTAGGGGACACTGCCCCGTTTCATCTCCAGAGCTGCCAAGAGCTGGTGTAGACGCTGGAAGTCAAAAGATCAACTTTGGCTGAGAAGCCATTCATAGGACTTTTGCCTACATAGTAACGTAGAAAACATATGTTTTAACAGTAAAAAATTATTTTCCCTATGCTACATCCCAACCCTTTGCCATGTTCCTAATGAAAGTGACTTAGTACAGTGCATTTAAAAGGTATTGTCTCCCCTTCTCTGAGAGCGTTGACAACGTCAGCTGTTGGCCACCAAACTAAAGAGCTGGGTCATCGCGATGCCTTTGAAACTGGTCTGTGTCACTGAATTTCCTTCCTAGTTTTCCAAAGGGTGAGGCCATGCCATGGGCACAGTAACTTCAGGTTATCTCTGCTCTTCGTTAATCGGTAGAACTTTGTTTGCCTTCAAAACCTTAAGGAGAAGACAGCAACTACGTCTCCCGGGAATTACTCCCTAAAGGGGAAATAGACACTTGCTTTTCAGCCTGTCTCTGAGGGGTGGAAGACTCTGAAAGGCTGAAATGATCACTAGGCATCTTAGCAAACAGGCTGCTGCCTCAAAGCCCAATTCTTTCCTCGCATCCCCCTGGTTTTTCACTCGACGATGCAGCAACATTGGAGGAGGAAACTTGTGGCCTTGGGTAACGTTCTGTAGAAGAACATAGAGAGGGAGATTGTCCCAAAATGATGGCGTTCAGTAGCTGAGATGCAATTGTCAGTCGAGGACTTGCCAAGGAGGAAAGAGCATCACAGCAATTTTGAGGGGGCAACCCACCAACATTACAAGGAGAAGGTTTTAAAATGGGCTGATGAGTTATTTTACTTTTTCCTGTCCCTTTTCCCTTGTGCCAGGCACGTTAGTGAACACCCGCGGCGTGCGGCACGCACGGTACCCAGTGTGAGTTTATTTTTGTACCAAACAAACACCTCACTCGACTTTCATCACTTTCCCTAAGCATACTTTAAACACCATACTTAGCCTATGTATATGATAAACGCCTTCATTTATAAGTAATATATTTGAGTTGCATTATATATATATGTATATGTATATTCACAGCGATGGATTGCCTCTGTGTTCCCACTTACTGTCCTTTCCTCTTTGTCTCCTTTTTTAATATATATGAGACGACAGCGATATTTCCGTAAGGGGAAACCATATTTAA
This sequence comes from Calidris pugnax, assembly GCF_001431845.1. Taxonomy (NCBI): domain Eukaryota; kingdom Metazoa; phylum Chordata; class Aves; order Charadriiformes; family Scolopacidae; genus Calidris; species Calidris pugnax. Next base: position 483,328 of record NW_015090792.1, on the reverse strand, counting down.
GAGGAGTGTCTGAAGATGGGTGTTGTTAAGACACAGACGATCCGTAGCTTCTCACCGTGCTGCATTACCCACAGCAAACTCTTATTTAACAACAGGACCACAAGCGAATATTTCTGTAAATAGGTACTTTCGTGTTGATATTTTGTGGCACACATATAACTTTTTCTTTTTAGAGTTCCATGGCATTATTACTTCATTTTCTTATTTGTAATGTAATGTTTTTAGGTCGAGGTAGACTTGAATTAATGTCATAATTGTCAGTATTATTAAACTTTATGTCAACTGTACTGTTAACTCATCCGTCCCATAGTTTTAGAACTCGACTAGCTATCTGGCATTGTTGCAAGTGCCTTAAATCCATGGCATCCTATTAAAAAAAAGAAAAAAATTTACAAATTTGGTGTTATGCTGCATGACAAAGACAAACACACCTCAAAATGTCGTCCTTTCTTAGCTTGCTGCATTTTACAGTTCTTTCTCCTACCAGTTTCTAAGCCTTTATTATATAATATTGATGAATTACAGAAATGATGAAGTCGTTCTCTTATTTCTGTTCAATGTACCAGAGCTGTGTATCCGTTAATGAGATACAGAGTCATTTCTGTGAAATGTATAAATGTTATGTGCGGGTCAAATTAATATATGACATCCTATCAGTCCGTAGACAGGTATTCCTGTTTTGCTCAGCTGTGCAAATCCAGCCCATCCTGCGCTCCAGCACCCACCTCCCGAATCACACAGATCCCTTTACAAATCTCCCACCTGCCAACAACAAGAAAAAAAAAAAAACCAACCCCAAAACAAAACCCCCGACCAGGGACTGGGGGAGCAAACCCCACCTGCGGCTTGTTTTGACCCGAAACCCCAAGGCGAAGGCGGAGATCGTTTGGCACCGCTCAAGAAAATAGGATCCGTGCTTTTTCCACACCGTCTTCCCCCCCATCCCGTCCCGTGTCCCCCCCAACCCCTTCCATAGTCAAAGCCACCGCAGAGCCCACCTGGGAGGATGGAAGCTCCTCATCCTCTACAGCTCCTGGCCACAGGAACCAGCCGTAACGCTGAGACTGGGGCAGTTTTAGGGCTTTAACCGGCGGCAAAAAGGGGAAATTTTCATTTGGAGTTACCTATCGAGCCCCAATTCACACTGTTTTTAGACTAGCCCTTCATTTTATATTCTTAATTTCTCCGGTTTCCTTCTTACATGGAAGAGGTTTTGTTTGTCAGACAGATGTCAGTCATCCACCGGTCGTCAGCCGGTTGCACTCTTTTGATGTAGATTTAAGAACTTTTTTTTCATAAACTTTAACCGCTTTTGTTTTGCTCTGTATTTTCCCTGCAGCTGTAATTGCCGAGTGCCTGTTGTATACTTTATAGAGTTGAAATAAAAATAATTACTTTTGAATGGCGCGTCGGTGGCTTTTATTCCACGGCAGAAGCCAAGTTGGGGACAGTTCTTCTGGTGAGCGATTGAACTGGGGGTTTTCTTCTCTTTCGTGACGATACGCAGGAAGAGAAAAACCAAAGAAAATCTGTGGTGCTTCAGCAAGAGATCACCAGTGGGCTTGGGGTCTTCTGCAGGGTGCAAAGACAAACGGCCACCGTTCATGCAGATTTAGTGCCTGTTTGAGCCCCAGCGTCTCCCCAGGCAGGTTGGAGCAGGGCTGGTCCCAGGTGACCCCCCCAGCTCACTTCCAACCCCAATTATTATCCCACGAATGTACTAAGCAGCGAGCACGTTCGCAGCACATTTACTCCTCAGGGATGAAGGATTCATTTCGCAGCACATTTACTCCTCAGGGATGAAGAATTCATCCATGGCCTCAAGTTGCGCCAGGGGAGGTTCAGGCTGGATATTAGGAAAAATTTTTTCACTGAAAGGGTTCTCAGCCATTGGAATGGGCTGCCCAGGGAGGTGGTTGAGGCACCATCCCTGGAGGTGTTCAAAAGACGGGTTGATGAAGTGCTGGGAGGTATGGTTTAGTGATGGTGTTCCTTGTTTCTTGTGGGGGTGTCTATTTTTGTCAGTTGGGTTGATGGTTGGACAAGATGATCTTTAAGGTCCCTTCCAACCTAGAAGATTCTGTGATTCTGTGATTCTGTGATTCTGTGATTCTGTGACAAAGATGGTGAGGGGTCTGGAGCACAAGTCTTATGAGGAGAGGCTGAGGGAGCTGGGGTTATTCAGCCTGGAGAAGAGGAGGCTGAGGGGAGACCTTATTGCTCTCTACAACTCCCTGAAAGGAGGGTGTAGAGAGGTGGGGGTCGGTCTCTTTTCTCAAGTCACAGGCGACAGGACAAGAGGAAATGGCCTCAAGTTGCGCCAGGGGAGGTTCAGGCTGGATATTAGGAACAATTTTTTCACTGAAAGGGTCATCAGACATTGGAATGGGCTGCCCAGGGAGGGGGTTGAGGCACCATCCCTGGAGGTGTTCAAAAGACGGGTTGATGTAGTGCTGGGAGGTATGGTTTAGTGATGGTGTTGCTTTTTGTTTGTTGTGGGGGTGTCTATTTTTGTCAAAATTAGGTTGACGGTTGGACAAGATGATCTTTAAGGTTCCTTCCAACCTAGAAGATTCTGTGATTTAATATAAGCGGGTCTGGGGCACCCAGCTGGAAAGGGACCTCCTTCCCACCACAAGCTGCATCGTCCCCGGGTGAGATGTGGCTCCAAACACCACCCCCGTCACCCCACTTGGGAGCAGAGCCACGGGGTGTCCTGCCCACACCAGCTCTGTGCACAGGGCGACAGCTACATCTCAGGGCAGGGATGCCAATGGAGAGAATTAAATCCCCATGGATTTAAATCCATCCCAGGGAAACCACTCTGGCCCTCAGCCTCAGCACGGCCCAGGGTAAGGGCGGCCGGCAGCGCTACACAGGCACGGAAAGATGAGGAAAAAGCGGGGAAAGGAGCAAAAAGGCATCCTCCCCAGAGGGATATGGAATTGGTAACTGCTGGGAAACTCCGCAGAATGGTTTTACAGGAGGCAGCCATCATGGGTACAAGTTAATCATAGAATCATAGAATCATTGAGGTTGGAAGAGACCCTTGGGATCATCGAGTCCAACCATCTCCCCTACTCTACAAAGTCCTCCCCTACACCATGTCCCTCAGTACCACATCTAAACGTCCCTTAAACACATCCAGGGATGGTGACTCCACCCCCTCCCTGGGCAGCCTGTTCCAATGCCCGACCACTCTTTCCGTGAAAAATTCCTTCCTAATGTTCAAATCATCCAACCCCAAACCCCAGCCTGACACAGCCCAGGCCTGAAACTGCAGGGGGAAGGTGGGGATTTGGGGGCAAGGGGTGGACCTCATCCTTGCAGCCTAAAAATAGCAAGGCCGGGGGTTTCTGCCAGCTGCTGACTCAGCTCCCCCCTCCGCATCCCCCCGCTCCCCAAAACTCCCCCAGCCATTTATGAGCCTGAATGATTCTATGATTCTACGGCTTGAGCCTTTGGGGGCTGAAATGCCCCGTAGCAGGTCCCAGCAGAGCAGGGAGCTGGGTGATGGGTGGGTGATGGGGTTTACTGGTGGGACGGCTACGTCGGAAAGATCCCACCCCGCCGGGAATAACTACTTGGGATTTATGGATTTTAGGCTTTTTTCCTTTTTTTTTTTTTTTTTTCTTGCATGCGTTAGCACCAACAAGCTTCCATCCAGCTGCCAGCCCCACAGCAAACACCTATTTC
>NW_015090792.1:463552-478300 GCF_001431845.1 Calidris pugnax | reverse complement strand
CCCCTGCCCCCCTCTCCCTTGTGGAGTCCGTCTGGGATGCCCACCCTGCCCCACTCTCCTGCTTGTTGGAGGGGATGCCCACCCTGCCCCCCTGTCCCTTGTGGGGTCGGTCTGGGATGGCCACCCTCCCCTTCTGCCCCTCCCTGGGCTCAGTCCTGGATGCTCCCCCTGCCCCACTCTCCTGCTTGTTGGGGGGGGATGCCCACCCTGCCCCACTCTCCTGCTTGTTGGAGGGGATGCTCCCCCTGCCCCACTGCCCTGCTTGTTGGGGGGGATGCCCCCCCTGCCCCACTATCCCTGTGGGGTTGGTCTGGGATGGCCACCCTCCCCTTCTGCCCCTCCCTGGGCTCAGTCCTGGATGCTCCCCCTGCCCCACTCTCCTGCTTGTTGGGGGGGGATGCCCACCCTGCCCCACTCTCCTGCTTGTTGGAGGGGATGCTCCCCCTGCCCCACTGCCCTGCTTGTTGGGGGGGATGCCCACCCTGCCCCACTATCCCTGTGGGGTTGGTCTGGGATGGCCACCCTCCCCTTCTGCCCCTCTGTGGGGTCAGTCTGGGATGCTCCCCCTGCCCCACTCTCCTGCTTGTTGGGGGGGATACTCCCCCTGCCCCACTCCCCGCAGGGCTCTGCACCCCACCGGAGCCTCCCCACGGAGCTGCCGTCGAGCTGGACGAGGTGGGCGCTGAGGTTTTGCCCCGACGGACGCCGGCTCCTGCCTGGCTCCCCACTGCCAAAGGTAAGGGGTCGCTCCGGAACGGCCCCCCCGCCCCACTTGTCCCTCGGGGCTGTCGCGGGTCCCCACCCTGCCCCCCTGTCCCGTCTGGGATGGCCACCCTCCCCCTCTGCCCCTCTGTGGGCTCAGGCCGGGATGCTCCCCCTGCCCCACTGCCCTGCTTGTTGGGGGGGGTGCCAACCCTGCCCCACCATCCCTGTGGGTTTCGGCTGGGATGGCCACCCTCCCCTTCTGCCCCTCTGTGGGGTCAGTCTAGGATGCTCCCCCTGCCCCACTCTCCTGCTTGTTGGAGGGGATGCTCCCCCTGCCCCACTGCCCTGCTTGTTGGGGGGGATGCCCACCCTGCCCCACTATCCCTGTGGGGTTGGTCTGGGATGGCCACCCTCCCCTTCTGCCCCTCTGTGGGGTCAGTCTGGGATGCTCCCCCTGCCCCACTCTCCTGCTTGTTGGAGGGGATGCCCACCCTGCCCCCCTGTCCCTTGTGGGGTTGGTCTGGGATGGCCACCCTCTGTGGGGTCAGTCCGGGATGCTCCCCCTGCCCCACTGCCCTGCCTGTTGGAGGGGATGCCCACCCAGCCCCATATGGGGGGTGCTCTCCCCCCGTCCCCCGTGGGAGCACCCCGTGCTGAGCGCGTGCCCCGCTGTGTCCCGGCAGGCGAGGAGGGGGATTTCTGCCTGCGCTCCTCGGACTGCGCGGCGGGGCTGTGCTGCGCCCGACACTTCTGGTCCAAGATCTGCAAACCGGTGCTGCGGGAGGGGCAGGTGTGTACCCGGCACCGGCGGAAAGGCACCCACAGCCTGGAGATCTTCCAGCGCTGCCAGTGCGCCGAGGGGCTGGCCTGCCGCCTCCAGAGAGAGCAGGGCCCCGCCGACGCCTCCCGCCTGCACACCTGCCAGCGGCACTGAGCCCCACGGACAGACAGACGGACGGATGGGATGGACGGGACGGACTCCGGCCCTGCCGGAGCGGAAGGTTGTTTCTCAAGGGAACTACTTTTTAAGCGACTAATTGCAGTACGTTACTGTGTTGTGAATACTCGAGCTGGCACTTAGCTGTACATAACGCCGGGACTTTTTAACGACTTTTTTTTTTTTCATATTTTATTTTTTTTTTTTTTTTGTCTCCGAGGGTGCTGCCTTGTGCTCTTCCCAAGCCTGTGACTGTGACTTTGTACACACTGGGTTTTTAAATCTGGGTCAAAGGGATGCGACCGTTCTGTTCGCGAGCAAATAAAACTGTTCTTTAAAAAAAATCAGTGCCGGCTGCCTGCGCATCCCTGCCTGCCTGCTCCTGCCCATGCCTGGCCATCCTGGTCCCTCCCTGGCCATCCTGGTCCCTCCCTGCCCCCCCAGAGGGAATATGTGCCCGGGGGGGAAAAGGTCCAAAGAGAAAGGTGGGGTTGGCTCGTCCCTGATGAGGCGGTTCGGTTATCACTATTTTTTCAGCTGCTTTTTGAGGAACTGCCATGTGCCACTGCAGCCACCGGACACGGGGTGAAGGACGGGCACCGTGGCCGGGGCTCTGGGAAGGGCAGGCAGCAGCAAAACCAAATTTTCCTAACCTGCCTAATTTTTCCGTGGGGTGAGGAGGGAGCACAGTATCTCTGTGGGGCTGCGGCACGTGGGACGGGTGCTGGGTAGCACAGGGATGCCCTTTCATTCCGTGGGTGCAGTTTCGCTCCCTCCACAATAAAGACTGACTTTTCACTTCACTTTGCAGCCTGTTACTGTGAGTTTGCTCCCTTGGTTGGCTTGGAGGGAGGGAAGGTTGCGAGCAGGCATTTTATTTTCCTAGATGCCCCCTGCTCTCACTCCTGATGCTGTCCTCCTATTGCCCAGTGGGTGTGGGGGGTGGGTGTCATGCAGCGTGGGACTGGTGGGTGGAAAGTGCAGTGGTGGCAGCTCTCCTGTGCCCACCTGCCCTCCCTGCAGCCTGGGGAAGGTGTTGGGGATGCAAAACCATGTCTTCCCTGTCCGACCCCGCGGTGCTTTGTACCCCAAGCCCAGCTCTGAGGGCAGAGCAGCCCCGGGGTGGCTCCGAGGGCACCGCATCCCATTTGCAGGGATGCTCCAAGCAGGGTCACACCTCGTGGTGACATGCCACCTGATGGCTCATGCTGGGTGCCCCTAGGACTAACGCTGCCTATTGAGGGACCTCAGGGATGGCACTGGTGCGTGGGGTTGTTGAACCTGAACACAAACTGCAGCCCTTGGCAGGAACCTGCACGAACCAGGGGATGCTGAACCAAGCCTGCAGCTACGGAAAATGAGAGAGAGGGTGCAAACAGCCCCAGGTAGAGGGAAACGATTAGAAAGGAGCCTTCCTTTTGCACAGGCGAGGGGCCATCCATGTCTTTCCTCCAGCTCTTTCAGGGCTGGGAGTGAGCAGCACCATGCAGGCTGAGAAAGCTGCACCAAACCAGAAGGTAAAACGCTCCTTAAAGCTCCTCAGTGTCCTGGGGTGGTTGTGCCCACCAAACTCTCTGTGGCCAGGGAGACTGCAGGTGCCCCAAGCTCCCTGGGGACGCGGGGGTGGCAGGGATGCTGGGGGGTGACATGGCAGGGGACACGTCTCTCAATCCCACCGCCCCGGGTCTGCGCTCGGGAGCAGCTTTTCCTGGGGTCAGAGCAGGAGCTGGGGTGTCAAGCAGCCCCCCCCTGCAAGAGTTTACGTCTCAAAGGCTTGAGTTCAGCACTGTAATAACAGTAATAATAACAAAAAAAATATTAAAAACACTTTTTAAAAATAGATACTTTAAAAAAATTGCTACTTTATAACATTATTGCTCATTACAGTTACGCCCAGTAAAAGTCAGTGGGACCGGAGCAACCAGCGTACCTGATTATGTATAAAGCATCATTTAGATAAATTTAGATTTGACATTAACTGTCAAATTAACATTATCCCTAGTACATACAAAATGATTAGGTTCAGGGTTTTTCCCCACGCAGTTACAGCACTCTCTCCTCCACAAGTGAAACCGATACAGCCTTGACACCTTTGAAAAAATAACACTCACGATGCGTTAAATATCAATTAAAGTATCTTTTTTGGCTCTGAACTATGTTATATCAAATCTTACCCACTCGCAAGGGCACTCTGGTGGACCTGGAGCTCCACATCATCCCACCCAGCTCTGGCCTTGCAGACACATTTCAGCACCAGGATGGCCTTGTGTTGACACCCTGCACTCCTCAAGCACTTCAAATACCTTAATAAAGTGATTATTTTGGTCTGAAAAGCCTTTGTTACCATTTCTTGTACCGTATTCTCCACTCCCTTCTGTTTTAGGCAGTTTGGCCATTTCTTACTTCTCTGGGCATTAACCAAAACCTTCTTTACACTGCTTATGCCTTGATATTCTTCACTTTCTCAGTCTGGGGGGGGGGAAAGGGCATTTTTAGCAGTTCTTTTTACGCAAGAGGAGCAGCTCAGGTCAGCACCGAGTGTCTGATGCAAGGCATAAAGGACCTCCAAAACCCAGGTTGCATCTCTATCATCTCCTGCAGCCCATGGTAGCACACAGATCTCAAGGCCAGATTCCACAAAAGCAATGGTTTGATTTCACAAAAGCAATGGTTTTGTGGGTCGTTTTTTAATCCCCTTTCCCGTACCACACCTCAGCAAGCAGTCAGGATCTCTTCCCATTTCTGCCCCATATGAACTTTCAGGGTTTGTTCTTCAAGCAGAGCACCAAGAAACCGGATTCAGTAACATCCCTTAGGAAAAAGACCAAACCGAAACAGAACGTGACAGTATCACCCATTAATTTAAGGGAGGCATTTTCAGCATTCCCTGTCCCGATGCATCATTCAGCCCCAGGACATGAACCTGTATTAGGGCTTTGGCAGCCTGAGAAGTGAAAATATTAATTTAGTGCCAAGAGCACCAAAGATAAATAGAAGATGGGTGGGAGCATCAGAATGCCCCGAGGAATTAACAGGCAGAGTCACTGTGATCCCTCTTGTGTTCTTCTCCCCACTGGTGGCTGCTCCGTATTTCAGAAATGCCCTAATTAATCCTTGCAACCCCAAAAACCAATAAGAGGATGGGAAGTTAAACGTGCACAGATTAGGGCTTGGCCAAGATGGGACGTGGCAAGCCCTTGACTTTGAACTGGCTGGTGTGTCCAGATCTGGATGGACCTCATGCTCTGATCAAGAGAAACATGGCACAACCCAGTAACACCCATAGTGAAAGGCACCCCAGGATGTGCTTTCCCAACCATTCTGCTCTCTGATGAAATTATTTCCCCCCCCTCCCAAAAAAAAAAGACAGAAAATACCCTCTTATTCTAGGCAAATTGTAGAGCTAATAGAAAAAGCAGGGTTCTGTGGACAAGGAGGGCTTCTTTACTTGCTGTTCCTGGTTATAGGGCTGGAAGAGCCAACCATAAAGCTCTGTAAAGTTAAATATTGTTATTTATAACAATAAAAAAACCGGAACATTTTAAAGCAGCCGCCCCTAATGACTGGTTGTTGGCAGCACGGCTTTACAGCCTGCTGCAAATATAACCCTTCCCCTTCGTTTCTCCTTCAAATTAAATCCTTAATCATGCGTGCCCTGTGGAAGGGTGGTTCCAGCCCTGGCAGGGCATAAATAAGCAGGATCCCATCATCACCATGATATCCTGGCCCTGTGCACAGCATGAGAATGCAGCTCTTGCCCTGCTCATCCCTCGCATTGGTTGTCTGGTCCAGGTTAGCAGAAGGATGGGAAAGGAGCTGCTGATACCCTGCCCTCTTTCAGACCCCCAAAAGGTAAAAATTTGGAGTGGGTAAGACAGCAGCACATAACTCAGTGGGGTCTGAGCCCCTGCAGTGGTAGGAGACAGTATTTAGAGGGTCTACAGGGGTGTCTGTTGTACCCTCCTTCATGTGCTCCTCCTAGCAGCTACAACTACTGCATTGCAGGCTTTAAAAGGTCCTATTCCCTTTGATATACAATTTGCTATTAATTTGTCTAATCGTTGAATTTTTTTGGAAGCCCTTTCTAGACTCTTAACCACTGGCTTGTTACATACCTCACACCTCTTGGCTAAAAATAATACAGTGACACCCCAGAAGCCCATAGCCCTACCCCAGGCTGAGGTGACACGGGCTGCACAAACACAGATGGCTTCAGGGATTTGAGGAGAAAATTGAATCACTCTTCCAACCACGCTGTGGTTTTCCTGAGATGATCTGTGGATACAGCCTTCCAGGAGATGCTTTCACAGAATCATCAGCAGCAGCCCCTCTCTGCTGCACCAGGGGACAATATTGGCATAAAGGCATTAATCTTACACAGGAGAATGGGGACGTGGCACAGTTTTTATTGTGATTTCTGGTTAAATGAGTTTTTGGTGAGGCAAATATAATTTTCTTCCAATTTTCTTCTTAAGCTCCTTCAGTTAGTAGTTTCACCCCAAGTTGTAGCACAAGAAACATTCCTTTTAGAAAAAGAACAACAAAACTCAAACGAATAAATTTTAAAATAGATACTCTTGCTCCCACCAGTTTTCACATCACATTTAACACTAGACTCCCATGTTGTTAAAAACTCTTATCTGGGAGCAAAACCCCTCTCCGTGCTCGTACAAGAAAGGGTTACAAAAGTCCTTAAATCCATCCACAGGCATTAGGAGGAAACTCTTATCTGGGAGCAAAACCCCTCTCCATGCTCGTACAAGAAAGGGTTATGAAAGTCCTTAAATCCACCCACAGGCATTAGGAGGAAAAAAAACTTTTTTTTTTTTTTTTATTCTCCTCTTTTGACACAGAGCAGAAAACTGCACATTTGGGCTCAGAAAGATGAAAACCCTGAAGAGAGTGAGCAAGTGAGAACCTTTATGGATGTAACACAATATAGCAAGCTTTTGGGGGCTTGTTTGTTTGTTTGTTTGTTCTCCCTTAGGTTTGGGGCTAGATTTTTCCTGTGGGGAGTTAACCCACCTGCTTAAGCTGTTCTTTATCGTAAGTCTTTCAGCTGAGGGCTTGGTGAAGCAAACCTTGATCTCACTTGGGGTGGGAAGTGGAGCCTCCAGGTGGCCCAGCTCCTCAGCAGCCCTCGCAGAGCACCAAAGGTATGGTTTCCTCCATGCCTTGCACTTCTTCAAACAAATATACTTCATCCCTGCTAATCCTAAGTGATGTTTATTATTTTTTTTTCAAAGTAGCTTCTTCTTTCCTCCTTTTTTTTTTTCCCCTCCCAGTGCCTGACTTGTGTCCCTAATTAACACGTTAATAGGGGGGTGAGGATAACCGAGATACTTAAAGAGGGCACTTCTGGGTAGAGCTTCTAATCTACCTCTCAGTGAGGGAGGGGACCCATTAGCAGGTGATTTAAGTGAGTAATAAGCCCATCAGCATGCGAAGGGCCAGAGCCCGATGAAAGGGCTGGCTGGGGAGGGTGAGAGGTGTAACTGGGCCACAATGGGATGTTAAGCCTCCCCCCTCTGAGATCTGGCAGGGGTGTCCCTCACTTCCCTAAATCCCAGTTCTGAGCAGTTAGGTGAGTGAAGAGAAGCAGCTGGAGACGAATGGATGGATGTCGTAGGGTGGGCAAAGATTCAGCATGAGTTTTGCATGAGAAAGTGGCACTTGGCCAGCCTTGGAGCAAGCTGTTAGAGGAATCAACAAGGAGGTAGAGGAAGGTGATCCAGCAAAGACCTTGGTGAGGAGCCTCACCAAAGGGATGAAACTGGAGAAAACAAAGGTTTTCTTCCTTTGAAATAACTAGCGAGGGACCCATGGGGACAGAGGGCTGCTGCTGGTGGTGGTGGTGGTGGAAGGAGGTGATGTTGTCCTACAAGGATGGGTGCTGCCCTTTTCAACTCTAATTACTTTTTTTTAATTTTTCCCTTAAGATTTCTTTAATAGTAAATCTGTAGGTCAAACTTAGAGTCAGGACAGATAGGTAAAACTGGAAAAAAAATACATCCCAGTAGCAGCCTAGGAAAATGTTGCAGGATGATATGGCAATACCAAGGGACTCCAGAAGCTTATTGTATAGTAAAATTAGGAAAAATAAAGGGTAAAGAGGTGAGGGCATCCTGCCATACAAGGAAAGGTTTGGCAGCTCTTTTCAGCTGGAAAAGAGATGACTAAGGGAAGGTAGAGAGGTCTTGCAAAGCTGTAAACAATGCTGAGGAGGTGACCAAGTGGTTATTTTTGTTTCTCACAATGCAAGAAGGAGATGGACGACTCAGCCAGCAGGTTTAAAACAAACCCAGCACACGGACAAATTGTGTAACTGGTGGCCACAAAATGAAAGCTCATAAATTAAGTCACATGGTGACAAGGCAAATTCATAGACGACAGAGGTTCAGATGCAATTACTGGCTGAGGAAATCTCTAAATGCTGATTGTGGGCAGTGGGAAGCATGATACTATAAGTGTCTGGGGGGTGGGATTTATTTAATTATTATTTTTGTTTTGTTTGTCTTGAATACTGGCTCCTTAAGGCCCTGCTGTTGCCTCTTTGAGAATATGATCTTGGGCTGCAAGTATGTGGGTGTCAGACCCACAGGGAAGTGTTGGTCTATTTTTACTTGTTCATTCATTTTAGTTTTAAACTAAACCTCCTCTAAAACACGTAATTGGTTCAAGATGCTGATTTTGAGAAGAATAAGTGATTGTGTAGGAGCTCCATCACTGGAAGAACAACCCTGGCAAGTGACGCTGAGCCTTGTCTCACCCTCTGCCCTGATGTCCTCCTTTAGATGAGCTCCTGAAGCTCCAGGCTGAGGAGAGCAGCACATCCTCCAGCCAGATTTGCTTTGCCCAAGGAAGGACTTCTTGTAGCGGGTCAGGTTGTTTAACCACTTTTGCCTTAAGGTGGATGCCTTTTGGAAAAAAAAAAAAAACAACCCAAAATTAAATATTTAATTTTACTGTGCGCTACTTAATATTCCTGGGTTTTATGGCTCTGATGTAAAAATACACCGATGCCATCATAAATCACTAATGAACACAAGGCCAAAGTGGGGAACAACATGTTTCAAAATTGGTTCACTTCCTCTTTTCTCTTTAATCCTGAGAGCCAATTCAGGACAGATGAAAGTATTTCTGTATAGGTTTGATCTTGCACCTTAACGTTAATTCTCTGTTTTCTGTTGGTCCACAGGGGGTTCATGGTTTATAGCCAGCCTTTAGTGGACAGGTGGCACCTGGAAATGACAGCTTCCCAACTTGGTAAGAAGTCAGATAACTCTGGTCAGATAGGACCTGGACTTCAGGCTTCTTTTTCAGAGTAATTGGATTCATACAAGGAACAGTAAAATCAAAACTATAATTAATTGTAATTTATTTTAGCTTGCACATTCAAGGGCTACCTCTCCATTGACATGTAGCACAATGAGAATGGAGGATATAAAAGATCCTGCCATGGTCTGTTCCTTAGAAGTGTGGAGAGCCTCCATTGACTCCTTCTCTAATTAAAAGCGGGTTTTTTGCCCCCACTGCTCAACTCCAATCACCTGTCTCCAGGAGGAGCTTGGGAAGGTTCAGGAGAATGGCAGCTCTTTCTCCTCTTGGGAGAGCAGGTGTTGGTCCATGGGGTGTGCCATGGAGAAGCGAAATGCTAATGGAGCTGCTTTCCATCACAAAAGTCTGCCATGGTGTGCGAGGAGGCTCTCTGCTCTTTAACTTGTGTATGAGGAAATCTCTGCTGGCTTTGGGTCACCCCAAACAGCACATCCTCACAAGGGGCTGGCCGGCGTTGATCCTTCCCTATCAGGGCGGCTTTGCTGTCCCAGACATCTCGTCTGGGGTTAGCGAGGCTTTAGCTGCCTTAGCCAGGAGGAATGCCTGACCATAAATGATCAGCCAAGAAATGTAATTTCTTTTGGCTACAGTCCAGCCTGGATAAGGGGAATGAGTGATGGCCACGGTAGCAATGAGCCCAGATCTTTCCCCTATTTGGAAGACTGGCTTCTTGTGCTCCACAACCCGTGGGCTGTGTTCAGAGAGGAGGTGAGGGAAGAGCCTGGAGCTACTTTATTCCTCTCCCATCCACAGGGACCACTTAACCTCATGGGCTCTTGAGCTTTCAAACCAAAACCCAAATCCTTTGTGCAGAAACCTGCTTCTACACATAGCTTTCCAATTTTTTTTTTTTTTTGTCTTTTTGACACTGTCAGGGTTATGGGGTGTACCCTGCTTTTGTTCAGGCACATTTGCTGAGGAACCAGACCAAACTCTGTGGCCCCAGCTTGATTGGGGTCAACACCATTCAAGGGCAATGCTCCTACTCAAACTCAACATTGCCCCAGAGTATTTATGTGAGTATTTCAGAGAAGGCTTATTTGTGCAAGATGTTGTCTTGGCTCCCCTTGCCAAGACAAGGCACGGTTATGAGCAACATTGAAGTATTTTGTCCCATTGTGCACTGGGGAGAGCTTCCAGCTCCTCCTTGGCAAGGAGTCCCTTTGAAGGCAGATGGGGACTTTCTAGTCCATGAAACTTGGCCACGTACCAGTGATCTACTCTACTTCCAGCAGAGTGATAAAGGGCTAATCCCATTCCTGAGCTGGTTGTCCTTTGCCTGAGCAGTCTAATATTATTTCCATCAGAAAGCCAGCAGCGCTTGTTGGTAGCAACTGCTGTCAGCCTAGATGTCTGATCGTCTAGAAAGCAGGAGGAATGCAAAAGAGAAGCCCCTTGTGACCCATATTATTGAGGTGTTTTAACCCTTGTTGTAGGATTTTGTATTCTCCTGGGAGCTCAAAAGCTGAGGACAGCACAAGTCCGATGTTGCTGAAAGCTGGCAGTGGCTGCAATGGTCCTACCACAGCAAGTGGAGGCACCGGCAAAGAGAAGTGTGATGAGTTTCTGGAGAAACCAACTTAGTATTTCCCAGGTTATATTTTGATGCCCCTGCAAACCAGAGTAATCAGCAGGGAGGGGAAAGCCCTTCCTTCAATTCATGTCTCATGCATTGAAAATTTATAAATATAAGAGTTTTCCGGAGTTGCAAATAATGTAAAATTATTTTGGTTTAGATATTATGTTCCTAAAAAAATATCATTTGATGGTTGGCCAAAGCATTGTATTAGGAAAAGAGGCCTCCAGCCTCTGAGTTGTAAAGCTCGCTTGGATGTACATCGAGGGGCTTTTTTGACAACTTTTTTTAACAGGGAATCATCATGGCACACGATTCTGGTAGGATCCTTATCCAGCAAAATACCCTGTTGCTGCCTCTGTGGACTTATTGGTGTCATGTGGTTTATAAATGCTCATTGCATTTATAGTGGAGTCTTCACTGATCAACACCTATAAATACTTCAAGGGTGGGTGTCAGGAGGATGGAGCCGGTCTTTTTTCAGTGGTGCCCAGGGACAGGAGAAGAGGGAACAGGCACAAACTTGAACATAAGGAGTTCCATCTAAACATGAGGAGGAACTTCTTTCCTGTGAGGGCGGCAGAGCCCTGGCAGAGGCTGCCCAGGGAGGTGGTGGAGTCTCCTTCTCTAGAGACATTCCAAACCCACCTGGACACGTTCCTGTGGGACCTGCTCTGGGTGGCCCTGCTTTGGCAGGGGGTTGGACTAGATGATGTCCAGAGGTCCCTTCCAACCCCATGTCATTCTGTGATTTATGGTACCACAGCATCTTAAAGTGCCACAACAGTAACCAGCTGGACAGAAGAATATGAGTTTTGTCTCTTGCAGATCTTCCAGCTTTCATTGCTCTTTGAAAGTTTACTGACATGTTGAATATTGAGTTGCTATTTGACCTTTTGTTGTACAGTTCATAGAGTAATCATCAGCAAACTAGTGGTGAACACTTCTAAAGCTTGAAAGCTGCCAAGTGCCTAGTTGTTGTGCTGTTGAGCAACCCCAGGTATTAGCTGCAGCCCTCACGTCTGCAGTTTTCCCATAGTCCGCTGCTTAACAGACCCTCTGTTCACATTACTGAACTTTGCTCTGGGTTTGGGAAAAGGCCAGGTTCTGCCCCATGAAGTTCCCAATGTTGCACAGAGTCCTGTTGGCATGATCCATGGGTGGTGCCATGTCCTGCAAGCTCTTGGCAACCTGCCGACTGCATTGATGTGACCGTGGCTATGCAACCCAAGCATGGTCATTAGGCTGGGGGAAACAGCTTCAAGAAGCTCCCCCTGGAGATGTGACCAGACTTGACGTTGTGTTCCTGATGGTGTTTTTCAGCTTTTGTTTTTAGGCAACTCTTCACTGTGTCAGAAATGCAACAGCCTGGAAAGCCAGAGCCTTCTTGTTTGGGCATCTTGATACTTTCTTACATCTGACTCTGTCTTAATCCGTGGATGTAATTAACTAAATAATTAGTAAAGCAAGAGCCTTTCAAACCTTGAGTTTTCTTTGTTGTCATATTACCTTAGTCCTGCACACTTCTTACTAGTAAGTAGCCTATTGCTATTTAGAAACCTTCACTGTCATTAGAATTTGAAGACTGTTTCCTGCATCTGCCTGTTCCAAAGATACAGGAGTGTTTGGGTAACTCAATAACCTCAATTTCTTAGTTTATCCCTTAAATACCATTGAACCTCAGAACACCAGTTTGCATATATTTTGGGTTTTTTTTTTTCCTTGTCAACATTGTTTCATTAACTTTTGAATTGACTCCATCTCAGGATTTCACATCCGATGCTGTGAAATAAGACAAGGACCAAGGGCACGTGCTGCTTGATTTAAGATGAAGTTCTGGGGCTTGTCTTCCCGGTCTTGTATTCTAGGAAGGGCACTGCTGGGCTTTGCTTAGTACTAGCTTTATATTTTGTAAAGCCACTGAGATGGGATAGAGCAGTGTGGGAAGTTTTTGAATAAGATTTATGGCTCCTCACTGAAACCAACTCAAACCCCTTGCGTGGTGAGAAAGAGGAATGTAAGCAAAATTCCTGAAAAACCCCTGCTATTTTCCTCCCAGTGCAACTTGCCTTGCACACAAGCTATTCAACGGGCATATATAAAATAGAGATGAATATGAAAAATCAAATGTGACTAAAAACACTGGATTCTGTTGGGCCTCTGTCTTTGTTTACTTACTTGGGGTGTTTTAAAGAAACAAGTCAATTAGGTCACAAGAGCAGTCGCAGTACAGACAGAGCTTTTTAAGGTGCAAATCAGCCTCCCTGTCTCCTTTCTTATCATTATTAAAGCTGACGGATGTGATATTTTGGCAGAGCCAGCAGAGCTTCTGTTGCAACCTCTGGCTAAAAAAAATCATTTAAAGGTTTTCAACTCGCCCTCCTTTCTTCAGTCTGTGTGTCATCTTATGAGTCTGCTCATCTCCACTCTGGTTCCCAACACGTGTCCCACGTGGTTTTGTCCTTATCTCCTACTCTTCACCTCTTACAGCACTGACTCAGTGGTTTTGTTTGCAACCCAACATCAGCTATCAGGTGGCTGTCCACCCTCTGATTTACTCCTGACTTGTCTTGACCCTCTTATGTCCACTTGAGAAGTTGAAGGAAAGGTCTTTTTCTTCTATTCTTGATGGGATTTGGTTCCCCTGTTCTTCTTTCTCTTTCCACTCCTTCCTGGCCCTTTACTCACCTATCAAGCATAAAGAGAAATGTCTTGACTTTCAAGACGTCCAACCTGATGTTGAGGTTGTCCCATCCCGGTCTTACCAGTCCCCTGGCTGTTTAGAGCTCAGACATTGAAAGCTTCCAGCAAGTTACCATTTTCTACACTTCCCCTTGCTGGAAGCTACCCAGAAACTCCAAAATGATCACTTTGCTGTTGCCCTTCAAATCACTTCTTGAACATCCAAATGTGTACCCAAAATGCTCTCAAACTCCTCTGGCTAAGGGGAGGTTGCTCAGGACTGACTTAAGGCACCTTCTTCAGCTTTTTATCCTTTAAGTTATAAACGTGTCAGCCCATCTGTTTGCTCCAGCACAGCCCGAGTCTCTTTTCACTGCTCTGAGGATCAGGAAACGATGATAATAGATGGCAATAAATGAGAATAAAAGGACTGGGGAAATGCATTTTGCATTAAAGCACGTGCGTGCACGTATTACAGGCAGAGACCTGAAGCCAAAAGGACGCATGCTTGATGGGAGATAGTGTACAACAAGAGAGACAGAGCCGTCTAGACCTGACGTGTACCACCCGCCCGTGTATATTTGGTAAAAAACAGCTCTGCCTGCTGGATTTTATTTTTCTCACTGAGGTACACGTTGCTCTTAAATAAACATGATTATACCCTACATGGAGCTGCAGCTTGGTCCAAACACTAAAAATAGCAGGCAGAAAGTAGAGACTTCAATTAGATGCATACTGCTCAACAATTTAACTTCTAATTGGCTTGTGGTTATTCCCCAACTAGGAACCAACCCTGTTGTGTTTAAAGAATTGACAGTCTAGCAAAACAGGGACCCAAAATGAATTTTTTTTTAAAGTGAAATGACAAAAAAAAAAAGAGACCTGTGTGTTGCATGTCGAGGAACTTGCATGTTTGTGTACCCCTTCAGCTTATTCTGTGGCTGGCCTCACCGTCGTGGGCCTGACATTTCGGTTCAGCTCCGCATCCTCTCCTCAACTCCATTTCTGTGGCCCCACAAAGTTTTTCTAACCTAATTTGGGTCCGATTTGGTTCCTGATTCAGCTCGTGGAGCAGTACTGCAGGACCAGCAGTTTGAGGCATCACAAGAGCATCTTGATTTCTGTAGCTGCCGTCCAAAATCTATTTTCCTCTCAGCTAGCAACAGCAGAGCCTCTATTTTCTTCATTCCCTTAAATTTTATCAATAGCATTCTTCTTGTTGGCTCCGCCTGGAAGCAGTAGACCTCAGTGTGTGATTTGCCATGGCATTAAGAAGCGGTGCTTGTGCCCAGCAAAACTTGTGTTGTGTTTCATCTGGTGGTGCACACACACACACACCAAAAAGTGACCTTCAGCATCACAGGAGTCATCTGTCAGATGCTGGCATGACGGGTCATTCCTCACAGCACATCAAGCTGGGTGCAGAATGGGAGGAGGGTGGCAACAGGGCCCGATTTTTGGCAGAATGGCAAGACCACACCACTACTCACACCCTATTCTAGCTGAGCTT